>NC_069657.1:341459173-341759173 GCF_027244095.1 Hemicordylus capensis
AGATGTTGTTACTTGGAGACTATTGCTCTACAAAGGGAGAGCTAAAGTGTGGAGTTCCACAAGGTTCCATACTGTCTCCAATGCTTTTTAACATCTACATGAAACCGCTGGGAGAGATCATCAGGAGGTTTGGTGCAGGTTGTTATCAATATGCTAATGACACCCAGATCTATTTCTCCATACAAAATTTATCAGGAAATAGCATAACCCCCCTAAATGCCTGCCCGGAGGCGATAATGGGCTGGATGGGGGATAACAAACTCAAGTTGAATCCAAATAAAATGGAAGTACTGAATATAGGGGGTCGGGGACCCGAGAGATGGTTTAGATTGGCCTGTTCTGGATGGGATTATGCCCCCGCCCCCGAAAGATAAGGTATGTAGCCTGGGAGTGCTCCTGGATCCAATACTCTCTCTGGTTTCTCAGACTGAGGCAGAGGCCAGGGGCATGTTTTATCAGCTTCTACTGATATGCCAGCTATGTCCATTTCTGGAGACAAATGACCTTAAAGCTTGACTACTGTAGTGCACTCTACATGGGACTGCCTTTGTACGTAGTTCAGAAACTACAATTGGTACATAATGCAGCAGCCAGATTGGTCTCTGGGTTTACCCGAAGGGACCTTATAACACCAATTTTGAAAGAAATGCACTTGCTGCCAATACATTTCCAAATGAAATACAAAATGTTGGTTATTACCTATAAAGTTTCAATGGCTTGGGTCCAGGGTATTTAAGAGAGTGCCTTCTCTGTCATGAACCCTGTCACCTATTAAGATCATCTGCAGATGACTGATTACAGTTGCCACCGACTCATTTGGTGGCAACTTGGGACCAGGCCATCTCTGTGGCTGCCCCAGGGCTTTGGAATGTGCTCCCTGCTGAAATAAGAGCATTCTCCTCCTGAAATCTGCCCAAGAGATAGGAGCTGAAGTACTGCAAAGCAGTGCCCCCAACCGGAAATGGTTGGTCATCAATGGCCATCATCTCCCCTATGAGGCTGGGTGAGGTGATGTGGGGACCATTCCTGCCCGATGAGGATTGTGTCCATCACTTGACTGGCAGAGTGCCCTGCTCTTGTCAGCTGTGAGAGAGGGACAGTCTGGCTGTACTCCCAGCCATCAAGCCCCTGCCCTCCACCCCTGCCATGGAAGCAGCTTCCCTGGCAGGACAGCACCCCGCACTACCAGCCTCCATATGGGGCAGCAGCACTGATGGTGCGCCTGGACCTGGCTCAGCGGCAGAAGGCTCCTCCAATAGGAGAGTCTTTGCACCACCACCTTGCCTGGGGCAAAGAATTTGCCAGTGGGGACCTGTGGGACCCCATGTCATCTTCTCTGCCCCCCACCCCACCCCAGCCTCCCACACCAGCTGGGACACCTCAGCCTGCCACCCTGCTGCAAGCCTTCGAGCTCGCCACATGGTGCTCAGACAACCCTGGGGTCTTCTTTTTAAAAATCTAGAAAAAAATTTTTAAAAAACTGGGGGGTGGGTATCTAAAAAATTTAAGACCCTATCCAATAAACCCTAATTATCCAACCACAACAACACCACAGTACAATGGGGGACAACTAACAGGAACCAGCAAAAACAAGGAACAACCTGCAAAGAAAAGCACAGAAAAAATACTGCCCCCAAACCCAACCAAGACGGCCCTATTGAATGAAAACTAAGGACAAAGGGGACACCAAAAAGGAATTACTTACCCCTCCTCGCCATCCTGAAGAGGCTTCTGCCCCACACACTGGTCAGGAAAAGAAACTCTGACCACTCTGGCAGGCTGGCAGCACACTCAGCTGGGGCGGGGGGCAGGGCAGGTGAGCCACCTTCCAGCTACAAACCAATTAAAAGAGAAAAACTGAATAAAATAAAATGCTGCTGGAAGAACAGTCCACAAAAAGGAGGTGCTGTGGGGGAAATGGGGTGTTGGGGGATCCAAAAAATGGGGCTAGAGTGGTCTCAGGCCAAAGGCCTGTGCCCCGCTACCCACCAGCAGTGGCTAGAGCTGGGCTAAAGCAGGAGGAGACCACTCAAATCCAAAAGGGACAGCAGCCACACAGTCAGGCAGCACCACAAACCACCACAGCCAGAAAAGCAGCAGCAGAAAGCAAGCAAGCAGCTAGCGCGCCCCCCCCTCCTCTCAGCAAAGAGTGAATTTATTTAATTTGATTGATTGATTGATTGATTGACTGATTGATTGATTACACTTTTATACCACCACAACTCATGTCTCTGGGTGGTTCACAATGATAAAACATTTAGAAACACATATAAAAACACATGAAAACAATTAAAAACTAACAATTTAAAGGTTACTCGCAGAATTAAAAACCAATTAATAAGCTGGAAAAGCCTGAGTAAAAAGATGGGTTTTTAAGCATTTTTTAAAAATGTCAGAGATGCAGAGGATCATATCTCAATAGGGAGCGCATTCCATAGTCCCGGGGCAGTAACTGAGAAGGCCCATCTCCATGTGGCCACCAGACGAACTGGTGGCAACTGGAGACGGACCTCCACAGATGACCGCAATGGATGGTGGGGCTCATAATGAAGAAGACATTCTCTCAAATACCCAGGGCCTAAGCTGTTTGGGGCTTTATATAAATATAAATACTAGCACTTTGTATTTTGCCCAGAAACCTATAGACAGCCAGTGTAACTCCATCAGCAGAGGCGTAACATGGTCTCTCCGAGATGACCCAGAGACCAACCTGGCTGCTGCATTCTGAACCAACTGAAGTTTCCAGACTACGTACAAAGGCAGCCCCACATAGAGCGCATTACAAAAGTCAAGTCTAGAAGTTTACCAACTTATGTACCACTGTTTTGAGGTTGTTCATCTCGAGAAATGGGCGCAGCTGGCGTATCAGCCAAAGCTGATAGAAAGCACCCCTGGCTACCGCCTCAACCTGAGAAACCAGGGAGAGGTGTGAATCCAGAAGTACTCCCAGACTGCAAACCTGTTCCTTTTGTGGAAGTATGACTCCATCTAGAACAGGCAGATCAAAATTGTCTCTGGAGTTCTGACTCCACACAATAAGTACCTCCGTCTTATCTGGATTCAGCTTCGGTTTATTCTCCCTCATCCAGCCCATAACTGCTTCCAAGCAGGCATTTAGGGAGGATATGCCAGCTCCTGAAGAAGTTGACATGGAGAAATAGATCTGGGTGTCATCAGCATACTGTTAACATGCAGCTCCAAATCCTCTGATGATCTCTCCCAGCGGTTTCATGTAGATGTTAAAAAGCATTGGAGAAAGTATGGAGCCTTGAGGGACACCATACTTAAGCTCAGATCTCAAAGAGCAACAGTCTCCAGTTGACACCATTTGGAATCTGTCTGAGAGGTAGGAGCGGAACCACTGTAAAACAGTGCCTCCCACCCCCAACACCCTCAGACGTTCCAGAAAGATACTATGGTTGATAGTATCGAACGCCGCCAAGAGATCCAAAAGGACCAACAGAGTCACACTTCCTCTGTCAATTGCCAATTGGAGATCATCCATCAGGCCAACCAAAGCAGCCTCCACCCCATAGCCCGCCCGAAAAACAGTTTGAAATGGGTCTAGATAATCGGTTTCCTCCAAGACCATCTGGAACTGAGAGGCCACCACCCTCTCAATCACCTTGCCCAGCCATGGGAGGTTGGAAACAGGCCTATCATTGCTCAACTCTGAGGGATCTAACTCAGGCTTCTTTAGAAGAGGTCTAATAATTGCCTCCTTGAGACAAGGAGGTATCCTGCCCTCCCTCAGAGAATTCCAAGCCCAGAGTCTTGGCTTTAAGTAGAATAATCTCCCTCCTTTGGGAGCCCCCACCCTTGCCCTCCTCAGGACCAATAGGGTGCCAGTTCTGCAGGACTGGCAGCACTGCAGAATCTACCAGAGAGACAGAGACATCTGAACAATCAGGGAAGCAGGATCTCAGCAAATCACAGCAAGTGACACAGTGTCACAAAATGGCCACTAGCACCCAAAATGGAGGCAAGAGCCTTCCAACAGGTTCGAAATGAACCTGGCTCTGTTTTGTTCCAATTTGGACTACCATTGCAATAGGAATGCCCTGCTTGGTCCAAGGTCGAACCTTCGAACAGATCCGGTTCGAATTTGAACCAGTTTGCACATCCCCACTCCTGAGCTGCTCCCAACAATTCAGTCCCAACGTGAACATTGAGGTCACCCACCACCATCAACGTGGGTGTCTCCAGTGCTAACTCTGCAACTAAATCCAATAACTCAGTTAGGGATTCTGTTGGGCAACGGGGTGATTGGTACCCCAACAGAAGTTCCATTCTATCCCTGGCCCCAAGACTCAAATACACACACTCAACATAGTGGGTGTTCTGACAGGGATCCTGGTAAATGATATATTGTTCTTATAAATCACAACCATTCCATCTCCCCACCCAAGTCCTCTCACCATCTCCACAACAGAATATCCCATAGGGAAAAGCTGGGACCAAACTGGGCCTCTAGCCTCTCCCAACCAGGTCTCTGTAATGCACGTCAGATCAGCTCCCGCATCCACAAACAAATAATGGATAATTTCCTATTTATTTTGGAATGACCTGGCATTGCAGAGCAGCAAGTTGAGGTTCTGGGGGTAGTTGGCACTGCTCCCAAAGGTCAAAGAGCTGACAGGCCAGCTGGAAGGGGAAACAGCTATTAAGTTTCTGTTTTCCCTTCCCCTGCAACAGCCTGCTGACCTGCCAATGCTCTTTCTTCTGTGCCCCACCACCACTGGAATAGCTGCCCCCTGCTGAGGAACCACTCACCCCACCTCTCCATCCCCTAATAAGCTAAGACACATCCTTCAGTCAGACAAAGAGGCAGGCCCAAGACCAGCTACAAGTCTTTCAAAAGAATATTACTGCCCCTAGCCACCCAAGGCCCAGCCACCTTGTTAATACGGAGCAGCAAATAACATATCAATTAGAACAGAATAATAGAATTTTTAAAAAACTTAATAGAATTTTCCCACTTGTTAATGCAGGCTTATCATTGGTTTGCACCCCAGCTGGGAGCTAGTATTTGCATATGATGCTTGCAGTGACACCTAGCAGTTAGGGCAAGGAATCCCTCCTGGGCAATGCTTCAGTCCCCTGCATGCACTGCCACAGGTCAGAAATAATTCGCACAATACTATTTGTACTGCTCTGCTCTGTCTGCAGTTTCACTATTCAGTTTTTTAAAAGGGTGACAGAGAGAACACCACGTGCCTTTTGCTGTCCTAATAATACCTTTCCAAAATACACTATGAAAGGTTACAGTTCATCAAGTGTTGCGGGGAAAAATCCCTCTAGAATCTAGCCTTCCTGTTTGATTCAGCCACTTGCGTTCATCCTTCTATCACTTGGATAGAGGATGGGGCGTCTTGCCAGAACCAAAGAGGATTAGGCTCAATTCTCGCCGATATACTTCTTGTCTTAACTGAATGGAGCCAAACAACAAGGGTGCGTTGCTCAAAGAAAGCGCTTTTATTTCATGTCATGAAAGGCACGAGTATCATCAGAGCGCATCTGGGTGATACTGCGCCGAGTCATACAGCGGGTAAGTTTTTATAGGTTTCAAACATACATGCATATCAATAAGGCAATTAATACACGTTATTAGTTATCAAACTTACATATTCCAGAGGTGCCATCTAGAGCCTGAGAAGATGAGTTACTACCTGGCTTTTATGACAACTTTAATCCCTATGCTATCTCTTCGTACTAGCAAGACCCTCTTTCTGCTGACTGAGGAATTTAGCTAATGCCGTGTGTTTGACCACTCCTGGTACCTGTTGTCTCTGGTGGGCCTCTCAACCCACATTCTTGAGAGGGGGGCCTCTTGCTCTTAACTCTGGCCTCCGAGAGGCTTCTCAACTCTGAATAACCTGCTAGCTTTATATTCCATTATATTCCATTATACTTTTGAGTTATACTTTGATACACACTTTTATATACTTATTTGTAGGCCTGGATTAAACAATTCATTATCAGTCCCCCCTTTGACCCTGTCCCGCATCGGGAGCATAGGGTCACTCATTCGCATATGCTTCATTCACATATACCTTGCGCAGCCTGGCTTTCTGCTGCTCAGTCAGTGTTCTCATGGGGATTTGGGGAAATTGCCCATTCAGATTTTGAGGCCACATTTTCCACAAGTTACATATGCATTGAAAGCAGCAGCATACACTTAATATAACTATAGTTAAAGCAGTAAGCGTTACAATGAGTCCTTTGAGCCAATTCAGGTTTGGTAGCCATCCGGTTAACCAATTCCACAATCCAGGAGCATCTCCCTTTTGTACCTGAGACAGCTCATTACTGATGGACTCCATGTGTTTAATAGAACCTGAGATATTGACTTTATAATCAGAAATGTAGGAACAGCACTCTTGTTTCAAAAGGCCACATATACGATTTTTAGAGGCCAAAACAAAGTCCAGGGCTAGGCGGTTCTGTATGGCAAACTGTCGGACTTCAGACAGCTCTTGCTTAATAAGGCCAAGGGCATTAGCAGTTTCATTTATGAATTCCTGTAAGGCTGCGGACACGCGGTGTATACCATCATAATTTGCTCCAGTTCCATACATTAAAAAGATAGAGCGCATCCAGGCCTCTCCAGTGCTTTTGGGGGCTAAACTACGGTAGTTACGTAGTGAGCCAGAAGGAAAGGACTGGAGAATTCTCACTCCAGGGACCACCCATCCCAAATAGCAAATACCTGAGGCATTGTTGGGCAAGGTTGCATATGCGCGCTGCCCACAGATCCACCAAAGAGCTACATAATACTTGAAAAGTATTGTGTCTTCGGTGAAGGCTGAGATGAAGGGATCCCCTGTGGTAGAAAAGGTGTGACTTCCAGTGCGGGTTCCTGGGTTACAGGTTTGATTTCTAGAAGTCTGCCATAGCATGGAATAGATCTGGCAAAATGCTCCAACAAATGGTTTTGAGATTGAGAATAGATATGAGTGATCATACCACTTGCCTTCCCACTGCAGGC
This sequence comes from Hemicordylus capensis, assembly GCF_027244095.1. Taxonomy (NCBI): domain Eukaryota; kingdom Metazoa; phylum Chordata; class Lepidosauria; order Squamata; family Cordylidae; genus Hemicordylus; species Hemicordylus capensis. Next base: position 341,466,162 of record NC_069657.1, read on the forward strand.
TGTTGTTGGCTGTGGCCCAGTAATAGTTACACTTAGATCTGCCTAGTGATGGCCCATTCCCTTTTAATATTTGACAGATTTCGCCTGGTGGGGTATAGGCTAAAGCTATATATTTCAGAAGAGCTAGGGTGACGTAACCAGGGCACCTTAACTTTCTCCCACCACTCTGGTTGCATGTAAGTCTGGTTTGTAAGGGGGAGGGGAATAAGAGGTAGCCCACCCCCATGGTATACTGGAAGTCATGAACAAATCCAGCATTCGGATCTGTTTAAGCGTTCTGCAAGATGTCCACACAGAGTAAAGTGATTCTTGGGGGCCCATGTTCCATAGGTCTCAGAACAAACAGCAAGGATTCCTATTACACTAAGAGTTCCCATGGCCAGTGCCTATTATCCCAAAAGGCCGGGACTCTATACCAGGTGCCTGTTTCCTTCAAGCAGAGGAAGGCTTCAGAGTCTACGTCCTTTCCCCAAATTAGTATTACTTCCTCGGTTTCCCTGCCATAGTAAACGCTTCCCCACTTGAAAACCCAAAAGATAGACAGAACACTTTCCCAAATGTCTAAAGTGGTGGTTTCTAAATTGGCTTCAAAATTGGCATCAAACAGAACTATGGTAGGGGCTAGGTCAATGGCTGGAGTTACTGACAGATAGTTTTGCCAGCAAGGGTAGAGTGGATTCATTCCCAGCCTGTTTCTTGCACTAGTAAGAGAGCCAATATTACATCAGTGTTAAACAGTACATAAAATCTACAACTTGGTTGTCCTCTGCTTCTGGGACTAGCTCTTTCCAGGCAGCTAGCCCTGCGTTGCTCCCACGGTGTCTGAATCGATTTCCCACTCGTCCTCTGTGTTTCTCTAGAGTCTCAGGACTGGGACTCAGGACTGGGACTCGACCACCTGGTGGTAGTTCATCTGCTTCTGGGGTGGCTTCCCTGCGTTGCTCCCTCGAGGCTGGAGTTTGGTCTCCAGGTAGTGCTGCACTTGCTTCTGTTGGGTGGTAATTTCAGCCTTGCCCCCGAAAACCTTTCACTGTGGTTTCAGAGATGTCCTCCTCTGATGCTCTTTTACATCAGTCAAGTCTCCTTCCTCCAAGAATGACGCCTCTCCCATTGAAGTATGGGTAAAGTTTCATTAACCTGCAGATAAATAGGATCTGCATCATGGCCTTTTCCTCAAACACAAGACAGGGCAGCCGATGGATGTTCCGTCATCATTGGCCTGGACTGGGAATGTAGATGGGGAACCCCCCTCAGGCAGCAGCGAGCCTTCCCTTTCACTTGACCACTGCTTTGGTCTTTAACAGAGAGACATCCCTCTCAGGAAAGACAGTTCAAGGCAATCCTGCTTATGTTAGAAATATAAAAGACAGATGCATGAATTACCAATTTCCCTCCCCTGGGTAGGGACAGCATGCTGAGACTGAGTCCCCGAGTAGCCCAATACAATAAATAACCCTGAGGCTATTTTCAACTTGATCCTTTGGCATTTTCTTTCCAATTTGTTTTTGTTTTCCTACTTGCCCTCTTTTCTCCCCCCCCCCCCCCCGAAGTTCAAAACAGGGGATAATGTCCTCATTTGGGGCTTGTGACAACTGCTGTGGCTATGCCACAGGAAGAAAAGGCTTCACCTGATGAGCAATCCTGAGCAGGAGGCAAAAACAATAAAAATCAAAAGGGAAAATAATAATGTTCACGTTCACCCCCCCTTGTGGGTTTGTGACTGAAAAGGCATTAAAATCTGACAGGTCAAACATAGTCTTGCAGAGGAGCGAAGCCTGTGATAAACACAATTTATTATCAAATCTCTAATCAGAAGCTGTGAAAACAGGGTATGGGTTTTACGATAACACACAAAAGCTTAATCCCTTTTAAGCTGGGAGGTTTTCCAGGAAAATGCAAACCAGTCCTTTGGAACTCTCTGCTACTTGGTATAAATAGAGCAAGACAATATTTTATTTCTTCTTCTGTGGCTCATAAAGATTTTCGAGGACCAGCCATGTGTGAAGGGCACTCTATTAAGATTTTGTGTAGGGAAAGTCCAGTTCGATGGTTGGGCATGGCCCTCATGATCAGGGGTCCCAGAGCTTGGCTGAAAGGAAGTAAAGTCTTAGGCTGACAGGAAACCTTGTCGCTCTGTTCTTTACAATAAGGTACCTCATATCTGGGCACCAGTTTATGGACTAATTTCTTAAAACTGTAGCTGCATCAGTTTTCCCACAGAGGTAGGCTTCAATCTTTCCTAGAGAATTACAGACTATAACTAAAATAAATTCATAACCTCAACGTGATGACAACTGGGTTAAGTCCAGCTGGAGGCTGACAAAGGGTCCTCATGTAGCTTTCAAAGCCACTGATTGTTTTTACAGGTTTGGATCCATTGCATGAATTATACATTTCACATTTTGGCTGCAGTAAGAAGAGACATGGTGGTAAGATTTGGGATGAAACCGATCTTTAAAAAGCAACATATGCATAGCATCTCTTTCCACACACTCCCATCCATGATAGGTATGTAGGGAAGGGATGCTAACTGGAAGTACAGGTGGCCAATCCTGTTCTTCCAGATCGGGTTTTAGTGCAAACAACACTCTGCCTCACTCCATGATCCATCGTTTCTCATCTTCTGGGGTCTGACAAATCTGCAAGCCGCAGTTCAGGAGGAGTGGGCACTCTTGTTTCTTTAAAGTTATCATGTCTGTTCTTTTAAACAAGTCCACATTTTGTCACAAAATTGAGTACAATTCCAAAAACATGTCTACAATCGGTCTATATTCACCTCCCCCCCCCACCTTGCCAATTTACAAGCCTTTTCAACTGCTTTTAGCTCTGTTGTCAACTTTTAATACTCCAAAAGTATTACAAACAGCATATCCAGCCTGCGGATAACCTGATAAGTCTCTGAGGCAAGTCAGAATTTTGTCAAAACAAAACAATACAAAACCACATACACAGACACACACATATGCACACAAATGAACAAACAAACAAACAAACATTCTGTAAAATCTGAAAATCTGCTCTTGGATTGAGTGCATCATACAAAGCAACCCCCTTCTGCCTCCCTTTTGCTCCCAGCCCCCCTTGGGGTCCTCCGACCCCCCTTTCATACTGGATTTTGCCCTGCTGCATGACACTAGCTGTTCTACATCTTGCCAATTAGGTTAATGTGTATTGAAGATTGTTTGAAATCTCCGGTGCACCAGTTCTGCCTCATCTCGCAAGCGCAGGGTGTTTTGCTGCTACAGAACCAAGTCTGCTGCAGCAAAAGGGAAATGACTGGAGTTCCCTCCTCAAAAGAAGTCATTCGAGATGTCTGGTTTCCTAATGCTTGTTCAAGGACAGTGGAAACTACCTTAGTTGCTGTTTCTAGGTGAGAAGGAGACTGCTGCTCATGCATGAGTTTGCTCTGATGGGGATTTTCCATGAGATCTCCTCCTAAGACAGCTGCTCCTGCTACTCCAAAGGAGAGCCTTAACCTGGTGTGGGAGGGAGATCCTAAATCTAGCCAGGGCTGGATGTTTACACCTACTCCATCCATCACAGCACCAGCTACAGAAAGGGGAAGAGGTGCGGGAGGAATAGTACTACGTCTCCACCCATCCTCCTGTGCGGAAAAAACAGAAAGGAGGGAGTGGAGTGGTGGCCACCTTTATTTACTGATAGGACTGGAAGATGGACTGGAAAACTGCCCTGCCCTCTTCTCGGCAGCATCTGCCCAGACCTATCAGTAACCCATTTGCCCAGGCTGTGGGACCTCCAGGAACCCTCGCAAATAGCTGAGACGATCATGCTCAAATGACTCTGTCACTGGTCACTATCTTGCAGGAATCTCAAGGTAAATCCTGGCCATACGGAGGTACAAAGAGTGACCATCCGAACCCGTGACAGTCCCACAGTCCCTATCAAATTCTTCCAGCTTTTTTTTTTTTAAACGTGCACACCTAGGGAATTCCTGGAACTGGCCCTTTGCTCTGTCGCTTCCCCATCCTTCCCAAGGATCCCTCCCAAGGAATCCTTCCCAAAGGTACCTTAAACCCGTAGAGCACGCACCTGATTCTCAATGTGGAATCTTGGAAGCTGTCCTTTTCGCCTTACCCAACCCAGGGGGTCCCACTGAGTCCCAGCAATGGTGAACTCACCGTTTGGTACCAGCTGGTTGTCCCTGGATCCCTCTGGGCTCAGGCAGACAGGGTGGACAGTCCCATCTGATTGGGGTGCCAGGAAATTGTTGCGGGGAAAAATCCCTTTAGAAGCTAGCCTTCCTGTTTGATTCAGCCACTTGCGTTCATCCTTCTATCACTTGGATAGAGGATGGGGCGTCTTGCCAGAACCAAAGAGGATTAGGCTCAATTCTCGCCAATATACTTGTTGTCTTAACTGAATGGAGCCAAACAACAAGGGTGCGTTGCTCAAAGAAAGCGCTTTTATTTCATGTCATGAAAGGCACGAGTATCATCAGAGCGCATCTGGGTGATCCTGCGCCGAGTCATACAGCGGGTAAGTTTTTATAGGTTTCAAACATACATGCATATCAATAAGGCAATTAATACACGTTATTAGTTATCAAACTTACATATTCCAGAGGTGCCATCTAGAGCCTGAGAAGATGAGTTACTACCTGGCTTTTATGACAACTTTAATCCCTATGCTATCTCTTCGTACTAGCAAGACCCTCTTTCTGCTGACTGAGGAATTTAGCTAATGCCGTGTGTTTGACCACTCCTGGTACCTGTTGTCTCTGGTGGGCCTCTCAACCCACATTCTTGAGAGGGGGCCCTCTTGCTCTTAACTCTGGCCTCCGAGAGGCTTCTCAACTCTGAATAACCTGCTAGCTTTATATTCCATTATATTCCATTATACTTTTGAGTTATACTTTGATACACACTTTTATACACTTATTTGTAGGCCTGGATTAAACAATTCATTATCACAAGTAACCCCATGCAAGTTCATCTAACATCCCAAATGTCAGTAGTCATGTGTACACATCTTTGTCAAGGCTAAGTGTTATGAACTGGGGTATACAAATATGATGCCTCCATAAATTTGAAGTAATCAGACTCTTGCAATCTGCTACTTTCTTATTCCAGAGTTCATAAATATCTTAAGAATTCAAGATGTGGTTATGCGTGGCAGAGAAGACCATGTATTACTCACTACAAGCACCAGGTGGCACTCTGCACCCATTCGAATTGAATCATCAGATCGGTCACCGTGAAGAGAGTGGTCTCTTCCACACACTCTGCTGAAATGGACAGGGTTTGCACTAGCTGAGCTTTTGAGGATCAGAAGCTACATTAGAGATGGGCACATTAACACACTAGTGCTGCTACTCCCCGCAACCCTGAGGCTCATATGTGCAAAGATCATCATCACAGGACAACATACATGGAAGAAAACACTTGGTTTGCGTGACACACATATAAAGAGGAGATATACTAACTATATTAAATAAAGCACACATGCTGGATTGCCCACAGATGCTTTTTATATCTAGACAGATATCTTCCAGTATTTCGTCTGCCTTATTAAGGAACTGATAGTTCTAAATTTGATTTCTCAACATTTGACAAAGATTAAATCGGCAATAACACAGGTTAGGCTTGTATGCAAAAGCAGACAGTGATCTAAAAATAATTAAGAATAATGCAAGCATCAGAGGTCCATAGATGAACCAATTTTTTCTGGTCTGGGGTGTCTAGAGTTTAAAACAAGTTAATGCAGAGGCCAAAAGAAAGCAATTTAGTATTTTTGCTTTCAGTTCCTGCAAAAGGCAAACTTTGGGCAAAACTAAAAATCATGTTATGTGCTTGGATGAATCCTGTACTTGACCTTCCTACCGCCCCGCCCCCCCCCCCCCGCCCGAGCAAGCAGCCATAGGGAGCCCTGATCCTGATTGGGACCATAGTGTAGAAGGAGGGAAGTTACCTCTTTCCCGTCTGTGCTGTTTTTGCCTCTGAACATTGTTTCCTGAAGTTGCTATTTGGCCCCCAAAGTGGCTGCTTGCTGCAAATAGCAGTTTCAAGGGACAAATTTCAGGTAGAAAACAGCATGGGGGGGGGGGAAGGGTTGTTGTTGTTGTTGTTTATTCTATTTCTATACCACCCTTCCAAAAATGGCTCAGGGTGGTTTACACAGAGAAATAATAAATAAATATTATGGAAGCCCATCCCCTGAACCATGGGGCCAATCTGGATCAGAGACTTCTGCAGCTGCATTTATGTTTTTCTGCTGTTGTTTAAAGACTAGAATTCAAAGCACAGGATTCACCCACACATACATTGCAAAATCCAATATGATTAAGCTTGCCTTGCAGTAGCAACATGAATTGTCCCCTTTGCTAAGCAGTGTTTGCCTTGGCTTGCATTTGGATGGATGAGGGGGAGGGGGCCATACTTTGGATTCAGAAAATCCGAAGTTCAATCCAAGGTAGGGCTGGGAAAACTCTGTTGTGAAACCTTGGGGTGAGTAAACCATACAGAGCCAAATCAACCAATGGTCTGACTTAGTTTGCCCCTCTGACTACAGAGGAATCCACAGATAACAGATTTTTAGAGTTGTCACACAAGGACTAATATTCTGTTTCACAAGTCAAATATTAGATTTAATCTCAAAGTTAACTATACCTAGTTATACTAGGTGTGTCTATTCAGAAAACAATTGCAACTGTTCGAGAAAATGTTTTCCAGACAAGTAAGTCCCCTCCCCCCAGATATATACCCAAGTAGCCTTCCTTTGCTCCCCTCCACTTCTTTCTTCCTTTAGATTAAGGATGACCAAAGTTCTTTTGGGGTTTTTTTTACTCCTTTCTGCAGTTATTGTTCTGGGAACCATATAGCTATCCAACATTTGCATGGAGAGTCACCCTCTTTTGCTAAAGTGCTAGCAATAAGAATTTTACAGATGGTGAGCACAAGTATTCAGTAGCATCATCTTTAATTTGGGGATAGGATTTTTATTTTATTTTTTGCTTATTTTAAAAAAAAAATTGTCCCACCAGATCTATTGTCCCACCAGATCTATGTCCCAACAGATCTATTCACTTCACTGTGCAGGTCCACATGTAACACGGAACCTACTTTTCAAATGGGTAACCAACTTGTCTGTGAATGTCTGAACCCATGCCCCCCAAAAGGAACCCGAGGTTCACTTGGGGACTCCAACCAAGTTGTGTAACCAAAATGTGAAGCTGTGCTTGCCAAACCAAGTGTTGCTCCCATGGAGATATGCATATTGGCCACATTCAGACATAATGCAGAACTGAAGGTCCTATGGACCTGCCATTCCTCCCTCCCCCATATATGCTAACCTGTCTGTGTTCTAACGTCACGGCCAGGACCCGAACTGCAGAAAGGGAGACTGCAGGGAAGAGGGGGAACTGGCTGCTGGGCTTCCTCCTTTGCATGAATCTCTTTGCAGGAATCTCTCTCAGCCCTATCTTGGAGAAGCCAGAGAGGGAACTTGAAACCTTATACTCTTCCCAGAGCAGCTTCATCCCCTGAGGGGAAGATTTGATCAAGACCTTCTTGAGCATCAACCGACATCAACCTCCAGACATTACTGAAAGCAATCTGGAGATGTTAATGGCTTGATATTTTAGAGTAGAGTAGAGTAGAGTAGAGTAGAAAAAGTCTGTTTTATTCCGGGGATGGGGGTGATCGTCAGTCCGAGTTGGTAACCTAAATGCAATACAGTTGTGCTCTATCCTATCTTCTTCTATAGCTGTAGGCAGATCACAAGATGAGAAGTCATTTATGGCATACTGGGAGAAGACGGGAGTTAGACCGCAAGGGCAAACATTTCTTTTCTCAGCAGGAGCATTTGCAACTCTTAGGATCATTACTACAGAGTCCAGCCTGACTTTACTGCTTTGATGCAGGTTTACTTTTTGTATGCCTTCAGGAATGGGCCATTCCTCGGAGTGGTTGAGCTAGCACATAAAACTCTTATGGCGAGATATACTAGAGCAGGGATTCTCAACATTGGGTCCCCAGATGTTATTGGACTTCAAATCCCATCATCCCTAGCCCCAGTGGCCTTTGGTTGGGGATTATGGGAGTTGAAGTCCAAAAACATCTGGCAACCCAACGTTGAGAATCCCTGTACTAGAGTATTCTGAAATGCCAGTGTAGAAGAGATATTCTAATGGAGTTGAGGGCAGATGTGGACCGAGGTGTTACTCTGCAATTACATAATTATTAAGATTGTTTTAGAGGAAGAAAATTGACACAGGTTGTGGGATTGTAAAGAAACCATTGTAGAACACAGTGACAGTGCTATGGTAAGTTTCTATGGGAAGTTACTGCTAGTTTCAAAGCAGGTTTTCTCCCTGTGTAACTTGTTGAGAGAAAGTCATTCATCAGTTTTATTATTTGTATCCATCACTTCTATAACACGAATACTTATTAATCTTCACAATGCTCATATGAGATAGATCATGAACAGTATCTAGAGACACTTAGTCATGACTAAGCACTGGCTAAATCAGTGAGATGTTAGTCATGACTAGCTTACATCCCTCTATTTAAACAGCTGACATCCAGACTAAGTTATTCAATAATACTTCTTGGGAGTTACTCTAAAGAACTAATTGATTTCAATAGGGCTTCTGTGAAGTAATTTAGTTAAGATATCAGCCAATGGGATTTAGTCACAAATAATTTTCTTGGGACACAACCCTATGATTCCTTGAGGCTGTTCTCACGATCAGCCTAGTCCAAGCTAGACTGCTCGTGTGGAGTGCTGGGATCCACGGGGACTCCGGAACTCCTGCCCAGCCTAACCCCACTCCTAAACCCATCTCTTAGCTGAGGCTAAGGAAGCAAGCAATCCCTAACCCGGCTGTCATGGACCCTGAGGAGACAAAGAGATGGGCACCTAGAGTGCCCATGTGATGAGGGAGTCCTCCAAGGCACCATGCTCATTGTGTGGCACCTTATGTGATATCTGGAGGCCTGGGAAATGTCCTGGCCTCTGCGGAACCATGCTGCTGGGAGCAGAGCAGACTTCCCTTAGGCAGTGAGTATATCTTTATTAGCACAGTCAGGAATTTGCTTAGGCAATGGGAGGTCTGAGATCATTTTAGTCAAGGATGGGTTTCTATTTGGCTCCAGGGCCAGGCATATTTGCATATATCATTGCATATGCATATTTGCATATGTTAATCCAGGCATATTTGCATATATCTTTTAAAAGAGACTTGAAATTGTCATGGTCTTCAAATGTACTTCCCTATAAGACTTTCATGGCTGGCTTATTTGTTATACAGTATCTGATTCTCATTGTGCTATATAGCATACCCCCCAAAAGCAAGTATAATTGCTTACAAAGCGAGAAGGGAGAAAACCACAGCTGCATGGTCTCTTCCTCAGAGTGTGTACATAACTGATCTGCTGTCCAATGGAGCAGATTGTGTCCCCTCCAGGAAACCGAGACCGAAGCAGGAATGCCGCACTCAGATTGCTGGTCACTAGATAGGCCTCCTACCCAAGTCTAGCTTTTACTCCCTTGACTGAGATAATCTGCATTCTCATACATTAAGGCAGTTCACAGGATTATAATTAGGATAGGAAGGATAAGTGCCCTACTGTTGTTCAGTAATGGTGCATGCTCCCATTTGGTGATAATGTGCAAGGGAAACAGCAAGATCAGAGAAGGAGGGAGAGAGGAAATGGGCCAGAATTTCTGTCCTACCCAGCTCTCATACCCACCACTTTACTGAGCTATGAGGAATCGCTGTCCGACCTGGCTCCTCCATTTCTCTCCGAGAATCACTTCTCCCCCCTCCAATCTTTCCGTCTCCTTTGCACACAGTCACAAAAAGGGAGTCCACACAGCTCTCCAACTAAGGTAGGATTTAATTATAATCATGTGAACCACCTTACTGACTGTGTTCTCAGAATCAGAGCAATTGTCTATACATTTCTGAAATAAATGGGGATTCATTCCTCACAAGTTTTCAAGGGCGACAGCAGCTGATATGAAGATACTGGGTAGCCTTTTGAGTCTATGTAATTTCACCAAATCAGATAGTTAAGCAACCAGGATTTGGGGGGTAGGCCATTTCCAAACAGGTTTAGGATGCTTATCACAGTAGCAGGATTAAGAGAAAGACAGAATTCTGCAACCATTTCTCGTGTCTTGATAGTTTTAGATAACAGAATTATGTGGAAACTGACAGGCTCCTACTCAGTGTCTGTTTTATAACTGTTTCCCATGTGAACACAAATAAAAATTATGCAGGATTAACTAAGGCTTTATTCAGAAGCAACTCAATTTTTAATTCTTCTCCTTTCCCTCCTTTTTATGTCACTCTCAAGTCCCTACAGGATTCCCATTGGGCACAATGTCCAAACAAAACACCCAATAAAAATTACTAGATAGAATCAACCAGTCTGTCCATGCTCCATTCTGTATTAATTATACATTTTGTGGCTGGTCAATTGCATTCATTTCCTCTCTTTTAGAGATGAAGATATTTACAGTATGATCCTGTCCCCAAAGTTACAGCCATTGGATCACTAACTATTCCACTACACTAGCACAGAAGATTCTGTGCCAGCGGAATATTGCTGGGGCAAGGAGAAAATTTGGTTTGTCGGGGCATGGGAGGAGCACAGTTCAGTTCAGACTTGTGCTTGCTCATTATTATGCCCTAACAATGGGATAACAGTCTGCCTATTTAAGAAGCAGCATACATAAGAACATTCCCACTGAAATAAATGACAACCCCACCCCACTCCAGCTACACTGGAGTGTAGGTATTCATGCCAACTCAATAGCCAATCACAGCATAATACCAGGAACATAAGCACCCCAACAAGGGAACATAGATCACACACCAAGTTGTATGGCATAGGACATCTCCCCCCCCCCCATTGCCACAGAATGGTATATGTTGGTGAAAGGGAACACCTTACCCAAGCAACAAATAGCCAAGGCCATCAACAAATAGGAAGGAGGGCAGATAAATAACACATTTCTTCTCAGAACTCCATCAAGTACTCTTTTGTAGGACTCCAGATATGCAAACACTCACCAGCAACCTCAGCTCCCCATCTGCAACTGGGACTGAAAGACAAGGCACCTTGGACAGGTGAAAGGGCGGACTCCCCGGGAGGAGTTAATTTCTCAGAGTCTGAAAACCCTCCATTCCTAAGTGCCCCAAGAGGAACAGAGCACTCATGCACACATAGCCTGGTAACATTTCCTTCCTTCTTTTCTGCAATCCGGAGAAACTGCACAGGCCTAACAACTCATCAAGGGTATTCACACGCGCAGCCTAACCCAGGCTAGGGCAGTCCAGCCTGGGCTAGGCTGTGCATGTGAAGCTGCAGGATCAAGCCCAATCCCGGCGCTGCCTCCATGTCAAGACCAAGTTTTTAAACTTGGAGTTTAGCCAAGGTTGGGTTGGCTTAATCTCGGCTGGCAATTGTCTGGACGACCACCATCGGGTTAAACGGCTCCCCCCACCCACCCCCATCCCACTGCTGTTTCCAGCAGCTAGCTGAGGGAAAGGAGCAGCCGCTAACAAGAGCAGCGACGAAGCTCATGCCCTGGGGCAACCTGGGATGTGGGGTGGGGTGGGGGTCCTCCCACTCCCAGAATCTCCCTCTGCCACACTGCTGCTCATGTGGGTGTGTGGTGGAGGGGAGGAAGGCAGCTGCTCATCTGTCAGGGAAGGGAGCTGAGCTCCTGCCTGACCCACAAACAGCCCACCTGCTCACCCCAGCAAGGTTGTCGGCACAACCTCACTCTCATTCAACAGGTTGTAATAGACATAAGTATGCAAACTTGCCTTGACCACAAGCCTCCTAACCTTCTGCAAAGCTTCTCCAGTCCTGCTGAGTCTACTTTTTTCCATCTAAAATTATTGTTGCCTTCAGGATAAGCCATACTTTATGGTGACCAAATGTACATGTTGCAGGAGGGGAAATAAAATCTCCTGTTTCCCATTGCCACTGAACCACCAATCTGCTGATAGAATTACCTCCTCCAAGCCTGCAGTCTGTATGTGCCTTTTCCCTGGTACATGTGGCCTCCTTCCCTCTCTCTTACAAAATGCTTGTTCCCTCATCTGTTATGCCATAATGTATCCTTGCTATAGCCACATATCCCTGCACAACGTGGCAGAGATTCAAAGGAGTAGCTGCTGTTGTTCCTGTGTTATCTCTTGTGCCTATTACTCTTGTTCTGCTTTCTACTTTATTGCCTCAGATGCATTGCATTACACCACAGCAGCTGCTGGTGAGACAGCACCATAGGATCAGCCTGCCCACATCACAAAGGGATCTTCTTTACAAAGAGATGGTTCATAGTGATTTTCCATTTAACCAGTGTTCAGTGGCTAGGATAAAGCTGGGTTGGACAAATGAGAATATCATTAAGGAATGGCAAGATAAATGCTAAAATGATTAAAAGCAGGCAAATTTATTTATTTATTTATTTTATTACATTTTTATACTTCCCTATCCAAAGGCTCTGGGCAGTGCACAATAAACAAAAAACAAACACCAATTAAAACAAATGGCTTGAAACAATATAAAACAAATTTAAAACAGTTCAGAGCCATTTAAAACTAATTAAATATACTTAAGAACAATTTAGAACAACCCCAGTAAAAGTATGTTTTTTAAAAATTAGTCACTCATTTTTCAGTGCATTTAGAGTAAGAGATGCCACAGAATTTAGCAGCTTATCCTTCTCAAATCATGGAACTTACTACTTAAATGTCATATGTAATAATGGGTCAGCTGCTACTGCATAGCAATAGGCCTATCTATGCTTATGGGAGCACCTCTCTAGTTCTCTTGATTCCTTTTGTTTTGCTTTATCAAGGCAGTACTAGATTTGCCATCACTAGACACCATATCAGCACCTACAAGATCTATAGGGAAAACCCTTCTAACATTTACTGTCATAGTCAACTATTGCCAGGAGAGAAATTGATTCTAGTTTTGTGAGATGTCCTTAGTTTCAGATGCACACGTTCAAAACACATTAGTCCAGCATCCTGTTTCACACAGTGACCCACCAGATGCCTCTGAGCAACCCACAGGCAAGAGGTGTGGGCATGCCCTCTCTCCTGCTGTTACTCCCCTGCAAATGGTATTTAGACGCATCTTGCTGCTGAGGCTGTAGGTGGCCTATAGTCACCACTAGTAGCCAATGATAGACCTGTCCTCCATGAATTTGTCTAAGCCCCTTTTCAAGCCGCCACCACATCCCATGGCAGAGAATTCCACAGATTAATTATGCCCTGTGAGAACAAGTACTTCCTTTTGTCAGCCCTAAATTTCCTGGCCTTTATTCATGGGATGATCCATGGTTCTAGTGTTGTGAGAAAGGGAGACAACTTTCTCTCTGTCCACTCTCTCTACTCCATGCATATTTTTATACTCCTCTATCAGGTCTCCCCATAGTCACCCCTTTTCCAAACAAAAAAGCCCCAGATGCTGTAGCCTTGCCTCATATGGAAGGTGCTCCAGACCCCTGATCATCTTGGTTGCCCTCTTCTGCACCTTTCCCAGTTCCACAATGTCCTTCTTAAGGTACTTAAGGTCGATGACCAGAACTGTACATAGTTCGTACTTCAAATGTGGCCATGCCATAGATTTGTATAAGGGCATTATAATATTAGCATTTTTATTTGCAATCTGCTTCCTAATGATCCATAGCATGGAATTGGCCTTTTTCACAGCTCCCACACTAAGTCGACACTTTCAATGAGCTCTCCACCATGACCCCAAGATCTCTAGCCTGGGCAGTCACTGACAGCTCAGATCCCATCAGTGTATATGTTAAGTTGGGTTTTTCATGCCCCGATATGCATCACTATACACTTGCTTACAGTGAACTGCATTTGCCATTTTGTTGCCCACTCATCCAGTTTGAGTGGGTGACAAACTGGGTGAGTGAGCTTTTGGAGCTCCTCACAATCTCTTTGGATTTCACTGCCCTAAATAGTTTAGTGTCATCTGCAAATATGACCACTTCATTGCTTACCCCAACTTCTAGATCATTTATGAACAAGTTAAAGAGCACTGGTCCCAGTACAGATCCTTAGGGGACCCCACTTTTTATTTCCCTCCATTATGAAAACTGTCCATTTGTTCCTACCCTTTGTTTCCTGTCCTTCAACCAGTTACCAATCTACACATGAACCTATCCCCTTATCCCATGACTGCTAAGTTTACTCAAGAGACTTTCTGGAAGTCCAGGAATACTATGTCAACTGAATCACCTTTATCCACATGCCTATTGAAATTCTGAAATAACTCCAAAGGTTTAGTGAGGCAAGACTTGTTCTTGCAGAAACCATGCAGATTCTCCTTCAGTGAGGCCTGTTGTTCAATACATTTAACAATTTTGTCCTTAAGTATGCTTTCCAGCAATTATTTCCAACAATTATTGCTGGGGACTATTGCTCGGCTCCATGGTCATTGGCCTGTGGGGTCCTGCAGGGTTCAGTCTTGTCCCCCATGCTGTTTAGCATCTACATTCTACTGCTGGGAGAGGTCATCCGGGGACTTGGACTGAGTTTTCAGCAATATGCAGATGACACTCAGCTCTATCTCTCCTTGTCACCTGATCCTAGGGAGGCGGTGGATGTCCTGCTCCCAAGGGTTTCTGCCTGCTTGATGAGGTCATCTGAGGGGCCTCTGCTCCGGGTGCCGACAATGAGGGAGGCTTGGTTGTCATGCACTCAGGACAGGGCCTTCTCTGTTGCTGCCCCAGACTCTGGAATGCTCTCCCGGTGGCTATTCACTCCTCAGTCTCCATCACAGCTTTTAGAAAACATGTTAAATCTTGGCTTTTTACCCAGGCTTTTATATGATTGTCTCTACTGCTGCTTCTTTGTATTTTGTAAAATTATTTTAATGCTTGTATTTTAAATCTTTTCAATCAGATTTGTTTTATATTTTAGCTTAATATTTTAATTGTGTCATATGTATAGTATTGTTTTTAATTTTTGTGTAAACTGCCTTGGGATTGTTTTAATGAAAGGCATTATACAAATTTAACAATAAATAAATAATAGATAAATAATAAATTTGCCCAACACAGAAGTTAAGCTAACTTTTCCTGGATCTCCCCTGGATCCCTTTTTAAAAATCAGAGTTAATTAGCTATTTTCCAGTCCTCTGGTACAGAGCCTGATTGTATGACTAGTTACATATTTTTGCTAGGAGATCAGCAATTCCACATCTGAGTTCCTTCAGAACTCTTGAGTGGATGTTCCCCTCCCCACTTCAGATCCTAGTTTATTTGGAAGCTCTGACTAGAATAAGCCAGGATCACTTTATTCAGATGTCATAACAGATCCTGGCTTTGTTCTAAGCCAGGATTGAAAGAAGAATCCTTTCTCTCACAGCGCATGCTCCCGAGACTAGGGGATATTGTGCAAAACCGAAATTCATTCTTGGCTCTGTGTGAAGTCTGAACTGAGCCAGTGTTAACAACTCTGAGGTATGTTTCTGTTTACTGTCACAAGCAGAAACATTTTATGTTCAGTGGAATTCAGTGGAACTGTTGTAATTATAGTCAGTAAAACATTTCATTTTCTTCTTGCTTTTCTTCTTTTAAAGTAGTGATGGTCTTATATTTAGCAGGGCGAGAACAACTGGTACTATCCAACCCCGCACAGCATCCCTCCAGTGGCTGTTACTGGTGTCTCTTACACTTCTTTTTAAAGATTGTGAGCTTGTTGGGGACAGGCAACCATCTTATTTATGTATTTTCCTATGTAAACCACTTTGAGAACTTTGGTTGAAGAGTGGTATATAAATATTCGTTGTAGTAGTAGTAGTAGTAGTAGTAGTAGTAGTAGTAGTAGTAGTTCTTGCACATCCTTTATTTTCCTTGTGGGGGGATATCTCTGGAGGAGATTTAAAAAATTAATGTATATTAATTCTACCTTTTAATATCTCTGGCTCTTTTTTTCAGATCTGTGGATGTTATTTTTTTCTTTTATATGTCCCCATTTTTCAGATGACGGTTTAATACTTGGCTTTCTTTACAAGGAGAGTGAGAATCCATGTCTCTCTGAAATTATCACCAGTGTAGAGTTTCTGCGGAAACTAATCCCATTGTCTTATTGTTCAGCTCTCCTTTTGAGACTGCAATGTTCCTTGCCAAGTTTCCAAACAGAACTTAAAAGACCCTCACATATTTTTACATTCCCCTCACTCACAGAGGACTCTGTTCCTCCCTCAATTTCCCAGGCTGAATAGGATGGCTAGTCCAACCAGATCTGTTGACCCAGTGGCCTGATCCAATCATCAAACAGACTGAAAATCTTCCTCCCCCCAACCCTTGCTTCAAAGGAGGAATGAGAAGACTAGGGTGGAGTCTGCAATTCAAGTCATTTTCTGGTTTGCATGCCTCTTCTCCCAGTAACGAAGGGGTTGAGCTCAAATAAAACTGCAAGACTTTTTAACATAGTATTAGGAATAGTAACAACTGCACTCACGCCAGCTTCATTCCAGCTAATCTAACTCAGCAGCTAAGATGGTCGAGGTATTCTGTGCTACCTGGAAGCTGATTGACAGCCAGAATTTTGATGAGTACATGAAGGCACTGGGTATGTAGAAGGAGCTACTTAGAATAATCTCTTTGGTGGCAAAATCACACTTTTAATTCTGACATTTTTTCCTCTCCTCCATTTTGATAACAGAATCTGAGATTTTGCAAAGGAGTAACTCATTTGGCTGACATCAGACTAGTAATGCAGGCTAAAAAAAGTAATTATGTTCATATCTTAAATAACGTGCATTGTTGCAAGAAGATGAAACATGTTATGTAATTTAGATTAGCATCAGCTAATCTACAATCTGGTTAAACCAAATGGTTTGGATTTAAGAAGGTGCAGGTTGCAAGCCTATAATGTGCTTGTGAGAAAGCAAGTTTTATTAAATCAATGTGACTGATTTGAACTGAGATTCTAGCCATGATTACTTGGAAGTGAGCGCTATATAAAATTGAGGGAACTTCCTTCAAAGTACATATATTTAGAGCTGAGGTATGAACTTGCTTACAGTCAGATTGCAAGAAGCAGTCTTGCTTACAGTCAGATTGCAAGGAGCAGTCAGATTGCAAGGAGCAATCCAAAGAAATATCCTCAGGAATCATAGCCTAGTGATATGATACTATTTTATTTAAAAGTTCAACTGAAAATAAATGGACTGAAATGTTTATTATTCTGAATTCAAGTATGAGTTTAGTTTAGCTGGACTGAAAACTGGGATCTTTTTCCTTCCAGTATAAAGGACTGTTTTGTTTCCGAGTTTAGAATGGGCTGAAAGAAAGAAAGTGTATTGCTCAAATCTGTAAGAAACTGTGTCTGGTTGTATAGGTTTATAATTGTGCTTGGTGCACAGCTTTTTAATTTACGGGAAATAAATGACATTTGGCAACAACGGCAGTTATAAACCTCACCTGCACACAGTGAAATGCCAAATGTGTGAGCAAAAAACTAGCTGTCACAGTGATGACATGCATCACTGGCTGCTCTCTATTCTCATTAATGCAATTTGGTGAGTTGTTTAAGAAGTATTGAAAGAGAAGGAGTCTCGGGTGAATAGAAAAGTTAGCTGAAACGTGGATAGAAGAGAAATGCTTCTTAGGTTAAATATGATTATTTGAACATTGTCCTTACTTCTAAACTTCAGAACCCAATATACAAAACCAGCCAGTTACATTCATTTAATAAAAACCAAAAAACTTTTCTTTCTTAGGAGTTGGCTTTGCTACTCGCCAAGTGGGGAATGTTACCAAACCAACTGTGATCATCAGCCAAGAGGGAGACAAAGTGGTGATCAGGACCCAAAGCACTTTCAAGAACACAGAAATCAGTTTCAAACTGGGAGAAGAATTTGATGAAACTACTGCAGATGATAGAAACTGCAAAGTAAGCAAGGAACCGCCCTTGCTGCTACAGAGGGTTGTTTTTTGTATTTTATTATTATTTTAAAAGATGATCTTTTCAAGGCTGCCAGAATAGAAAAGAATATGGTTTTGTCCTGTAACCGAAAGATGCAGTAAATAAAGTTTAAAGAAGGAAAGAACTAACATTTGACCTCAGCCTATTCAGTATGTTCAAGCACTGGTTTATAAGCCAATTAAGAACAATTTTTAATTATTATTTTTAGGAATTTATGTTATTATCCTAACCATATCTCCTTGGAAGAACCATTCAGCCAACCATGATTTAAGTTCTCAGTAAATGTATTTAGGAATTAGGATAGAGAAGTTAGTTTATATGCTTGCCTAATTTTCGCCAAGGCCTCTAGCATGCTGAGAGAGTGGAGAATAGCCATTCAGTATGCCAGAGACCTGCAGGCATGGGGAGGAGGCACTGTGTACAGGGACATCCTAGGCTTCCACTCTCTTTCCCACCCATGTTATTTGTAGCATAGTCACAGAACCTGCTGGATGGCAGTGGCTCTGGATTCCACAATGGAAACGCTTCTGCCTTGAGTAGAACCCACGTTTCCAGCCCAGATCCCAGTTGGAGTGAAACTCATCCCTATCCTTGTGGGGCTTCTCTGCTACCGCCCCAAGACTCTGGAATGCGCTCCTTGCTGAAATAAGAGCCTCCCCATCTCTGACAACTTTTTAAAAGTCTCACACTTATTCACCCAACCTTTTTTAACCAGACTTGTCTGGTTTTAAATTGTTTTAAGCTTTTGATTTCTGTTTTGTTTATGTTGCTGTAAACCACTCAGATGGAGGTTTGGGGCAGTATACAAATATTACACACACACACACACACACACACACACACACACACACACACACCACATTTAGGGTGAGGGGTTTCTAATGAGCGTGGAATTCATTCATTCACTACAATTCACCAAAATGAAGCTACTGACAAATCCCTCTATCAGGAACACTATGAAACTGAAATTACTAATAAGAACACAACACACTAACTTTATTTCATTTTATGTATTTTAATTGAGTTGTTGGAAATATGCTTATTAACAAGTTCTTTGGTTTGAAATAAATGGCCCAAATGATTTCATAGTTCAAATATTAAAACATGTGCTAAATTTGTTACACAGGATTGGGGATAATGCTCAGAAATCTTATTTGTGAAATTTCCAATCTGAGGAATCTTTATGACTCCTCCTACCATTTTAAATGAAACCTCCTCTGTGTTTTGTTTTTGTGCCCACAGTCTGTTGTTACCATGGATGGAGAAAAGCTAGTTCATGTGCAGAAATGGGATGGCAAAGAGACAAACTTTGTTAGAGAAATTAAAGATGGTAAAATGGTCATGGTAAGTAAAGAAAGCTTTATTGAGTTTATCTACCCTCATGCTGGAGAAAACCGAGTATTGATTAGGATACATGCCAAGCATTTTGACAGGTTCATCCCCCCACCACCCATACTAAGCAGACTTCCTTTCTAAAGAACATGGTGCACAACATTGCCTTGTATGGAATAGTGATAATGAGCATAATTTAAACAAAACTTTAACAAAACAAAAAAAGGTTAAAATACAATCTCTGGTGTATACCCACCTTGGGTAGCACAGCTACTTGGTTGGGAATGGTCCAAAGCAGGCATTTCCAACCCATGGTATTCTAGATGTTGCTAAACTGCAATACATTGTAGCTGGGGATGATAGAAATTGTAGTTCAGCAACATCTGGCACACCACTGTTTGGGAACCCCTGATCTAATGCAACGTGGTCTCCCTCGCAGCAATTTTATTGGCAGAAAATCCTGTTCTGGCATTAGAAGCAAGCTTGCTTTCTTCTTTTATGAATGAGATGTCTCAACATATCACTGAAGAATCTATTTGGCTTCCTCTTCTCTCACTCTTCCTTCCCACCCATTACCTCTCTGTTACCTTTAAAGTTTGTCTTTTCTTCCTTGTTGTCTTTCAGAGCCTAACCCTTCATTGGTTCATGGAACTGTCTGCATTTTTCCTTATCCATTTTTATTTATTAGAACCTCAGCATGTGATATACTGATGGTGATGAAATGAAGGAATGCAAATGTAACATTTTAACATACTTACCCCAGTTCTCAGAGTCGTTTTTGCAAATGTTTGTGTTTGTAGTTTTCTATAAAGTAGGGGAAAACATATTTAGGGATAAATGTATATGTGGCACTTTAAAATATTTTCAAAACACAAGGGGAAGGGCAGACTGCAGCCCCAACTTGCTGGTGTGCATAAGGCAAGCTGCCAGAATCACACAGCTTGGTGAAGAACCTGCTATGATCACTCCTAAACCGTTACATCTGCCTTTATCCTTATTCACACTCCTGCATTTTTCACACTTGGATATGAAAATTTCAACTTGTTTTGTTCAATGAATGCTGAAGATTGTGGAGTAGACCATAGTAAGGTTGATACTGAGAATTCTCTCAGCTAATCATCCTTGCTGTGTTGGCATTTTCAAGCTATAGGATGTTACAGAAATTTTGTGGCCAGTGCCAAATTTTGCTACAAATTCTAAATTCCATGACAGTGGAAGAATCATTGAAGAATCACAGAAAACATGGGGTCTTTTGTGTTCTGTCCAATGCCACATATTCATCCTAATTGTTCATTTCTTCTTAAATTTGCAGACACTCACCTTTGGTGATATTGTTGCTGTTCGCCAGTATGAAAAAGCATAGAATTTGCCAATGTCCAGCTTGAGTTTTTAACGTCTCGGGATGGAGTAAAGAGCTGTCTTCAGTTAGCCATCTCTGAAATGAACATTGTTGACATGAAGGAAAATCAAGTGCTAGTTTTGTTTTTTAACTTTATACCATCAAATCGTCAAACTCTTGCTCTTGCTCTGTACATCGCCACAAGTAAAACTTTGCAATAAATGTCTGAAATTCTTGCTTGTCTACTTAAAAGCATGCCCATGATGTTTGACATTTAATGGAATTCCAATCAAATTGTAACCAAGATAGTCCTCCAGCTTCATAGCAATGGTGTAGTGGTTCAGTGAAGGAATTTGAGTAGTATAGTCCTTTCATTATTTATGGGACAAATACATCCCTCTGGTCTATCTGTTGCACGCACATGTTCACATTCTACTGCCCACACACCTTTTTTCATCACACACACACACACACACACACATTAATTTCTTCTGTTACTTCCCTACTTTTCTCTGCCCCTCTTTATTGGTGGGTGTCAGTGTTACTGGTCATAGACCATAATAAAAGACTTGAGACTTGGGTGTTGGCAGCCAGGTTGTTGGGAACAATATTGATCTCCTTGGCCACTCGAGAGACTTCCTGCTTGATGACTCCAATCAGCTATCAGGTTGGAGGACACTGGAGAACATGATGCCATACCCTGAGAACTCTCAAGCAGGGATGTTGCTAGGTAGTTAAAGGTTCTAAGGTCCAGGCCTACCACCCCCACTTCCATTTTGATAATTAAATCTATTCATACTTTATAAAGGAATCCAATGCTCTCTTCCAGTTTTTGAAGCCAGATATTTGTAACATTTGTATACTGCCCAATCTAAATTAATAGCCCTGGGTGGTTTACAACTAATAATACAGTACTTCTAAATGTTATTTGGAAATATTTCCAGGCAGAGCAAGCAAAAGTTTCTTACTATACTCTTTAAAGTAGCCAGTTCCTGATTCTGTCACCCACCCACCCAAAGGGCTGCTTTGCTGATATCAACCTTGCTCCGCTGCCTCTAAGTAGCAGCAAGGGCAAGCTCAGCATCTTTTCTCCAAACTACTGCTTGTCATGATGGTAGGAGAGGATCAAAGAAGGAAGGTACAATTCAGTGCCACATGCAGGTGCTGCAGGAACTTCCTGCTTGAGCTGGAAGCACATGTAGCATGCAGTATAAGAAGGGTTGCTGCCTGATGTCATTGCATCATGGGGTAAGGGCTGCCTGAAGAGAATGGGGAAGCTGTTCATTGTCCATAGCAGGGGGTTGTTAAGAGTAATAGTGCAAGCCACCCAACAAAGGTGCTGAGGTAACAGCATGCCTGGCTTGTCAGGCAGCAGTGCAGAGAACATCTGGCGACTAAAAAGTATTCATTGGGGCACACGGGGTGTCAATGCCCCTGTTTTCAGGACATGACTACAGCTTTTAAAGAGCCTGGTGGCTACAGAAAAGCAACTGGAGGGAGGATCCTGGCCAGGACCAGGATATCCTTAGCCAGGATGTCCTTAGCCAACGGACATTCAATCAATTCCAGGTCTGAGGAGAACAGTGGTGGAGTCTTATGTTTTGGCTGAGAGGAAAGTACAAAGCTGTCTTATACAGAGTCAAACTATTAGTCCATCTTGCTCAGTACTGTCTGCACTGGCCAACAGCCAGATTAACCCTGTGTCCAGACACCAGGATTTTCCGTCACTTGGGAGGGGAATTTTTAACTGTTTCCTCCTTCCTTCTGCAACTGCCTGAGGGAAACTATGCCCTTGTGGATTACTGGCCCATGCTGCCCTGCTGCTGAGGATGTTTCTTGATAGAATGAGGGAAGGGTATATTTATTATTATTTATTTATTCGATTTCTATACCACTCTTCCAAAAATGGCTCAGGCGGTTTACACAGCGAAATAACAAACAAATAAACAAAGTGCTACTTTTACTTGTAGTGGTGGGGAGGGAATTCAAGGAACTGTTCTGACCTCTTGATATCCACCCCTCACTGCAAGAATAGGAAATCTTTACCACTGGGAGAGGGGGAGAGAGAGACTTGCCTTCCCTTCCTCCCCCCTCCCTTTTCCCACCCTCAGAGTTCACATGCAGAAATATCCATGCAGAAATGAACAGACTGTTTCTTCGTGGATGCTAAGTCAACAAAATTCTCATTTACATACTCAGTTATAGGCTTTGAAAAATCTTAAGCACATGATTATTTCTCATTGGAGTTTTAGCTACTGAGCATTCATCAATGTTTCCATGACTGGACAATATACAGCAACTTTATTACATCAAATTTGATGTACTGGATTCATCCAAAATGTGTATGTGGTGGAATTATAATGAATATGAACAATCTCTCATGTTTGCATACATGAGAGTAACAAAATTCAAAATGTAGGAAGAAAATGAGGCCATTAAGTTCTAGTATGCACACCCTACATTTCACCTTGCCATGGAATAATTTTTATGTGGTCCACAGTTTCATAGAAAAAGGCTTATGTGAACTGGCTATACATGTAGGAAACTAGTAATTTGCCCTGTGATTGTGGCTACTGATCACAAAAATGACTGCTATTTCTCCAAGTATGTCGCTTAGTTCAAGCAAGCTTTCCCCCTTATCACTATATATGACATATATAATTGCAAGGGGGAAACTGAGAGTGTGAACGGGCTTGTGGATTCACATTTTGTAACAAAAGGCAGGATTCTAGGCACTGGTGGAAATACAAATTTTGTTAAACATCCTTTCAGGGAAGAACTGTAGAATCTAAAGTACTTCCTTACTCATGGGTTACCTTATATACATAGAACATTTCTCTAAAATTATAGCAAGAAAGCTGAGAGAATAGTTTCCTTTAACATGTAATGAAACATTCAAAAAATTAATATAAAACATTTCCAAAATTAATTTATAGACAGTATTTTAAGGCATTAAAATAAGCTATATAAGGCTTTATTTATAATTATGGGGAAAAAAGCATAGTTGATCCCATTTTAACCATTAGGCTACACGTAAAGAGGCTGTTCATTAATTTAGTTGATGTTTCTTTCAAAATATAATTGAGGGCTTGATTTCCTGAGAACACTCATGTCTCCCAGTGATGTGCAGTAGTATTAGCATTAGCAATTCTCAGTCCTTTGCATGACTGGATAAAGCCAATATTGAAAAAAACCACCACCATCACTGACCAACCAATTTACTTGGATATTGCTCCCTCCAGTTAGAATAGTGAACAGCTTATAGACATCTGGATTAGATCCCCTGGAAGAGAAGGCAAAAGTGTTTTGTTGATGGTAGTGCTTTTAGGTACTCTTGTGACAGGATTAAAAAATAATCCTGCACTTATTCAGGGATCCTCTTTGCATGAAAACTGCATAAATGTACATATCTGTACAATTTAACACACAAAACCCATCACTCATTGTTAGAATCAAAGGTCATTAATTCCTCTTCCCCCTGCTCCCGCCCCATCAACCTGAAATACAGACAGTTCCTTATTACAGTAACACATGGGAACCAAAATGGCTTTAACTAAGCATTGTCAGTTTCATTTGCCTCTGGTTCTTATTATCAGAAGGCATAGAAATGACATCTGGAAAGTAAAAATGTCGTTAGCTTTGGACACAAACCAGAAGTAAAAGCCATCAAATGTCTTTTCATCTGATTTGACAGGGGGAGAAGAACCCAATGCTTCTATGAAAACTTAAGCTTGTGAGATGTTTGTAGAATTGTGAGCATCTACCAGTTCTGAACCTCACTGATTAATGATGGGAAACAATAATCTGCAGCTAAACTTAATTAACCTACCAATTCAACTGATTTAATCTTGCAGACATGCAACATGAATTTATCCTGTATCACATAGTTACTTTATGGTGCAATTAGTAATTAAGTGCAAGCTATTAACCAAGATCACCAATTCAAATCTCATTTCTGCTATAAACTCAAGCCTCTGTCTGTAACATGAAGATTGCATTGCATGGATTTAACTTGCAGGGTTGCTGAAAGGATTATTGATAAGAAAGATAACAGGGTGATTTAGAGAACTGCGAGAAGCAAGCCACAAGTGGAATGGGACTTTCCCACATATCCGTCCACCCTACAGCCCCAGGCTACCCCCAAAGCCAATCAGGGGCCTCCAACCAGTGTTTCCTCTAACAGGGATTCCCAGAAGTTGTTGACTACAACTCCCAGCATCCCCAGCTGCAATAGCCTTTGCTTGGGGATTATGGGAATTGTAGTCAACAAGAATCCCTGTTAGATGGAACACTGCCTCCAACGTAGCATGGAGTATGGCATGGAGGGGACTGGCAGAGGGAGAAATAAGCAGAAATCTTGTCCCCCTCGTTGCCATCCACAATGCGAATTGGGGTCCAACCCAATGTATATGACATATTTTGAAGTGCTACATAAGTATTAAATATCCATGCACTACAGTATGTAGTGAAGTCATCACTGGCAGCCCTTTGTATCTTCTATAGACAAAGGGAGGAGATATAATTCAGATCATAGGAACATAGGAAACTGCCATATACTGAGCCAGACCATAGGTCCATCTCGCTCAGTATTGTCTTCACAGACTGGCAGCAGCTTCTCCAAGGTTGCAGGCAGGAATCTCTCTCAGCCCTATCTTGGAGAAGCCAGGGAGGGAACTTGAAACCTTCTGCTTTTCCCAGAGCGGCTTCATCCACTGAGGGGAATATCTTGCAGTGCTCACACATCAAGTCTCCCATTCATATGCAACCAGGGCAGACCCTGCTTAGCTATGGGGACAAGTCATGCTTGCTACCACAAGACCAGCTCTCCTCTCCAAAGTGTGGGAGTATCTTTCCAGGATACTCCCACACACTGCACTATATTTGATGGCGGTTCCGAGAACTAGTGCACTGCTGGTGCAGTGGGGGGGCATGGGAGGGGGCAGTGCTGGAGTGCCTTGACACCAGCATTGAACTCAGAAACAGTGTGTCATGCCGATGCAGGAAGTCTTGTCAGCCGTACACAGAGCCTGCTGCATTGGTACAAGTGTGGAATCATGATGTATGTGTGTGAATCTTTGCAGGACTGTAGCCTGTTTGTGTAACTTCATAATACTCCTTTACAGAGCTTGCAATGTTTTGCAGCAGCAGTATGGTAATACGCATTGTGTCTGTAATCCATTAACACAGCTCACATCACTGCTGTCTGGTTTGTGGGCTAATAGCAGATGACTGCCTTTCCCAGACCTCCCATTCCCAGAGACGCCAGAACAAGGTTTCTGACTTCATCTCCATGGAAAAAGCCATCATTTGAGTAGCGTTAATTTCCATGGCAACTGATTTATGGTGGTACCAAGTGACAATTTTGCTGAAGGTAGGGCTGGAATAGACTCAGTGTATTTACTGGGTTTAAATGGTAAGTAAACATTTGACAATACACCCTCTTCTTCTGTTGTCTCATATTCTTCGTATACATTATAAACATACTTAAAATGAACTGTTTCTCCCTCCCCTCTTCTACCTACACACTTCATTTAATGCATAGCAACAAACCAATTAAATTTTATTGACCTGCCACCTCAAATGTAAGCAATAATATCAGAGATCAAAGGACTAGGAATACTGCCATATGCGGCTTCTTCTTTCAGAATATTTTATAAGGACAAGGAAAAGGCTGGTGACTATGCTGGCAGGTGTAAAGTATGTTAAAACACAGACATGATAAACTTCATCCATTGCATGAAAAGTTACACACTAAATGAGGAAATATGCAAGTTTCAGGGGAATACTACAGGTTTGAGAATTTCTTCCATTGTATCACAATTATTCTCTGTTTTCCAGTTTAGGCTAGTCAGTTTTTTTGGCTACCCTGAACTGGGTTAGTATCCACTTCACCTATACATGTAATTTTAAAAGAGTGAAGAGAAGCGCCTGGTTCTAAAAACAGAACTTTGGTTAAAGTGTTATGAAGCAAATTTATATAATGATACGTTACGTGCATGAGCATAAGCGTCATCACAGAACCTATCTGGAATGCTTGTGGTCAGATCCGGAACATATGAGGTGAGAATGATAAGATTCCTCTACATCTGAACAGAACGCATTCATTTCCCACATGACCACTGGGTTAAACACAATCTTATCTCAAATAACTGGGATGTAGGAGGTCCTTCTTCAACAGATTTAAATCCTGATATATCTCTTTATAGGAAATGGAAAACCATATAGGCAGTGGTCAAGAGCATTTAACATGGACAGTCACAGAATCACACCACTCTTATACTTTGCCGGACTAGACTGGGTTGGTAAAGAATTAAGGATTGTCACCATATGCGGGAGGACTTCTGTGCCGTAAACAGCTGCATGGCTCAGTAGAAATGTAGTAGCTGAAGCTTTTCTGAGCATGAAGAGGTGATAGGAAAAGCTTCATCTACTAAAGTTATCACATGGCTGTTAAAAGCAAAGGAGCGCTGCCACTGACACACAAACACAGAGCTAATGACACTAGGGCAGGGTTTCTCAACGTTTTTGGAGTCATAGACCGGTACATTCTTCGTGTGCAGTTTCCTGGACCAGCAGGTAGTATAGGGGTCACTCCGCTCATCCCAACCCCAGGCCTCTAAAAACAATCTTGGGCCGGCAGGGGCCACCATCCGGAGCTCTCCGGAGCTCATTTGCAGGCAGCCCTCATTGCTGGATAACGTTCATCTGAGGAAGCTAAATTAATGCTATCCAGCAATGAGGGCTGCCTGCCTAGAAGTGAGCTCTAGAGAGCTCAACTGGGCTTTGTGGATCTCAGGCCTGGCCCCTCTACGTGTGACGGACCACTACCCTCATGGACTGGTACCCAACAGCTCACGGACCGGTACTGGTCCACAGACCGGTGGTTGAGAAACACTGCACTAGGGTGATTCTTCCCCCGCATTCTCTTTATTTATTACATTTATAGTCTGCTCTTCCCCTAGGGAGCCCAGAGCGGGGTACCTGGTTATAGTTACCCTCATAACAACCCTGTGAGGTAGGTTAGGCTAAGAGATATATGACTGGTCCAGAGTCACCCAGTGAGTTTCATGGCTGAATGGGGATTTGAACTCAGGTCTCCCCATCCTAGTCCAACACTCTAACCACCACCCCAAAAGTAGGGCTAATTCAACTTAATGAGTAGATGCGTGAAAGTCAGAACATATTCTGAATTAATTAAGCGAGCGAAGATGTGGGTGGAATTTTGTGGTTGCATTTTTCTGATAAGGCTTCTGTTCCTTTAACAGCGGCCTGGCAAGCAAAAAGTCAACGAGTAAAAAACTTTTCTACCACGGAAATGCAGAGACGGGGTGCGGGGGGAGCTATACCATACACCCGTTGAGTTCCTTCCTCTCATAGAACCCTGCCGCGGTGGGGGCGCGGGGCGCATGTATGTGGCGCCAGCAGATGGGCTTCCCCGCCTTGTGATTTATGGGACGTTGGTTGGTTCTCTTACAAGTTCCTCTAACCCGGGTAGAACTTCGGAAAGACCAGGGAACTGTCCTGCCTGCTTGTGAAAGAGAAACAACTCCTCCTATATCAAGCGAGCTGTCGGGCAAGCGGGAAAGAGAGCGGCCTTTCCCCGGCTTCAGTTTCGATATTGCACCTCGTCGATCGGGAGTGGAGAGGAAGAGAGAGGGGCCTATTTGGGAAGCGGAGCCGGGCGTTGCTGTTCCGCCGTAAGAGGAGCTCTCGCCTTCCTCCTCCACCCTTAAGGAAAGAGACGGAGTCACATGAGCAGCAGGCTTGTCCCAGGAGGTTCATGCTCAGGCATGGCGGGGCTGCTACCGGCTGCGCGCGGCTTCGCTCTGGGCCTGTGCGGGCTGCTGCTGCTGCTGGGCAGCGTGCTACAGGACCCCACCAGCGCAGCACCCACCCGCGGCGCTACTCCCCAGGTGCCTTTAAGTGCGGGTGAGTTTCATTTCCGTCGCTCCGTGAATTCGGGCCCGACAGCCGCCCGTGAAGATGCCAAAAGTTCGGCTGCCAAGATGTAGCGACTGAATACGTCTTCCTGCTCCCCTCCCCCGTTTCCGCCAATGAAAGGTCGGGGGCTGCCCCAGTTGGAGAACAGTCGCCGCCGCCGGCACTTGGAGGAAAGAGAGAATGGGGTGGGGTGGGGTGGGGTGGGGTGGACCATGCACAACACCCCACGGCCTCTCCGGGTAGCCGGGCCTGACGCACAAAGGGTGCTAGCCAACCAGCTGGGCTTTCCCTCTTTCCTTTCAGCCGCTGCAACCGTAGCATAGCCCCACGTAGGGCCGCCGTGCTTGTCTTCTATATACGTTCTCAGCTTTGCATAGACTCGTAGGCTGAACTAATTGCACTTCGTGACCTTTTGACTCCCCACATTTTTTAAATTTATACATGCGCAGCGTCTGCTTGTTTCGGTGATTGCATCTCTCGCAGGTGGCTTCCAGGCTTCCAAATGCATGTAGCTTCCTCCTGCAGTGTGTAAGTGTAAGAGAGTGAGCGAGTTACTATAGCTCCCAGGTGATATGTACATACAATTTCCATTTGCAATATGCATCTCATAGCCCGAAGTAAAATACACTTTGTGCTAAACTCCGGTGTTATTTTCACCTTTCTCCCTGTGCTAGTGCTAAAAGTGATCTTTCTCCCTTGAGTTTTGATTTCTGAGTGAGGACAAAATAGAAACTTCTTCTGACACCTTTCTAGCCACCTGAGCGCACTTATAAATGTTTTGGCATTAAGGTTATGGTTGCCACTTACACATTCAAAACTGTCTTGCTGTACTGTGTCAGATGGAAAGTCCCATGTACTTCAGCATTCTGGCCCCAGCTACAATCAGTAAAAAGTTCCTGGAGAATGCATAAGTAGGCTTTTTAAGCAACAACCTTTGCCAATTGTTTGACCCCAGCATCTGGTTCTCTAAGGTAAACTCTCTCTGAACATGGAGGTCTCATTTAGTTATTTTGCTTAATAACTTTGGTGCTGTGGCACTTTAAAAAGCCATCTAAATTCTTAACCATTATCACATTTTAAGGTAACTAATTCTGCAACTTAGTTATGTGTGTTGTGAAGATCTACTCCATTTTGCTTGTCCTGAACCTACCTGTTGGCCCATTTTATTGCATAACCTTGATTTCTGCTGTTTTTATTCTGGTGCAGTGTGGGCCTTCTGAATTATGTGACCATATTCCTTGGTAGCTAGCCATCCTTCTGTCCCAAGCTCTAGTATTCTGCAAGAGAGGATAACTTTTCTGTGGGGGAAAGTAGGTAGCATTTATTCCTTGTCCTGTGAACCCAGGGATTTAATCAGAAATCTGACTTCATAGTCAACAATTTAGCAATACAAAGAGATAATTGATTTATTTTTTTTAGGCCTTCAGGAAATACGGTGCCTTGGACAAAGTAAAGCTGACCTGCTTTCATTTTAACAGCTTGTAGCTTCATTCACATGTTACATTTTTAATAGACATGATTGTGAATCTCTCCCTATGCATTTTTGAATGTTTGTGGTTCAACTTATAGAGGGTGACCACACGGTCATGGCTAGTCACACACACTCCTTCTAATCTACTTCACAGGGTTGTTATGAGGATAAAATGGGAACCATGTACACCACCCTGAGTTCCTTGGAAGAAGGCTGGGATAAGAACATAATAAATAACTGAACTGGGGAGATCACATATTCAAATAGTAGAAAGGTGTGGACCTGAGATCTGCTCCCAAATTCAGTGCAGGGTACGATTCTGAAGGTGGAGTATTGTTGGACTTTGCCCTGGGAGGGTTATTTGTAGAGGGTTCTCTATGTGCAGGAGGTTTCAGTTAAGGACCTTTTAGTTTAACACTTCTATTATTCCGTGTCCTTTTTCTGTCTGCCACCAATGTTACACATTCAGTGTACACATACCAAGCAAATAACTACCCAGCGGATAAAGTACGTAAAGGGATATCTTTTAATTAAATCAGTCTCTGTTGTTTGAAAGTATGCAACCTTTTGAGTCTATAGAAAAACAAAAAACCCTTTGAACATCTCATTATTTTGTGCCCTTCCTTCACATCATTCCTGAAGAGTGTTACGATGCCCAGCGATTTCCTCCTTTTCCCAAGAGGCTTCCTAACTTCTTACCTGTTTTAAAAATGAATGAATTGCAATATGCTGGGATGAGGGTAGAAAATGTTTTACTATATAAGTTCACTTTGTCTTGGATTCTAAGGCATGCTAGCAGAACTCAGCTCATACAGTGTGTGCTTTTCTCTCCCTTCCCTGTTGTAGCTCCTTGCACACCATGATAAGCCTGACTCCTGAAGGTCAACTCCTGAAGGTTGGAGGACTGTCTATCATGGTGTGCAATGCACAGGGCACTACAGCAGGAGGGGGAAATTGATGGAAATCACAAGCAGAAGTGCCTTTTGGATCTGTACCTTTTGTAATGCATAGATTAATGATCATGTTAGGAAGGAGGCAGTTCCCTATTTTCTGTGTGGCCATTACTTTCTACATTATTTTAAAATTGTTACATTTGTGTGTTCTCCTGACCCATGATCTTAAATCCATGTCACTGAGACAGTACTGAGAAATCAAATTGCTTTATTACCAGAATGGTACTTTATTGCAGAGTGATTTAGCTTAGCGAAAAAGAATTTCTACTGAAAGAGTGATCATGTTCAAAATGCATTGGGCATCAGGTTTGGCTGGGATAATGGCTCCAGTGTACCTTTTTGCATCTTCTTTTTCTGTTTAGCTTCCTATTTAATGTAATGTCATCTGAGGGAGAAGAGGAATGTTTTTAGATAACTTCTGCTTTTATTTATTTATTTTATTTTAGTCTGGTGTTTATTCCCAGTTTTTTGTACAGGCAAGGCATTTTACTTTGAACAAGTCATTGCACTTCCTTGTGTGCCAGTTTCAGAACCAATACTACAAGTTGTTTTATTACATAATAGTACTTGGGTGTCTTGTCTTTTTAAGAAGTGAGAGGTACTGACAGAAATAACTGTTTATTGTTAACATAAAAACTCTGCATATAAGTATAATGTATTAAATGGTTAATCTAGTCAAGCATGTCAGATTTAATGGCTGACATACTGCACAGCCTCCTTCACATATTTAGTGCATTGTGGGTGCTGCTTCATCTTTCTAATGGCAGTTGCAAAAATGCACACTTATACAAACACTGAAATTGCACGATTGCATGGCCTTTGTTTCCCATGGCCACGTGATTATGCAATTCGGTTCCACAATTTCAGCATTTGTGCAAGTGTGCGCTTTTGCAACTGCCATTAGGAAAATACAGCAGTGTCCGTGGTGCACTAAACACATAGGAGTTTGCTTGGTGTGTTAGCCACCATTTCTAATCTCTTTAAAGAGAAACTCCTATCACCCGCCTCACTCAAAAGTGATATATTACATAAATTGTTGCTTCTGAACCTTGATCTTTGATCTTTGTGTTTTGTTCCCATTTGTAGCATATATATGTCTGAAAAGCTGGAAGTCTCTCTGTCTTGAACTAGAAGCAAGGAAAGATAGACCTTGTTCTTCCCTGTCTTCTGCCAGAAGAGTTTTTTCATTCTTAGTTTTTTAGAGTTGTTCTAGTGGCAAAACCATAATACAAGTGTTTTAAAAACAAACAAACATTCTTTTATGATTGTTTTGATCTGTTGTGAGCTGCCCTAGTATCTCATAGAGAAGTGGGATATAAATGGGAATAAAAAGTTAAAAAAATAGTTGTTGCCACTGGCTAGGGTCCAAAGAACTGGACAAATAGTTGCATACTTCCAAGGGGGGAATTGGGCTCCCTTCTCACCACCACTACATGGCAAACAAGCTGTCATTTGAAGGCATGCTATTTGAAAGAGAGAGTCAACAATCGCATCTCACCCACTCAAACTTTTGGGTGTTCCCTAGAGTAGCTTTTTGGAACTCCAGTTGCTACTTATGCAGGCTGTTTAATAGTTGCTGTGGAACTGGTTAAGCTTTAAGGAGAATATTTCAAGTTCGTGAAGGAAAAACAAAAATCCTGTGGTTGCTTCCAAAATCATAATGCTTCTATTGTTTATACCTTCCTTCCAGAAAGTTCAAATAAATCCAGATAACCTTTACGACAAAAAGCTTAGTTCTTACAGTGAAAATCCTACAAGGGTTGATAACTGAGACCTTATGCTCGACAGGGCTGAGCTTGCAGAAGCTCAACGAGTTGAGTGGATGAATGTATGTATTTCAGGTACTGACCAAAGGTGACGATCAGTGACCCCTAATGTGAATTTTAAGACTACTGAGAAGCAGTCACTTTAACATTTTGCTAGGAACATTTGCATGTAATTCACACTTTTCCTTCTAAAAACAGGTCAGTTCTGGCATATCTCTGATTTGCATCTGGATCCCACCTACCATATCACTAAGAATCTCACCCAGGTCTGTGCCTCTTCCAAAGGAGTGACTGCCTCAGACCCTGGCCTGTTTGGAGACTTTATGTGTGATTCCCCATATCGGCTTATTTTATCATCTTTGCAGTACATGAGGAATTCAGGTCAACAGGCATCCTTCATGATATGGACAGGGTATGACAGACACCAATATTCCTGATTAAAAAGTTGCTTTAAAGGTGACAACAGATATGTTTGAAATGTGTACATCTTGTTTTTATGTGACTCTGTCCCCTGAAGCCTTCAGTATGGGCCATGAATGTATCATAATGACTTATGAACATACCATGCTTTTCCTGACATTCCTGGGAACTGTAGTTCTATGCAAAACAAAAAACACCAGCCTGTCGATCACAGAAATGGGTGCACTTATGCTTATGGTGTTTACCTCTTCAGATGAATGTGGTAAGCATCAAGTTGATATGTAGAGCAGGGTTTAGTTTGAACAACTGAACAGGGCTCTAGTGCCTTGCCCTTTAGTGATGTGTGCATTTAGTGACATGTCTGCCATATGCTTCTAAGGTTTTTATTTGTTGCTGAATGAGTGGAGAAGAGGGAGAACAGTTTCTAATAGTCAGAAGTATTATATTGTATTTTATTTGTTGTTTATATACTAGGATTAGAAAAGTGAAGGTAAACTGTTTGATTTCTAAAAACAGTTGTGTAAGCATTTTGGCACCAAGCTGGATTCTTTTCTTTTCTTAAAGAGACAGTCCTCCTCATGTTCCAGTGAAAGAACTCTCTACCAAGATTGTCATTGATATTATTGGTAACCTGACTTCTACCATAAGAAATTTCTTCCCAGATCTCCAAGTTTTTCCTGCATTGGGAAATCATGACTACTGGCCACAGGTAAGACAAGTTTCTCTGAGAGAGAGCAGCCTGAGCCTATGCTTGTTTACCTGAAGGTAAGTCCTACCAAGTTCATGGTGCTAACTTTCAAGTAAGTGTGAATAAGATTTTAGCCGGATTAATCATTAGACTTGGTGTGATAGGTATAATTCAGTAATTCTTGCATCACGTGCTAGTCTTAAGTATAAACATTTCTAAATTATAATATTGAATGTAATGTAATTCTTACGTTGTGATGCTTAAACAAAATGCAGATGGTTAGACCACTTTATTATGGCTTGCATAGTGAAGGCTTCAGACTTTTGGGGACTCTTGAGTGAGGCATCCTCAACAATTTGCTACTGGCTCATCTAGTGGCCACTTGGGGACGGGCCTTCTCCACTGCTGTCCTGAGGCTTTGGAATGTGCTCCCTAGTTAAATAAGAGCCTCCCCACCTCTGACAGCTTTTAAAGAGTCTTTAAAGACACATCTGTTCACCCAGGCTTTTAACTAATATTGTTTTAATGGTTTTAATGCTGTTTTAAAATATTGTTTTAAAAATTTTAAATTGTTGTAATGTTTTAAACTTTTTGTTTTTGTTTTAACTAATGTTTTACTTTCTGTTTTTGTTTTGTTGTAAACTGCCCAGAGATGTAAGTTTTGGGTGGTATAAAAATATGTTAAATAAATAAATAAACTTTAGCTAGGAAGAAGCAGGGCATATAAATGAAGAATTCTTGTATGCTGCCTCCAGCTTTCTTGGATCCTCTGCAAACTGGTAGCAGAGCAGTGGGCACCTGTGTAATCCGGAGGGGGTTGGCAATAAGTCTGGATTACCCATATACTAAGATCTGCAGCCTTAGGCCCTGCTGAAGGCCCTCCATTCCATGTCAAGAATATGTATGTTGTACATCAAAGCCTGTGTCTAAGTCACATGGTCACCGCTTTATTCCAAGTTTCATTATCACTGATGGAAAATACTTTTAAGGAGGTTATCTGTATTTTTAAAGGATCAGCTGCCAGTATCAGTCAATGAAGTTTACAATGCTGTAGCAGAGTTTTGGAAGCCTTGGCTTACTGATGAAGCGGTCAGCACATTAAGAAAAGGTAAGATGGCTAGTAAGAGTACATGCATTTTGTTGGCATGGTAACAGTCCTAAGATTCTTCTTGTAAGAGGAAGTGTTTCTTTCTTTATTGCTGTTTTAAAGTGTCAGGAAGGGATGATCATTCATTTTACTGATTGGCTAAGCACAGCACACTTATGTCATAATACCCATGATGATCAGTGTTTTTTTTTATGATCATGATAGTAGGTGTGGTCCTTTCACAGAAGTGATTACAGTTCAGGCAATCATTTCAAGAAAGGGAAGGTGTACTTCTAGATAAAAATCTATTGTTTTCAAAAAAGTTGAAAAAATAGTTACTACTTTGTTACATTCAAAGCAGTTTGCAAAGGAGCAGCTTGCAAATAATGACTATATATATAATTCTAATTTGCAACCTGTTTATAGAAAGCAAATCAGCTTCGAGTTTTTGGTATCCTCTAAAGAACATGAAGAGTGAGGAAATATGCTGTTCCTTGAATTGATGCTTCACTTGCAAAACAAAATGCAGGAAATAAAAAACGAAACTAGTAACTTACACTTTAGGTCACTAATCCATGTCTGTGAAGTAGAATATTTGTTAGCAGATGAAGACTTTGTATAAAGGTTAAATGTTACATGTCTATAATTAATTCACATATACAAAATTTTGGTACACATGGAACACTCGGGTCACCTTACAGCTCAGGGCATTATGCACGTGGTGATTCTCTTTTATGTAGCAGGGGGAGAGTAACTGGTCCTATCTACTCCCAGCACAGTACTTCCAGTTGCAGTTGCTGGTGTCTATCTTATGTTTCTTCTTAGATTGTGAGCCCTTTGGGGACAGGGATCCATCTTATTTATTTATTATTGCTCTGTGTAAACCTCCCTGAGCCATTTTTGGAAGGGCAGTAAATCAATCAATCCATCAAACAAAATGATTAAGTTAGCTTATGAGCAATCGCCAACAACATAATAATAAAACGATGTGCAAGCTACACAAGATAAATATGTATAGTATTCATATCTAGAGAAAGATTAACTTTTAAAATTCTGATAAGTTTGAACAAAAATTATCTTCAATTTATACTGGAGAAAGCACATTGATGATAGTTGGATTTCTCTAGGATATAATTATTTACGAACTGAGGATTACATATATGTTTGTAAACTCTTATTTCTTTAAATCTGTCCTTTTTGCTCCATAGGTGGCTTTTATACACAGCTATTTCAACCCAGCACAACATCTCAGCCTCTTCGGATAATCAGTTTAAACACAGTCTTATACTACAGTCCTAACGCTATGACTAAGAATATGACTGATCCAGCAGACCAGCTTGAATGGCTGGAACACACACTGGAGGTGGCACATCAGAACAAGGAAATGGTAAAGATGGTTTCAGTGTCAGTAATAATGTGAAAAAACCCTATTTGAATAAAGAAAACTAGACACTGGTGGCTTCTGCTGGTGAGGCCTCTGACTAAGATGGCCACAAAGGTTCCCTGAGCTTTGACTGCTTGAGTGGGAAGCATGCCAGGTCTTTATTTAATGATCCAGGAGAGCCCCTCTCTATCCCAGATATTGCAGATGAACCCTGCAGGTTACTCATACATAAAACTAAATTCAAGGGGGCACTCTATTTACTTTCACATAGCAGCCCAAAGTGTTCAAAATTGATTGTGGTGCTGCCAAGATGATAAGCTAGAATCTCTGTTGTGAAGAACTACAAAGGGGTTGAAAGTATAGCAACCCTCTGATTGCTAGTTCACTCTGATTCAAAAAGGGAAATGGGCTCCAACATTCTGCAATGAGTTCAGAAGCAGTTCCCAGACTCAACTGCACCCTTCTCATAGATTCCACAACTGAAATAGGAAACGCCCTCTGTGTGTTTGAAGAAGATCCCTGACTCCGAGGGATAAAACCTGCATTTGGCAGATCAGTTGTGCTTGTGGAATGGTGAGCAGGGAAGAATGCAGAAGGAACATATGAGACCAAGACCTGCTCTTGAGTTCACTGTGGGCATACTCCTGAGGCTGAGAACTATCTCACTCATCACTGCCTGTGAGGAATTTATAAACCCTTTCTGCAGTCAGCTGATAGATCTCTGCCAGTGCTTGAGTTTGGTCTAGGTAAGATAAATGCCTCAACACTTCTGGAAACATTTTCCATATTATAAATGATGGGGAAGGTGTATAGTACCCTTCCTATACACACTACACACCTTGGCCTTCCTGATGAATTCCCGCAGGTTAGAGTTAGATGTGGAATTATAAAAGATATTTCCCATCTCTTCTGCCCAATACACTGTGGGTTTACCCACAGTGAACACAACAGTAGGTAGAATCTTGGAGCCCAAGTTACCCCCTAACTGTGTACCCCCTGCTTGTCTATGCCAACACTCTGGTCATTAGCCCAAGGCCTTTGGTTCCTAAGATCCTTAGTTGTAGCCAAAGTCATAGGGGACAATCAACTGCCTTCAGATATTATAGAACTATGTATGTTGTACATGGTTACAGTGCCAGCAGGAGCATGCTGGCAAGCCCTAGTACTGCCCGTTCTCTGCAGATACAGTGCTTCTTTGTGAGACAAATGCTCAACTGAAGACTCCTGCCCATAAGAACAGCCCTGCTGGATCAGGCCCAAGGCCCATCTTGTCCAGCATCCTGTTTCGCACAGTGGCCCACCAGATGCCGTGGAAGCCACAGGCAGGAGTTGAGGGCGTGCCCTCTCTCCTGCTGTTACTCCCCTGCAACTGGTCTTCAGAGTCATCCTGTCTTTGAGGCTGGAGGTGGCCTATAGCCCTCCCACTAGTAGCCGTTGATAGGCCTCTCCTCCATGAAGTTATCCAAACCCCTCTTACAGCCATCCAGGTTGTTGTCTGTCACCACATCTTGTGGCAGAGAATCCCACAAGTTTAGATTCCATGATTTAGAACACTGCACATCCAGCACTTCTGATCATAGAAAGAATTCTCTCCAGGTATAGTGATTTTTCTCTGCAAACAAATGCTGTATCTGTGAAGAGCAGGGGAGCGGTGTTGGCGCGGGGGGGGGGCATTGTTAGGTAGGACAGTGGTGGTTGTGGGGCTTGATGGTGCAGTCCTGTTGGCGTTGTAACAGTGCACAGTATATAATCTGTGGAGAAGGCCATAGAGGTAAACCACACCTCAGATACTGAGCAATAACTTTTGAACACAAAGCTGTAAGACATCTTACAATTAACAGGAAACTAGCTAGAAAATGTGCCTCTTAATGGTACGGAAGAGCACTGACCTATTTGACTTATAACCTGATTATTCATAATACAGTTCGTAAACTATTTTCATTATGAGCAGAAAACAAGTTTAGCATTCCAAAAGGAGTGAATACTAGGACTATGCACAGGCCAAATTATCAGCCCGATTCTGGCCATTTTTGTGTCATGTACACAATGCACCGGATCATGTACATTTGATATAATACAAGTATTGTACTGAATAGTATCAGAGGGTGTGACAGGCCTACTTTTTAAATGCAGGGCATGGTCTGGATTGCATCAGGCCAATAATTGGCTTTGGCGTGATCCATTGGAATGGGGGTGGGTGGAGCTTGCCTGTTAATTAATATCCAGCTTGTCTGAAGAAATTGGCTGCCTTCTGAGCAGTCCCAGAGGGGTGTTTTAAATTGCTGCATTTCCTTCTCTGGTCTTGCATTGTAACGCAACAGGTAAGGAAGCAATATCATGACGTTGCATCCTTTTTCCTGGTGCATACCTGGGAGTAAATGGTCATGCCCTGTAGCTATAGGACATGGTCATCCCCCCTCCCCCTGCCCCCCAGTAATGTACTAGGGAAAGGATGCAACATCTTGATGTGATTTTCATAGAAAGATAAGCCGTACCCACCCCCATCCCAATAGATCACACCAATACCAAGTATGGGCCTGATGCAAACCAGATCATCCCCTGCATTTAAAAAGTAGGTCTGTCACACCCTCTGATATTATTCAATACAATACTTGTATTGTATCAAATCTTAACCTGATATAGGATACATTTTTCATCGGAATAGTTTCAGATAGGATATGCCCCCATAGGGCTGCATCACCTTGGGCTTGATTATCTGTTCAATGCAATGCACATTCTTGACAAATACCAAGTGGAACTGTAAGTTGTTTTAATGCAACAGTATGGTTTGCACCTAACATATAGAATTTAATTTTAAAATTCTCTATATAATATTTATATTCTGATCTCATAGGTATATGTGATAGCACATGTTCCAGTAGGCTATCTGCCTTATATTCGAAATATTACTGCCATAAGAGAGCACTTCAATGAAAGGTTGATAGACATTTTTCGCAGGCACAGTAGTGTAATTGCTGGTCACTTTTTTGGACACACTCACAAAGACAGCATCATGATTCTTCTGGATGAAAAGGGTAATTATATTTGTAGAGGACTACTTTCTTGGCTGATATTATGGTTCACACAGTGTGTTTTAGGTGCATTGAGGGTAGTGTATTTTAGGCACTTTGAGGCAAATTCTGGTTCAATTATGTGCAACAACAATTAATATTGTTACTTAAAAATCAAACTCTTCACTATTGAAGTTCAGGGTTTTTCAAATCGTTCAGGATTAATACCACTCTACATTTGTTCTCCCTGTTAATTATTTAGTGACTCTCACCTTTTCATACTTTAGGTCACATTCTCAAAATTACCTGATTGGGTAAGCTGATAGTTAACATCATTGGTCCACCCTTTTCTATGCATTTGGGGTGGTTGTAGTATAGTAGAAGAAGGTAACATGTTTCATTCATTTCAAATACATGTTTATGGGCTGTTCTTATTTGATTTAAATTGATTAAAGTGGAATGTATTCACAAATAACCACCAAAGTAGAAAGAATTAAAATTCCACTTTAAATGTTTTTTGCAAAAGACTAGGAAAAAATGCATCTTCATAATACTTTGTGTCAACGAATAGATGCTTTAAGGTGAAGGGGTACCTTAAGCATATTAAGTGAATGCTTCTGGTGTAACATATTCTATATTCTTCTGAAGCAACACCATTGAGAATCCTGCACTGGATTATATTTTGCTGTATGATCCTAGTAAATTGGCTTATGCTCATTTTACCACAGAATTCTTTAGAAGGTTTGCACTTGCTAACTAAAAAAGCATCTGCTGGCTCCCCCCCTCTTCTTTAAAGCCAAGTCTGTCTTTCCCTTATATACAGTGAAAATTGCAAATTACACTGGCCAGTTTCTATTGTATAGTGTGTCAAAAGGAATATTCTCAAGCAGGCTAGACATACTCTATTTTACTGTGTGTTTCCTGCATTATTACTGTGCCTTTGCTGTGGACTTCCTGCTGCTTCAAAGTTAATTAAGACAGGGACAGACTAGGGAGAAAGGGGGGCAAGAAAGTCTTTGGTTATACCTCGCTCCCACAATGTTAGGAATAAAGCAGCATCCAGCTTCCAAGATTGTGCTCCACAGTTCTTTGACCAGAAGAAACTTGCAACATGAAGCATTAAAATAAATGTAAATATGAAAATAAAATCACCGGAATAATATATTAATCTGCAGAATAGTCAGAGAAATGTCAAGAACATCTCATCTTCAGATGCCTAAATGTACAATTGGGGACCCACAAGACATTGCCTGGGAAAGGAGTAGGGGCCAAGGGGGAGATATTTCCTTACCTCTTCCCCTGCTTCCCTCTTCCTCTCACTTATATACTTCACTTCCTCCTTCCTCTGGCTTAGAGTGCTGTAATTAGATGGAGACCCCGGTTCAGTTCCCTGCTCAGCAATAATTCTCCCTGAGTGTCTTGGGCCCACCAGTATCTCTCAGCCTAACCTGTATCATAGGTTTGTTGTGAAGATTAATGGGGCGAAGAGAACTTCCCTGAGCTCCATGAATGAAAGGTGGGATAAAAATATGATACGTGCTCTTTGCTTGCTTTGCTCCCTCTTACCTGCCCTTTTGTAGATGTGGAATTGATTTATTCAGAAGATGTAACAAACCTCACATCTTCTGAAACCTAAAGCTGTTTAGAAAAAAATATATAATGGCTATTTGTTTCCACTGTGTGTTTGAACCTCCATGTCTAAGAGCTCATGCAAAAGAAGGCAAGTTAGTACAGGAAAAGGAAGCTGGTATGCCTGTGTAGTTTGACACAAACATTTATTGAAGGTGGGTAAGTGCTTGGTATTAGAGCTTGCAATATGGTACATCCCAGGATTATTGCATAAGATTGTTAATAATATAGTGCCAATAAAAAGGGGTAGTTCCAATGCAATGCAATGTAATGTGTCTGTAGGTTTAACCACCACCACTTCTTCAAATATTTCCCTGTACGGGTGAAACTCGGAAAATTAAAATATCGTGCAAAAGTCCATTAATTTCAGTAATGCAAATTAAAAGGTGAAACTGATATATGAGACAGACGCATTACATGCAAAGCGAGAGAAGTCAAGCCTTAATTTGTTATAATTGTGATGATCATGGCGTACAGCTCATGAAAACCCCAAATCCACAATCTCAGAAAATTAGAATATTACATGGAACCAAGAAGACAAGGATTGAAGAATAGAACAATATCGGACCTCTGAAAAGTATACAGTGTACTGTGCTTGATTGGCCAGCAAATTCGCCTGACCTGAATCTATGGGGCATTGCCAAGAGAAGGATGAGAGACATGAGACCAAACAATACAGAATTGCTGAAGGCCGCTAATGAAGCATCCTGGTCTTCCATAATACCTCATCAGTGCCACAGGCTGATAGCATCCATGCCACGCCGCATTGAGGCAGTAATTGCTGCAAAAGGGCCCAAACCAAGTACTGAATACATATGCATGCTTATACTTTTCAGAGGTCCGATATTGTTCTATTCTTCAATCCTTGTCTTCTTGGTTCCATGTAATATTCTAATTTTCTGAGATTGTGGATTTGGGGTCTTCATGAGCTGTACGCCATGATCATCACAATTATAACAAATTAAGGCTTGACTTATCTCGCTTTGCATGTAATGCGTCTGTCTCATATATCAGTTTCACCTTTTAATTTGCATTACTGAAATTAATGGACTTTTGCACGATATTCTAATTTTCCGAGTTTCACCTGTATGCTCTTTCTTCTGCATCCCACTATCTTATTTTGTTTAGGAAACCCAATAAATTCCATGTTTGTAACACCTGCTGTGACACCAGTCAAGGCTATATGGGAGACTGACTCAAACAATCCTGGAGTGAGACTCTATCAATATGACCCCCTTTCATACAGTGTCCTGGTATGTAAACTTTAAGTGTCTTCATTTTTTGTTAGCTACTAACATTTGCACGGTGGCAGAAGGGAATCATGTTACAAAGTTGGGGCTTTCTGCATTTGCAAAAGCAGAGGAAGCAGAAAGGCTATGCAGATAATTGGGAGGGAGGGCGACGGGGGAAGGCAGAGATGAACCTATCTTTCCCCTGGACCTATTCTTCGTGGTGCTGCCACAGCATGCCCACATAAGTATGTGTCTGGTCTCTGGGTATCCCACAATGTACCATGCAATAAGCCGAATGCATTGGAGGATATCCCCATGAGTTGGGTGCTCTAGGGGACACACACACACACCCCTACCCCTACCCCTACCCCTACCCCTCTACCTACCTGGCGCCAGGGATAAGGATGTGCTTGCACCCTTAACCTCAGCTAAAGGCCAGGGTAAACGGTAGGGTTAGGCAGGGGGGCAGTGCTGGGAATCCACACAGACTCCGGCGCTGCACACGAGCAGCCTAACCCAGAATGGGCTGCCATAGTCTAGGTTAGGCTGCTTGTGTGAATAGGCTTAGATTGAATGTATAATGCATAACCTGCCCTGGATCCAAAGAATCATTTCACATGTTCTTGTAATTGCTTGATATCCATAGATCAGTGAGCAACTTATTTTGAGTTAACTGAAAGCAATAGCTGGATACACTTAAGGTAGCAGGGGGGGAAATTCTGTGTGGTTTTAAAATTCCTTATCCACCTCCTAATTTTCCGGTCCTTTTCAATCCTGTAGTATTGCTCTGCCAACACTTACGTGAGTGTTTGCTGCCTCCTATGACTACCAGTAAAATAAATAAATAAGTGTTAGAAATTTCAATCCTATCTCTTCTCTCATTAGATCGTCCTCTTCTATGCTTTCTACTACATAGATGGACCAATTGTCTCTCTCAGTTCCTGTGGCAGCATCATATCAGCCTTCTTAGCCTCATAAAATGCTGTGAAGCATCCAGTTGGGATTCTGGGCATGCTTGTTGACAAACTGTTTTTACCAACTGACAAAAAGCCAGCAATTTACTGTCCTTACAGGCTTTCGCGGGCAGGGCATTCCATAGTGTAGGTACCACCTGTGAGAGAGCCTGATTCTACACCTTTACAGTCTTTATTTGTCTTATTTTTTTTTTTATTTTAAGTACAGATTTTTCACTGCGGAAGAGCTTCTGTTATGTATGTGAGAGCATGGGGCAGCATGTGTAAGAGGAAATGCTCCCTAAAATATGTAGGACTTGTCTAGACCATTCAGGGGTTCAAAGGTCAATAACACCAGCACTTTGAGCTTGGACTTGAAGCAAGCAGGCAACTGGTGCAGTTGATCTAGAATCAGATGTATGCTCTCTATTACTTGTCCTTGTCTAGAGGTGAACTGTAGCATATTCCACTAGCTGCTGCTTCTAAACAATCTTCAAAGGCAGCTCTATGTAAAACACACTGCAGTAATAATGAATTGTGAATTGTGAGCCCATATTCACATTTGTGGCATACACACAGCCCTGGGCATATTGGTGTGTATTTTCATAAATACACTGTTTATCCTAAGACTATATCTACAAATAGAGTTTCCAAGTCTGTCTCTTTCTGTCCATCCTTTCTCTTCTCCCACATTAATGTATAGCAAAAGCTGAGCTGGTATACAAGCCTATGTCTTCTGGTGGATTCCATGACCCTTCTCCTCAGTTACGAATAATAGGCAGTGAGTGTCAACTTTTAAATCTGTATATAACTCTAGAAACTTAATTAATCAGGACACAAAATTGTGCACCCTTCTGTTTCTTTTTAATTCTAGGATCTTTGGCAGTTCTACTTGAATCTCACAGAAGCCAACATGAAAAATGAATCGGATTGGAAGCTTGAATATATTATGACCAAGGCTTATGGGATTGAGGACTTAAAACCAGAAAGCTTATATGGAGTAGCAAAGCAATTTGGTGAACCAGACAGTAAACTGTTCCAAATATATTACAAACAATATTTTGTAAGTTATGATGATGCAAACTTGTTCTGTGGAGAGCACTGTAAGACCAGCCAAATCTGTGCAATCCAATATTTAGACCACTCCTCCTATACGAGTTGTGTTGAGCATAAAGGCAAATCTCAGCATGGAGTGAACGGAACTGTATCCTCCAAAGATAAAATCAGTGAATAGTGTGTGTTTACTCCTTGTGTTATGGTGTAAAATTTGAGGCCTTAAAAACAATCAAACAAAACTTCCCAGGAAGAAAGAGTTCATTCACCTGCAAGCATAACCATCTTATTTTGTTAATGCTGTTAAACATCCAAATCAGTAATTTAAGCAACTAGGGGAATTGCTTAGTATTTTAAAAGCCACCCCTTCAGTGCTTGCAGAAAATGTCTTATTCAAATAAGTAAAGCATGCAACTAGATCTTTGACAGACCAAAGAACTCCAAGAGATGCAGGATTTTAGTGGTACCTCACAAATTAGCTGTGGATTTTATCTCATGTTGTTCACTACATGAGCAAGGTATTTTGACTTGTATGGGGTAGGCACAACTCAAACGACCTCTACCATTCCTCATTTGTAAAAATGCAAAAGGTATGCACATTGGAAAGGTTTAGTCAAATAGTGCCTAACACTTGTAAACTGTAAACATTAACTGAAACAACTGAATTGCAAAATGGCAGTTTTTTCTTTCTAAGCTTTTAAGAATTTCAAAGACACCTGAGAGTGAATGAGGCCTCAAAGTGGTTGTT
Source organism: Hemicordylus capensis (assembly GCF_027244095.1). Classification (NCBI taxonomy): domain Eukaryota; kingdom Metazoa; phylum Chordata; class Lepidosauria; order Squamata; family Cordylidae; genus Hemicordylus; species Hemicordylus capensis. The sequence goes on from NC_069657.1 coordinate 341,511,110, forward strand.
TCCATGCGATCTGGGGTCTCTTTAATGTCAGATTATTGCATTGAATTGATTTTTACAGGATTGCACATATCCATAGGACTCTTGATACTACTTTTATACGAAGGACTTGCTTCTTCCCTAGTGCTGATTCTATAAAAGACCTTAACAAATTGTTGTCTTGAGATTTCTAGAAAGATACTGCTTGTATGAAGTGCACGGGGAAATAACTTCACTGCGGACTAAATCGTACAGCTTGTTCCTAAACTTCTCCTTGGAAATAAGTCTCACTGAGTTCAGTAAAACTTACATCTGTTGTAAATATGAAGTAAGGATTGCAGCATATAGCAAAAATACAAAGTTATTATACTATCTCAGGGTATTTTGTGGGCGACCACCCTCCCCCCACTGTTACAATAAACCCTTATTCCAAATATATCTGCCTTCAATTGGTTGGGTTTTGGATTTTTTTAACTTTAATGTTTGTAATCTGATGGCTACTCTAGAATAATTTATTGGGTGTATATAAAATAATATAATTTTTTTAAAAAAAAAAATCCCAAGATAACATTTGAATGAAATAGTGGAAATCCATTAGAAGTTTTTCCATAAGTCTAAACCTTTAAGTGAAACTTCTGGGCATTTTGTGAGCTACCCAGAGAACAATTTGTTATAGGTGGCTAACAAATAAAAAGTTGTATTGTTATTATTTATTCTTTTGCAAGGTGTGTCTGAAAATTCTCTCTAGCAATTAACGTCCATTAGGCATGAAAGTGGTAAGAAATTATGAAAACTGACATTCAGCTTTTATACTTCAAGAAAAACTTTTCACACCAGTTCAGATGTCAAACATCTGGGTATCTCTTGTATTATCTCTATGCATTTGTAGAAGGTTTTTCAATGTGTTTTAGGGTGGACATTCGTTTTCATATGCTGGACCTTGTTTGCCATTGCACTCTACAAAGTAAGTTCACTCTAGAATGCATGCAATACTGCCACCACAGCTGGCTTCAAGAAAAGATTGGTCATGTTTGGCAAGCTGTCTTTTTCAGAAAGCCTATATGCCATTAACAATCTTTTCACTGAAGAACCCCTCATAAGCTTCCACAAAAGGTTTCTCTAGATCACTTTTGATAGCCATTGGTGAACGGGCAACAAAATGGCAAATGTGGTTCAATTATAAGCAACTCTAAAGTGATATATATCGAGAGCCAGCGTGGTGTAGTGGTTAGACTTCTGGACTAGGACCGGAGAGACCCGTGTTCAAATCCCCATTCAGCCATGAAACTAGCTGGGTGACTCTGGGCCAGTCACTTCTCTCTCAGCCTAACCTACTTCACAGGGTTGTTGTGAAAGAGAAACTCAGGTATGTAGTACACCGCTCTGGGCTCCTTGGAAGAAGGGCAGGATATAAATGTAATAATAATAATAATAATATGCATTAGGCTAAAAAATAATCATCATAAGCCAGGAGAATGATCTTGGGGTCATGATGGATAGCTTAATGAAAACACTGATCACACATCAGCTGTGGGAAAAGGCAAATTCTGGATGGGATCACCAGGAAAGGGATCCAAAATAAAACTGCCAATGTTGTAATGCCCTTATAAAATGGTGCATCCACACACTAAACACAGGGGAACTCAAGTAGTGGAAGCACCACCACCCTGTGCATTCATGCACTTCATTGGCTGTTCTGCAGTTCAAGACAGTACTGCTCTGCAATAAAGTTGTGCAAACTCAGTGAATGCAACACTCATTTCCCATGACTGCCACATTACACAAGTGGGTGTACAATTTTATGACAAGAGTAGTACTGCCCTGAACTGCAGTACCGTCAATGGAGTTGGTGCATGCTCAGAGTGCCAGTGGTGCTACAGTCACCTGCATTCATCTGTGCAGTATGTCAGCCACTGTATGAAGTTCAGGTTGTAACATCTTTAAAATAATATTGGTGAGCTGGCAAAGATGCAGACAACCCAAACAAATGGATAGAAATTAACTCTTGACCAATTCCTCCCTTTGGGGGGCAAGGTGTTGGAGAGCATGGTGGTATCTCAGCTCCAGGCAGCTCTGGATGAATCGGACTACTTAAATCCTTTCCAGTCTAGCTTCTGGCCGTGTTAGGGAATGGAAACTGTCTTGGTCACTCTGACAGATGACTTACACTTGGAGACAGAGGGAATGTGACCCTGTTGATTCTCCTAGACCTCTCAATGGCTTTCAGTGCCATCTACCATGATAGCATTCTGGACAGTCTCTCTAGGTTGAGACTTGGGGCCACTGTGATATGGTGGCTGCATTCCTACCTGGAGCATCATACTCAAAAGATGGTGCTGGGGGACACGTGCTCAACTCCTTAGCCTTTGGCCTATGGGGTGCCATAGGGATCCATTCTATCTCTGCTGTTTAACATCTACATGAAACTTCTGGGAGATGTGATCAGTGGGTGTTGGCTGCGGTGTTGTCAATATGTGGATGACACTCAGCTCTACCTATTATTTAAGGCACTGCCTACATCCAGCTAGGCAGTGGATGTTCTGAATGGGGGTTTGGAGGCTGCTATGGGCTGGGTGGGGGCAAACAAGCTGAAATGTCAAAATAAGATGGAAGTACTCTGTGTTAAACCAGATTTATCTCACTACCAACTCAGAACATTTCTAAGTAAATCTGGTTTTGGAGGAGGTCATACTTCCTCTGAAGAACAAAGTGTGCAGCTTGTGGGGAGTGGGGTTGCTTCTGGACTATCCTTGAAGGTGCGGGTGGCAGCAGTAGTACTTTTCATGCCAGTTGCAACCCTACTTGAAGAAATTAGGCCTGACCCCAGTCACTCGTGCTTTGGCAACATCCAGATTGGACTACGGCAGTGTGCTCAATGTGGGACTGCCATTGAAAATTATTCAAAAGCTTCAGCTGGTCCAGAATGCCATTGCTAGAATGCTCATGGGTGCAGTCACTTCATGAGTGCTACACTCATGCTGTGGCAATTTCACTGGTTACTAGACCACTTCTGGGCTAGCTTCAAGGTGCTGGTCTTGACCTTTAAAGCCCTAAACAGCTTGGGGCTGGGATACTTGTCAGACTGCATTTGCCCATATGAACCTGTTTCTCAGGCCCTGCTCATGGCCATGCCACTAACACAGATCTGGCTGGTGGGAACTATAGACAGGACCTTGTCAGTTGTGGCCCATTGACTGGAATGCCTTCCTGGACAGCTTCGCCATGCTCCCTCCCTCAGTGTTTTAAAGAAACAATTGAAGATGCACCTTTTTAGAGAGGCTTTTAAATATTTTATCCAGTGCTTATATCTGGTAGGTTTCTTAATGTTTAGTAGGGATTTGCAGAATGTTTCGTAGCTAGAACGTTCTGACTCAAAAAGGTCTGTTTTGAGTGTTCCAAGCTTGGAACAGAACACCTTTCAAATGAAGTACCTGTTCCAAGCTCACAACAGAATGTCCCATTTCGAGTCTGGATGTTCTGATTTGTTCCAATTCCTTCTGCCAGCCTGAGTCACTTCAAAATGGGAGTTACTATACTCAGGGTTCCATTGTGTCACCAATACTTTTTAACATCTACATGAAACTGCTGGGTGAGGTCACCAGGGGATTTAGTGCTGGGTGTTACCAATAAATTGAAGACACCCAAATCTATTTCTCCTTGTAATAAATATTCAGGAATGGCATTAGCCCTTTAAATGCTTGTCTTCAGGTAGAAATGGATGAGGGATAATAAACAGAAGCTGAATCCACACAATACGGAGGTGCTCATTGTTGGGGGTCATAATCTGTAAGATGGGATAGAACTTGTGGACAAGGTTACACTCCCCCAGAAAGAACAGTTTTGTAGCTTGGGAGTGCTCATTGATGCAGGTCTCACCCTAGTGCCTCAGGTTGACGCTGTGCCCAGGAGTGCTTTTTACCAATGGCAATTGATTCAACAACTCCACCTGTTCCTTGAGGAGAATGACCTGAAAACAGTGGTATACCAGCTGGTAACCTCTAGATTGGACTGCTGCAATGCACTCTATGTAGGGCTGCCTTTGTACATGGTTCAGAAACTTCAGTTAGTTCAAAAGGCAGCAGCCAGATTGGTCTCTGGGATATCCCGAGAGACCACATTATGCCTGTTCTTAAACAGTTGCCCTGGCTGCCGATATGTTTCCAGGCAAAGTGCTGGCTGAATGACTTAAGTCTGGGTTACCTGAGAGAGTGCCTTTCTCTACAAGATCCCAATCACTGATTAAGATCATCAGGTGGGGTCCATCTTCAGGTGCCACTGGTTCATCTGGTGGCGACATGGGATTGGTCTTTTCAGTTGTCACTACTGGGTTGTGGAATGCACTCTGTATGGATATGAGAGGATTATCTTTTTTGGAGGCCTTCATGATTGCCTTAAAGACCCATCTTTTTAGCCTGGTTTTTAATGACATCTAGTTTTAATTTTGATTTTAATCTGGGTTAAATGCTTTTCTAATTTTTTAAAAATTGTTTTATTATGCATTTTTGTTTCGTCGTCTCTCGGGTATCCCAGGAGAGATTTTCATGTATACCACCAGGGCAGTATATACATGGAAGGAAAGAGAAAATCTGCTGGTTACTGGCTGATGATGATCCATATTTCACGTATCACACTGTCATTTTTGCAAAAGCTGCTAAATCTGTGCTGCATTTTTGGACAACATTGCTGTGAATTGTAAAGGTGACTCGTTAAGTTGAATATTTTATTCTGGAAAATTGTTCTCCTGTTTTAAACTTGTTTTGTAATGGCTTTTAATCATATACAATAAAACTCTATGATGATGGTAAATATTTTAAATAAATAAAGCACCTTACTTTCAAGGGAAAGGCTAATGTATTTAGACCATTATAGTTTAGAAAAAAGAGAGTAGGGGAAAATGATTGAGGCTTATAAAATTATAAGCCTCCATCATGGTGTAGAGAAAGTAAGTAGAGAGAAGCTTTTCCTTCTCACAAGACTAGGACAGGCATTGCCCAATGAAACTGATTAGTAAGAGGACAGACAGAAAGAGGGCAGTACTTCTTCATATAGTGTATAATTACTCTGTAGAATTGCGTTCCACAAGATATGGTCCTAGCCTAGATGGCTTTAAAAGAGGTTGGAATTGATAAATCCATGGCGGACAGCTTTATCCTACTAATCCCTGATAGTTATATGTTACCTTCAAATATGCCTCTGAATGCCAGCTTTATTCTATACAGCAAAAGCAGTAAGTAGTTTTAGATAGGCTAGCAATGCATTTGTGAAATTGCAGCTTGAGTAGCAATTAACTCTGAGGAAGTGTGGATGTATGCTACAACTGCAGGCAGTTACATCACTTATATAGCTAGCGTACATTCAATTTGTCATCAGGACTTTGCATGAACTCTGCTCTGAGTTAATCCCTCAAATAGCCATGAAGGAATGAAATGAATTAGAACATTCAGTAAACAATCTGTTATATTCATTCTCAGCTATTAACATTCAAAACACTTCTGCAGCAGAAGGCTCTAATTCATTGGATGTAAAATTCCTCTGTGGATGCATTTTACAATATCTGCATTCTTGTTCGAACAGTTAATGCAGCTCCTAGGCAACAATCTAGAAAGCAGAGAGGTAGAATTGAATGAAGTTCTTTTGCTATACTAGTACTGCTCTACTGCAATGAAAATGAAACTTCTAAGAATAAAAAATGGTAGGATAAGTGATTAAAATGAGCTAAATGTACTTAATGTTGTACTAGATTTTTACATGCTGAAGAGAATACAAAGTAGGCTTTTTGCAATGCAATCCTGTGATCCAGACTAAGTCTACTAAAGTTTGCTTTTTCTTTATTACATTACCACTTACTGTTTTATAAAATGCTGCACATTTTTTAAAATGAAGTCCTCCAGTATGCATGCATGCCCAGTTGCAGTGCAATTTACACTTGCCCTTGTCGTATGAATTTTAATTATGAAGTTGTCTTAGCACATAGAACACATGTCTACATCCATGAAGGTTAATTCAAACAAGACATTGGCTAAAGAGAAGTTTTCCTCCCCCTCTCTAATGCTAGAACTTGGAGTCATCAAATGAAATAGATTGGCAGAAGATTCGGGTCAGACAGGGAAAGTGCCTCTTCACACCAAGCATAATTTATGAAATTTGCTGTCATGGGTTGTGATGATGGCCACGGGCTTAGAGGGCTTTCAGAGGGGGATTAGACAAGTTCATGGAAAAGAGGTCTATCACTGGCTATTAGTCATGACAGCTATGTGAAACCTTCATGTTCGGAGGCAGTATAAATTTGAACACAAGTTGCAGAGGGTAGGGGTGTGCACAAAACCGGTTTGGCCTGTTCAGTTTGAATCCAAACCGGATTCGAACTGACTCAGTCTGGTTCCGGCTGAACCGTTTTGGGGGATACATTTGTAAAAGGGAATCTGGTGAGGGGATGAGAGAAAGGGTACCTGCAGCTTTGCAGGCGGCAGTGGCGGTGGCGGCAGGGGCTTCTCCACACACACACCCCGGCCTCCTGAAGAACAGGCTGGGCCAGTTGTGGCTTGATTCTGGCCTCCTCACATGCAAGGAGGTAAGGCTGGAACTGGGTTGAAGCTGGCTGGGAAAGGGGGAGAGTGCACTTGGGGCTGGCCAGGGAGGGCAAGCAGCAAGTGGGGGGTGGCGGCGGCAGCTGCACTGGCTGAGTAAAGATCTCATCGCTCCTGCCCTGCAGCCCCTTACTGTCCCAAGACAGTTCACCCAAATTGGTCCTGGTTTGGTTCAATCACGTACTGAACCACCCCTGGTTAGGTTCACGATCAAACCTCTGAACCGACTCTAGTTCGAAGTGAACCGGTTCAAGACAAACCACTCATGCACACACCCCTAGCAGAGGAAAACAACAGCCAGGATGGGAGTAGGGTTGTTGCTTTCATCTCCTGCTTGTAGGCTTCCTGAAGGCATCTGGTTGGCCCCAGTGGAAGACAAGAGGCTGAGCTTGAGAGAGCTTTGGTCTGATCCAGCTGCTTATTATGACACTTGATCTAAAAATGGATGACTAACTCTAGTTCATCCAATTGTTTAACAAATTGTTTGCATTGATAGACTTGGAAAAAATGAGATGTGTTCCAAATCCATCCTCCAATCTTATGTTCTCTGCCAGTTCCAATCCTATTATAAAACATCGCCAAGAAATATTAGTCATGCAGGACCAACAATTCATTAAATGTAAAATGTGCCATCAAGTCAATTTTGACTCCTGGCGCCCACAGAGCCCTGTGGTTTTCTTTTGGTAGAATACAGGAGAGGTTTACCATTGCCGCCTCCCGTGCGGTATGAGATGATGCCTTTCAGCATCTTGTAGGCACAAGATTGCTGACACGCTATGCCAGAGTTTGCTGCTAAGCTACGGGGCTAAAAAAAGCAGGAACTCTGCCCATGCACAGAGGCTGTCTGACTTCTACTGCGCAATGAGAAGTCAAGACTCCCCAGCCATGGTGCTCCAGCTCTCAGCCATGATCTGAAGCAACTGCAACAACTCCTGTTTCCAGCCAAGCGCCTCACTCCTTCAGCTGACGAGAAGTCTCTGGTCCTGGGTAAATATGCTGCTCCTACAAGCCTGGAATCCCCTCATCCCTTCCCCTTTTCCTGCTCCCTTCTCCCCCCTTTTCCTCTACTAATCTCCCCAAACCATGCCAGCCCTCAGCCTTCCTTCCCCCCCTTCTTTTCTGCCTGTATTTGAATTGTATTAGGCTCTAGGAAGATTTAATTGCACACACATATGGTAGTTAGGAACACTGGTTGTGGTTAGGATGTTCTGTTTAAATACTGTTGCTGATATTGATAGAGTGTTCTGTTTTCTGCTTTGCTAGATTATGTTGTTAGTCTTTTATACTCAGTAAAGCCCATTGAATCTTTGAGGATTGGTTTGATCTCCTTTCTTCCATGCGCCCAGATCACACATGGTCACCAATATAAAAGAACTTGGTCCAGACCTATTTTGTATACTAGCTAATGAGCATATTTAGTGTATAAATCAGGCCTGGTCTGTAACACAAGGACCGCAAAACCCATCTACTTTCCCACTTAAAATATAGACTTAAGTGGCACTGGCACTGAGATTTTATATCACCAGCTGGCAGTCTATTGAGGGGACTGAAGGTGTGTCACCCATTTTCAGTCAGAGAAACTCTGCTAAAAGGGGGGTGAATTTTCTTTCCTATGCACCAGGATCTGAAGGAGTTAGGGTTCTCCTCATGATATGCCTCCCCCATGTTGAGCACTGCCCCGTCAACGCTCAGACATCGACTCCCTTTTGCCAGTGACCCCCAGTTTGACACCCTCATAGAGATGATTGCCCCAGACGGCATGAATACGCAGAGCCACATGACACTCCTTACTGCCTCCCAATGCTCCTCAGAGAATGGAGATGGCAGCCATGTCCAGGATCAAGATTCAAGGGACTCATCCACTCTCTTGCAAGCATGTGGCACTGACACATCCTTGAATAGTGACCTCCAAGCCAAGATCTTGCACACCTTGCTCACCTGTACAGAGCCAGTGGGCACACAAGACCCCACCCCCCTGCCCTGCAACGAGTCAGCAGGAGTGCACCTTGGACGGACAGTGCTACAGGAGAAAGCCCCGGCTTCTCTGAGCACCACCTCAGAGCCCTCTGAGCAATTAGAACAGGACCCAACGGAGGCCCTCCCACGCTTGGCAGACAAGCAAGAAATGCAGTCACCCAATAGGTCTGTGGGTGAACAACCAAACCCCATACCCACCACATCCTTATGACACCCTCATGACCAGCATAGGATCGACCTTGCATGTTGGAACCTGGCCAGGTGGTGTCACCTTCAAAGACGCAGTCTGCGGCAGCTTCCTCTCACAATTTGACATAATCCTAGCCCAGGAAATTTGGACAGCAGAAGACCTTACACTTAATCAATATCTTTCATTCTGAATGGGGGCAGTCCCTGGGCTAGGACATGGAAGAATTAAAGGAGATCTGGCAATATTCATCTCCACCTCCCTATGGGATACAGTGATAGCCCTCACCTCACTTAAGCATTTTGCCATGGCTATACTAATTCACTTTGGTTCTAGTAAACTGTTAATTATTAATGTCTATCTACCACCCCACCAATGAAAACCTGTAATCTGCTCAGGGTGGACTGAATTTGAGCAGTACACAAATGACCTCCTTTTGGCCAATCCCAAGATGCTGGTGGTGATGGGGGTTGACTTTAATGCTAGGATGGGTTCTGGCAGCCACAGGCTATTCCTCTGCCACCACCTACCCATCCCTTGTCTGGAGTTTGAACCCCTGTCCCTTACGCCTCTTCAAAGGACCAGAGAGCTAATTTTGCTGGATTCTGCCTGGCACAAACAGCCAGACTCAACCTACAAATCCTAAACAGCTCAATGGAGAACGACCATCCAGGAGAATATACTTACCTATCTGGCGTAAAAACAAGCACCATAGATTATATTGCTATCTCCGGGAACCTACTCCCTTTTGTTCTGAACTTTGAAATCATACCGCATTTGGATAGTGATCACTTTCCACTCCTTTGACCACTAGAGACCCTTGCTCAACAGTCACGCCTGGAAACTCAATACACACTCAACATTTTGACAGAGGTACAAGGCTGATGTCGTGCAAAATGGTTACCCCAACTTGACCAAACAGTAAAGGAACTGCTCACAGTGAAACCATTTCTGAGCTACCAGCAAGACATTATAACTTTCACCTCTGCAGCAGACCCCCTGGAGACATATGAGAGCTTGGTGCATGAGCTCCAAAAACATCTATGCAGGAAGGGTGGCTCCCCCGCCATGCCTTCTGGACGCCCATCCAAACCCTGGTTTGATAAGGACTGTATAAAGGCCAGGAAAGCCCTTACCACTGCCTACCTCACCTACAGAGCTAATACAGGAGTAGTCGCCTTGGAGGCCCTCACACATCTTCAGCTTCTAAAGAAACAATATAAACATCTTCAGACAATCAAGAAACGAGAGGCCATGAGGACCACCTGGACACGACTCATTCAGGTGGCCAAAGCAAAGGACTCTTCTACATTTTGGCATATTACAGCTAATGCTTCTTCCCATGGCTCGGCTCTGATAGACACCAATATCCCCCTATCAACCTGGGAATTGCACTTCCGGAACTTATACAAAGATACCACAGCAAACTCAGGCCCCTCCGTAGTGGATATAAAAGATTTGCCCAGCTGGCCACCAGTCATGATATTGGAGGTTGAGTCCCTTGTCTCACAATCTAAAGCGGGCAAGGCCCCGTGGAAGACCTAATCCCTATGGACTTTATAAAAGGTAACCTGGAATGGTGGGCCCCAGTTCTGGCCTCATTGTTTACCCATATAGACTCCCAGGGCCACATCCCCAGGGAATGGGGTTTGGCAATCATCGTCCCCATATTCAAAAAGGGACGCAGGGATGATCCTGTCAATTATAGGCCCATTAGCCTGCTCAATACCATCAGCCTGTCAGGGTCTCGACCGGACTTGGCTGCACACTGTCGACATATAGTGACAAATGTTGTTTTTCAGCAGGGAGTAGCCGACTGATGACATGATTTATAGTGCAAGCCACGAGAGCTCCCAGCTGGCAGGGATTTAAGGCTTATCAGCCCTCTGTAATAGGCGTTTGCTTTTCCTAATAGTCTCTAATTGATCCCTGCGTCTTGTGACACACCGCTGTTGGGGGGTCAGCGGAGGTTGGTTGCATAGCTCTTCTTCCGATTGGTCTTTCACTATTTCTGCTGCCTCAGGTTGTTGTGCCTGCTCAGAGTCGTTATCCACAGCTGTTTCATGAACACTGACAGCCGGGCTCTGCCCCTCAGACACTCCTGCATCGCCTGGAAAGTTGACAGCTTCCCCTTCATCCTCGCTGTCAGAGATCGAGGGCGTGACACAGCCAGCTGTATGCCAGACACACATATGGGGAACTCAGGGACTGGGGAATTGCTGGCGGAAGAACAAGCAGGCTTTAGGGAAGGCAGATCCAAAACTGACCAGTGCCTGGTGCTCCAACATCTTATTGAAAAATATTCCTCTAACGACTCTTCCTCCCTGTACGCTGCCTTAATAGACCTCAAGGCTGCATGTGACTCCATCTCTTGAGTTAAGCTATGGGAAAAGCTTGAATCCACCACAATAGATAGGCGCCTGCTTTTTCTGATCTGCGCCCTCCACACTGATACAACACTCAGAGTGAGATGTAGCCCTCAAGGACACCTCACGAAGCCTGTATCAACTCAGAAGGGAATCAAGCAGGGCTGTATCCTAGCCCCACTTCTGTTCAATTTCTACATCAATGCTATGGTGAGCTGCCTCAACAACTCAAATGCCTCAATTTCCACCCTCTCAAGTTGGCTGAAAGATCCATCTCTATCCTACTCTATACTGATGATGCTGCAATCCTCTCGAGGACCCCTATAGGCCTCAGAAGGGCACTGGCGGCTTTGTCTCAGTATTACAAAGATTAACTGGAAATAAACTACCAAAAAACTAAGATCATGGTCTTCACCAGAAGACGAAAGATCCGCTGCTGCAGTATTGATGGCCATAGATTTGAACAGGTCATCTGTTTTACATATCTGGGGGTGGTCCTCCAGGCCTCTGGTGCAAGAAAGGCCCACTGTGAACATGTTGCCTTAGTGGCACAGAAGAGCTCCACTGCCATCTTGAGGTTCCTTCAAACTAGAGGTGGTCACTATGTACCTGCTGCACTCAAACTATATGAAGCCAAGCCACTGGCACAATTACTCTATGCTGCCCACCCAGGACCCCCCTCTAATCTTAGTATATTGGAGTGTGTCCAGTCTAAATTCCTAAGAACGGCCTTACAGGTACCTTGTTGTATCTCCAATGCCACTTTGCGTCTGGAAACTGGCATGATAAAAGTTGAGGCCAGAGTTTGGATGACAGTTCTCAATCACTGGCTCAAACTGGCTCTCTGTCCACAGGGCCTGGCCCCACTGGTGCTGCAGGACAACTTCCAATTCTCCTGGAAGCGGGCAGTTGATAATAAGGTGGCACTGTTGGGCTTTGCCCTGTCTCACCTTCTGGCTATGGGCAGTGACAAAGTGAAAATGGCTATCAAACAGAGGATCCTGGATACGGAACGACAGGTGGACCTAAGTATGGTGCCTGGCTACCTGGCCTCAGACAGCTCTAGGTTCACGGTATCCCCCCTACATATTTGGAAATTAGGTATCCCCCCTACAGCTGGAAATTCCAAGCCACAGAAGGGCATTCACCCTTGCCCGCTGTCATGCCCTTCCATCCGCTGTGCTGGAAGGCAAATATAGGAAGACCCCAATAACGGAAAGGCTTTGCCCCTGTGCCTCTGGGGAGGTGAAAACCACTAAACACATTCTCTTTTCCTGCCCATTTGATAAAGATAGCCAGAAGAAGCTTATATTTCCTCTACTTCTCAACCCTAGCCACCCTAGTCAAGCCTACACTAAGATGCTGCTCTTGGATGAAAATCAAACCTTCACATACAGTATTGCTAGGTTCTGTGCGGCAGCGTGCAAGATCTGTCGGACTATGACTGCTAGCCCATAATCTGCGGTTTTAACTATTGGATATCCTAATATGGCTCATTATATACTTCTGTTTTCTTAGATGCATTTAACTCATGGATAGTTAACTCTTAACATTTTACTACTCATCCTATTAGAGTGGTATTTTTATAGACCAATTTTTACATATTGCTTATATTAGTTATCTTATCAGTTGTATTACTTATCAGTTAGCTGTCTTATTTTTTTAGCTATCTCTCTTTTACCCTTTTTATATTTTATATATTTTATAGTCTATTTTATACTTTTTAGACATTTTTATACTCACTGATAGTTGTATGCATATATGTAGCAACTTTCAATATGGTTCTATTATCTATTCTGTCGTATTATTACCTGTGCTGGTTTCTGACCATAATAAAGTGGATAGATTGGGGAGGGGGGTTTACTTGTGGCAGAGAAATGATTCTATCAGAGATCCTTGAGTTACGTTTGGACAAGGCAACCCACAAGGCACAGGGAGAGGTGACTCAGCAAGAAATTCCTCTGAGCTGGCTTGGTCCATTACAAAATCTATTAAGAAATTAAAAACAAACACCACCATAAAACAAAAAGCAGCAAAAACAGAAAAGGGAAATAGCTCCTTTGATGCAAGAGCCTGAATAAAAACCCAAGTCTTTCTCCACTTTCTAAAAACTGTGAGGGAGAGTGAGGAGTGGATGCCTACTGGTAGAGCATCCAAAACCTGTGGTCAATGACCAAGAAGGCCCCACCTCATGTGCATGACAACCAAGCCTCCCAGGTGAGCTCCATTGCTGGAGAGGGGGAGCACACAGCTGTCAAAGAACTGAGAGTACAATCCAGTCCCTCGCCATGCCCTTGCTCTGCATGTATGGGGTTTTCCTACTGGTAACCCCTTTGTTGCTATTTGAGTCCAAGGAAGATGTGGCAAGTTCACATGTAAACCACAACTTGTCAGGAAAACTGTTGGCACAATCACTCATGGGATTGGCATAATGGCTCACAGGACATGCATTAAGTGTATTGTAACTTATTGCCAGCTGCTTGGTAAGTCAAACATCTATACTGTTAATGTATGGAGTTCCATACTGTTTCCAAAGCTTTTTAACATCTACATGAAACCGCTGGGAGAGATCATCAGGAGACTTGGTGCAGGGTGTTAATATGCTGGTGACACCCAGATCTACTTCATCAGGTAATGGCATAAGTTCCCTAAATGCCTGCTTGGAGGTGGTAATGGGCTGGATGAGGGATAAGAAACTGAAACTGAATTCCAAATTAGATGGAGGTACTGACTGTGGGGAGTCAGAACTCAAGAGATGGTTTAGATCTGCCTGTTCTGAATGGGGTCACACTCCCACAAGTACATAGCTTGGGAATGCTTTTGGATCCAAACCTCTTTCTGGTGTCTCAGGTTGAGGCAATGGCCAGAGGTGCTTTCTATCAGCTTTAGCTGATATGCCAGCTGTGTCTGTTTCTTGAGATAAATGACCTCAGAACAGTGGTACATGTGCAGGTAACCTCCTGGCTTGACTACTGTAATGCACTCTATGTAGGGCTGCCTTCATATGGAGTCTGGAAGTTGGTGCAGAATGCAGCAGCCAGACTGGTCTCTGGGATAACCCAAAGAAACAATATAACACTGACCTTAAAAGAACTGTACTGGCTGGCGATATGTTTCCAAGCAAAATACAAAGCGCTGGTTACTGCCTATAAAGCACTTGGCTTGGGTCCAGGATATTTAAGAGAGTACCTCCTTTGTTATGAACCCTCCCACCTAAAGATCATCTGGAAAGGTCTGGTTATGGCTACCATTGGCTTGTTTGGTGGCTACTCAGGACCAGGCCTTCTCTTTGGCTGCCCCAGAGCTCTGGAATGTAAAGTAAAGTGTGCCGACAAGTCGATTTCAACTCCTGGCAACCAGAGAGCCCTTTGTTTTTTTCTTTGGTAGAATACAGGAGGATTGACCATTGCCTCCTCCTGAGCAGTATGAGATGATGCCTTTCAGCATCTTCCTTTATTCCTGCTGCCCGATATAGGTGCTACATAACAGTGGGGATTCAAACCGGCAACCTTCTGCTTGTTAGTAAAGCAAATCAGAGTTTCTCCATCTCTGACTGTTTTTTAAAAAGACTTTAAAGATGCACCTGTTTTCTCAGGCTTTTAATTAATTGTAATTGGTTTTATCATAATTGCTTTAATCATTGTATCCTGTCTTTATATTGTATTTTAACTTATGTACACCACCTAGGATTGCACATATAAGAAATATAGTATTCTTACAGTTAGCAGTACAGAAATATGATAGATAGAAAATAAATGAATAAATATATCACCCTGCCAAGTGGTGAGGAAATATTTGCCAAACTTCTGTGCCTTGTGAGAAATCTGGGGGAAACTAAGATTTACCTCACAACTTGGTGGGATAGATACATACTCTGGTAAATTGCCGCTTGGGAAATGGTCCTTTGTGTTCAGTTACCTGAAATGGGCAATATGAGTCCCAGTGGCATAATTCTACACACAGCACACACATTATGTATTCAGGCTCTATTGGAAAGTTGGAGAGGGAGAGGAGAGGGGGGTAGATTCTGTCAGTTTCCCTGAGCTCTCTTGACGAATAGCAGTTGTCTCACCCTGCCTGTGCATTCTTGACTCAGCTGAGGAGGTTTGTTTTGCAGGACCTTCTGAAGAAAAGCTTGCTGACAGGTTGATTGCTTTCTTGTTCCACCTGTGCCTTCTACTTGAGTGCTTGACTTATTCCACCTGACCCTGAGGACCAGAGATCTCTTATGAGAGGGGAGATTTCTGGAGCCCTTTGGAGCATAAACAGGAAGAAGGCACACTAGTGGCATAGTTGATGGACTGCTTGCAGGTAGCTGTGGAAGCCTGTGGAGAAGGTTATATTAAGATGGGGTTGGAGATCTGGTTTAAAGTTTGTTAATCCTTTTATTGTGTTGTGCCAGGCCTTTTGTTGTCACGTGTTTGGGTTTTCTTAGGCAGGGAGATGTGGGAGATGCATCTGGCAGCTCTGGGGCAACTATTACTGTTGTGGTGGGGAATAGAAGAATTGGCATTGGCAGAGCAGCTGGCAGTTATAGCAGAAGGGAAACCAATGATTTAGTAACTGTTTTGACTTTTGGCTGCCCTCTTAGTTTTCTGGCCTCGGGAAGCTGTTCCAGCTACCCACAGAACCTAGCCTTGCTCCTCTACAATTCCAAGTCAGTTCAGAATAAGACTGAAATCATCCATGACTTGATCATGGATGAGGGAGCCAACCTGGCTTGTATAACTGAGAACTGGATGGGGGAGGCTAGTGGCCCAGTTGGGGCCCAGTTTTCCCCACCAGGCCACTCTGTTGTGGAGCAGGCTAGGGGAAGTGGGCATTGGGGCGGTGGTGGAGTGGCTGTGGTCCATAGGAATACCATCTCCTTTACAGGAGACCTTGTGAGAGAGTTGACTTATATTGAGTGTGTATTTCTAAGGCTGACAACTAGGGATAGTTGGGGGATTCAGTTGGTGTACCGTCCACCCTGCTGCCCAACTGACTCCCTAACTGAGCAGATGGAGCTGGTCTTGGAGTTGGTGTTGGAGTCACCCAGACTCTTAGTGTTGGGACACTTCAATATCTATTGTGAGGCTGACTTGTCTGGTGCGGCACAGGAGTTCATGGTGGCCATGACAACTATGGGCCTATCCCAACTAGTTTCAGGACCACCTCATGTTGCCAGTCACACACTTGATTTGGTCCTTTGTTTGGATTGGGGGGGTGTTCCATGGGTGGGGGATCCTGTGGTTTCCCCATTGTCATGGATGGACCACTACCTGGTTAAGGTTGGTTTCACAACCACAACCCAGCCCTGCAGGGGTGGAGGACCTATTAAGATGGTCTGCCCGAGATGGCTGCTGGACCCAGTAGGATTCCAAAAAGCCTTGGAGGGTTTTAATGTTGGTCCTGCCAGTATTCTGTCAATGTCCTGGTGGAAATCTGGAATAGAGAACTCACCAGGGCAGTAGACACAATCGCTCCTAAGCATCCCTTCTGACCTGTTTTAAAAGTAGCCCCTTGGTTTACAGAGGAGTTGTGGGGTCTGAAGCAGCAAGGTAGGTGACTGGAATGCAAGTGGAGGGGAACTTGGCTTGAAATTGACAGGACAAAACATAGAGCCCGTTTGAAGGTTTATGCAGTGCATGCAGCAAAAGAACAATTCTGGTCAGCACACATTGCCTTTGCAGGTTCACGTTCAGCAGAGTTGTCCCAGGATATCAGGAATTTGATTCCGGCTCTTTCCATTTTGAACCTGTCCCCAGAGACTATGTTCTGCTGTGATGCTTTTAATTGGCTCTTTGCAGACAAAATCACTTGTATTCAGGCCAACTTGGACTCCACTGTTTTTGCAGAGTCTATTAAGGTGGTGTACAGCAATCCCTCTTGCAGTATTAGATTGGATCAGTTTCAATCTGTGATGCCTGAGGATGTGGACAACCTGCTTGGGCAGTGCGGCCTACCACTTGTTCTCTGGATCCTTGCCCAACTTGGCTGCTTCTATCTATCAGGGAAATTGTTGGAGATGGCCTAGTCAATATCATTAACTCATCACTGAGGGAATGTAGGATGCCTCCTTGTTTGAAGGAGGCAATGATTAGACCACTGCTTAAGAAGCCTTCCCTAGATCCCTCAGTGATGGATCATTATAGACCGGTCTCCAGACTCCCATTGTTGGGCAAGGTGGTTGAGAGACCACCAGCTTCAGGCAGTTTTGGAGGAAACTGATTATCTAGATCCATTTCAAACTGGCTTTAGAGCAGGCTATGGGGCTGAGTCTGCCTTGGTCAACCTGATGGATGACCTTTACCAAGGAATTGACAGAGGGAGTGTGATTCTGCTGGTTCTTTTGGATCTCTCGGCAGTGTTCGATACCAATAACCATGGTATCCTTCTGGATCACCTGGGGGAGTTGGGATCAGGAGGCACTGTTTTGCAGTGGTTCCACTCCTATCTCTCAGGCAGATTCCAGATGGTGGAGGTTGGTGACAGTTCCTCTTTAAAATGGGAGCTGTTATATGGAGTCCCTCAGGACTCCATTCTGTCACCAATGCTTTTTAACATTTACATGAAACCACTGGGTGAGGTCATCAGGAGATTTGGAGCAGGTTGTTATTAGTATGCTGATGATACACAAATCTGTTTCTCCTCCTCAAATGGCATTCATTCCCTAAATGCCTGCCTATGGGCAGTAATGGACTGGATGAGGGATAACAAATTGAAGCTGAATCCAAACAAGACAGAGGTGCTCATTGTGGGGTATCAGAATTTGAAGGATGAGTTAGCTCTTCCTGTGCTGGATGGGGTTAAACTCCTCCAGAAGGAACAGGTTTGCAGTTTGGGAGTGCTCTTGGATCCAGGCCTCACCCTGGTATCTCAGGTGGAGGCTATGGCCAGGAGTGCTTTCTATCTACTTCAGCTGATTTGACAGCTGCGACTATTGCTTGAAGACAACTATCTCAAAACAGTGGTGCATCAGCTGGTAACCTCCAGGCTTGGCTATTGCAATGTGCTCTACATGGGGCTGCCTTTGTACATAGTTCAGAAGCTCCAGTTAGTTCAAAATGTGGTTTCTGGGGTAACCCGGAGAGACCATATTATGCCTGTTTTAAAACAGTTGTAGGGGCTGCCAATACATTTCTGGGCAAAATACAAACTGCTAGTTATTACCTTTTTAAAGCCCTAAACGGCTTGAGTCCTGCCTCAGAGACCCTTGGCTGCCTTAGAGAGTCCGTCTTCAGTTACCACACTGGTATGGTGGCGACTCGGAGCTGGGCTTTCTCTTTAGCTTCTCCTGGCCTATGGAATGCATTCCTGGCAGATATCTGTAATTAAGGCTCATTGCTGGCATTTAAGAGAACCCTAAAAACTTACTTGCTTGGCCTGGCCTTCCAAGGTTTTTAAATTGGTTTTTTTTTAAAGTATTTTGATTGATTTTAAATGGTTCTGAATCGTGTTAAGAACATAAGAACAGCCCTGTTGGATCAGGCCCACAGCCCATCTAGTCCAGCATCCTGTTTCACACAGTGGCCCACCAGATGCCACTGGAAGCCACAGATAGGAGTTGAGGGCGTGCCCTCTCTCCAGCCATTACTCCCCTGCAACTGGTACTCAGAGGCACCCTGCCCTTCAGGCTGGAGGTGGCCCACAGCCCTCTGACTAGTAGCATTTGATAGACCTCTCCTCCATGAAGTCATCCAAACCCCTCTTAAAGCCATCCAGGTTGTTGGCTGTCACCACATCCTGTGGCAGAGAGTTCCACAAGTGGATCATGTGTTGTGTGAAAAAGTACTTCTGTTTGTTGGTCCTAGACCTCCTGGCAATCAATTTCATGGAGTGACTCCTGGTTCTAGTGTTGTGTGAGAGGGAAAAGAATCATTCTCTCTCCACTTTCTCCATGCCATGCATGATTTTATAGACCTCTATCATGTCTCCCTGCAGACGTCTTTTTTCTAGACTAAAAAGCCCCAGGTGTTGTAGTCTTGCCTCATAAGAAAGGTGCTCTAGGCCCCTGATCATCTTGGTTGCCATCTTCTGTACCTTCTCCAGTTCTACAATGTTCTTTTTAAGATGTGGTGACCAGAATTGTACGCAGTACTCCAAGTGTGGTCGCACCATAGTTTTGTATAAGGGTATTATAATGTTAGCCATTTTATTTTCAATCCCCTTTCTAATGATCCCTAGCATGGAATTTGCCTTTTTCACAGCTGCCGCACATTGAGTCGACACTTTCAACGAACTGTCAACCACAACCCCAAGATCCCTGGTCATTCACAGACAGCTCTGATCCCATCAGCGTATATTTGAAGTTGGGGTTTTTCGTCCCAATGTGCATCACTTTACACTTGCTAACATTGAACCGCATTTGCCATTTTGTCGCCCACTCCCCCAGTTTGGAGAAATCCTTTTGGTGCTGCTCACAATCCATTTCGGATTTCACTACCCGGAAGAGTTTGGTATCATCTGCAAATTTGGCCACATCGCTGCTTACCCCTGCTTCTAGATCATTTATGAATAAGTTAAAAAGCACCCGTCCCAGTACAGATCCCTGGGGAACCACACTTCTTACTACCCTCCATTGTGAAAACTCTCCATTTATACCTGCCCTCTGTTTCCTGTCTTTCAACCAGTTAGCAATCCACACATGTACTTGTCCCCTTATTAAAGTGTTAAAATTGTTTTTACATTATTTTAAGCAATGTGTTTTAAATGGTGTTCATTTTTATGTTTTTTAAACTTCTTGAGCCTTTGTATGGGGTGGTCTAGAAATGTAATAAATAATAATAATTGTTTAAAATAATTCTCTTAACAATAAATCATTTCTTTCTGTTGTCTTTATTAAACTGGCGGTGGGGGGGAGGAGCCCAAACTCAGCAAAATGTGGGTTATTTATTTATTTATTTATTTATTCATTCATTCTATTTTTACACTTCTATTCTGCTTTTCTTCCGAGGAGCTCAGAGCGATGTACATGGTTATTTTTATTGTCACAACACCCCTGTGAGTCAGGTTAGGCTGAGAGATACATGACTGGCCCAGGCTCACCCAGTGAGTTTCATGGTTGAATGTGGATTTGAACTCAGGTCTTCCCGGTCATAGTCCAACACTTTAACCACTACACTATGAAGGTAATTAAAAATCATTCTGAATGTACAAGCAATGCAAGATTAACACTCTGTGATCAATAAAACAAAGAGTAATTTGTTAATGCTGTTGCCTTAATTAAGCAGCCTGCTTTTTTAAACTTGAGAAATGCAAGCCATTTAAAATATAATCCATGGTCCCTATTCAGCGAAAGTAAAACACTTTTCACTTCCATTTATTTGAATGAACATGATTTAAGAATGTGCTCAACTATTTCACTGAAATCAGTGAAATTTAAAGAGAACTGGATTGTGCTCCAGATATCTCCAAGTCAATGGCGACTAAGTTTTGTCTAATAGCAATGAATAGATGGCAAAATTTAATTATTGATGTAATGGAATAATTTACTATGTCATCGTATATTCATGAAAACTATACTGTCGTTATTGTAAAGGGCATCATGTTTCTTCACGTTTCTGTACTGGTCAAAGACTGTCATAAAGTTTATTTAATGGTGTGTTTGCTGTTAACTCTAGAGCAGTGTGGACTGCATTACTATGCTGCATCAAGTGTATAGTTGCTGAGGAATACACTCTGATGACTGCAGTAGGCCTCGCTTTCATGAAACTATGCATAGAATTGGCCTGCAAATTAGCTGAATTATTACATAGTCAAATGCAAAGTTTGGTTCATTATATCCACTTCATTCATGTGTGTGTGTGTGTGTGTGTGTGTGTTAGCACTGTGAGAATGGAATGACAAATGCCTTTTGAAAAATATTACTGGAATAATTTTTAAAAAGGAGAAGTCCATATTTCCCAGAATTATACATAGATTTTACTTAAATGACTTCAAACTTTTGTTTAAGCAAATACTCTTTGCTTGCAGTGGTATGTTTCAAAGCAGATTTTTCTATTGCTACCCAAGTACTTGCTACCCAAGCTTTTCTTATTTTTAAAAAATTGAAAGCACATCTTCAAGGACATGTCCAGAGGAATAGGCTTGGAACAACTGTGAGCATTCGATGGAGCACTTTTCTCTCCTATTGTGCAACTTTTCCTCCCTGCTAAGCTAGCAAATTGCTGCCAGGAGGCATCGAGAAACCATAGCAACTATCTAGCGACACCCTAAGTAGTTTTTGTTCCATAATAGAAGGATCCATTAATCACACCAATTTCTGCCAATGTAATTCTGGATTTTTGTACAATTTTCAACTGAAACTTGTAGCTAAGCTTCTGTATGTGGTAAAATAGCTTCTCTGTTCAAGGACAAATTAATCATATTCTAGGAAAAGATAGTGTTGTTTTCTTTAAAGTTTTTATAGAGTTGTGGTTATGGAACTTTTTCCTTAACTACTCAGATGAATAGGAAATATTTTGACCACAGTATCACATTTATTGTTATCGTCAAGGTATGTTATTCTGAATATAGATTATTATTGATAGCATAACATTGGTAGCTGTATTTATTAAGCCAGTAGGTGTTTATTTACTACTTAATTCATTTCTGCAGTATATCCAGTGAGATTTGTGATCTGCTCTCAGCCACCTGTATCCCAGTCCTCTGATGCTGCATGGAGATCCTGTATGCACAAGGGTTTCCTCATTCATGTAAATGGCAGAGGCATTTTTGCACATATACCCCTTTGTTCTGTGAAGAGCTTTCCCTTCCATTTGAGGAAGGAATACTAAGTCACCTTAAGTGGAGCAGTGGGAAATGCTTGACTAACAAGCAGAAGGTGGCTGAATCTTCACTGGTACTATATTGGGCAGCAGCAATATAGGAAGATGCTGAAAGGCATCATCTCATACTGTGTGGGAGGAGGCAATGGTACCCCTCCTGCATTATTCTACCAAAAGAAAACCACAGGGCTCTGTGGGTGCCAGGAGTTGAAATTGACTTGACAGCACCCTTTACCTTAGATTGGAATACTGGTCTTCAACTATCCCCAGAAACAGCTTTCATTCTCCAGGACCCCAATGCCCAGTAAGCCAATAGATGAGCAAGGGCGGAAAAATTATAGATTTTGTCTCCCATATTGAACACAGCACAGTTTTGTTTACATCTCTGCAGGATGGCAAGGTGTCATCAGTACTATGATCATGTTTTTGTAACCTTTAACCACTGATTTCCTTTCATCCCCCCCACCCCATTTATGGCGAAATTGCTGCTTCTGCTTCTTTCCTTTTTTTTCAATAATATACAGAAAACAAGAGAAGCTGACTAATAAGGGGCAAGAGCTGGTCTTGTGGTAAACAAGTAAAGTGTGCCATGAGTCGGTGTCGACTCCTGGTGACCACAGAGCCCCGTGGTTGTCTTTGGTAGAATACAGGGTTTACCACTGCCATCTCCCACATAGTATGAGATGATGCCTTTCAGCATCTTCCTATATTGTTGCTGCCCGATACAGGTGGTAAATCAGTGGAGATTTGAACCAGCAACCTCTTGCTCCCTAGGCAAGTTACTTCCTGGTAGCAAGCACAAATTGTCCCCCTTTGCTAAGCAGGGTCCACCCTGGTTTGTATTTGAATGCGGTACTACATGTTTCAGCATTGCCAGATTTTTCCCTTAGGGGATGGGGCTGTTCTGGGGAAAGCATCTGCCTGCTTGCATGCAGAAGATTCCAAGCTCTCTCCCTGGCATCTCCAGATAGGGCTGGCCTGGGAGAGACTCCTGCCTGCAACCTTGGAGACATCACTGCCAGTCTATGTAGACATGAGCTACATGGATCAATGGTTTGACTCAATATATGGCAGCTTCCTATGTTCACTAAATGCCCCAGTTGTGCTGAAAAAGAAGCAATAAAAAGGACAGAACATACATAGGAAACCATTAATTAACATTTCAGTCAATTTTTGCTGAACAGGGCTTACTTAAGCATAAAAGGATCTTGAGCATGGGGAACTGCTAGATAACATAGTGTTAAGTACAATAAAGTACCATTTTAATTCTGTTTCCAGCTGATTGCAGAAAAGTAGTGGCTCAGCAATGCTAGGCTGTAGTGTGCAATCAACTGGGGTATTTCCAGACCATTCATGGGGACCCAGGTAGGAGAGTGACATGTACCTTTTTCTTTCCATGGTGCCCACTGTGTGTTTCTATTTAGATTGTGAGCCTTTTTGGAACAGAGAGCCATCTTATTCCTTTATTCTATGTAAATCTCTCCAAGAACTTTTTTGTTGTTGAAAAGTGTTATGCTAATAATACATTATAATCGTACTGCAGTTAATGACCAGAGTATTCCTGTGTGGGGGCAACCCAAAACCAGGCCTTCTCTAGGGTTGTCCCAGAGCTCTGGAACCTGCTCCCAGATGAAACCAGAACCTCCCCATCTCTGGTTGTTTTTAAGTGACATCAGGCTTATAGTTCATAATATGTTTAAAGTTTTACTGAAAGTTATTTTAAATTATTTTACATGATTTAATGTTTTAATTGTTGCTGGTGCTTTTAATTTGTAAACCACCCAGATATTTTGTATGGCGTGATATATAAATGCAATAAAGTATACGGGGGGTGGGGAGAGGGAAATTCAAGCTGGTTGAAATGTTGCAAAGAAGAAGCACCTCTCTTCCTCTCTCTCTTTAGAAAGGAAACATTCATGCTTAGTTCCTCAGTACTGTTGTATGAAATGGAACCATGGTTCACTGGGTCATATAGTGCACAATATTCATTTTCAATGTATTTGGCACATTGTTTCAAGGCTTTTCCCACTGAGGCAGAAATCACTCCCCAAACAATGCAACTCTTTGTTAGGTAGGAGCTTAGTAACAATTGGATTGTGCAGAATAGCCTTTCAGGCTGCTTGTATTGAATCCCCACCATCTATTATCCCCACAGTTTGGCACTGCCTTTAATGAGACTGCTTGAACGGTAGTAACCCCTTGGGCAATTTGTAAAGAAGAGAAATTAGATGGATCACTCTTGTCTCTTCTGTGTGTTAGTGATGAGGTAATCAGCTTTCATTACAGGATTTTCTTTTATAGGTGGCAAATCTCAGCTAGAAGATTCAGCACCTTTGATGTAAGGACTTCCCCATTCCTGAGGTCCAAGTTCAAGATCTGGTGCAACTGCAGTCTGTCTTGAGTTACACAGTTTTCTGCATGTGACCTCTCTTTCATTCACTCTTCCAAAGAGTGCCATAGAAGAATGATTGATGGTCCTTTCTAAAATGCTCTGCAGCGAGGAATTGTTCACTCCCCACAACCAACCCAGATTGAAAGTCCATGGCCAAGTATGCCAAAGCAAGAGAAACCAGAAGAGCCCCAAGGCAACATTAAAGGTCCTTTCCTTTGCATTACACTTCGAGCAATGCTTTTTCTCAACAGTAACCTAGGCATAAAACCTCTGACAGAAGTACAGGGTTTGTGCAGCGATTTGTGCAATCAGAAGATTTGTTATGAGAAAAGAAACTTTGGGAGCATTTTGGAACCTCATATAATCATGCTAATGCAGCATTTTCACAACTCTTCTTGTTCCCTGTTGCTCGTTAGTAATCAGCCCAAAAGAAAAAAAAGGCAGTACAATTTTTTGTTTTCATGGGAATTGTTTGTTACATCTGCTTTATACTGTAGGAAACACCTGGTAGGCTTAGCAATCTCATTGTATTACTTTCTGTATACATTTCCCATTTGCCACATAAGCTCTATTCTTCCATTCTTCTCAGTGCTCAAATGGCAGGGAATATCATCATTATCTACAGTTTCATTAAAAACAATTGTCGAACTTGTGGTCTGAATGGCAGTTTGGGGCGGGGGGGGGGGGTGCAGGAAAGAACTACGCATTCCTCCTGTTTAACGTGTATTTTGAACCAGCAGAGTATTTAGTTGCTGCAAAGACTATAAAGATGATGCAGTCTTAAACCAGAGATTGAACAACCAAGGGCAAAGATGAAGAGAAGTAGCAAGACTTAAGAAAGGAGCTGAGATGCTTGAAGAGAGGTGTGTGTTAACTGGTACAAATGCCATAACTTGAGTAGAGGTATTTCATGGGATTGCTGCAGAGGCACAGACTAAATCTGATGAGAAATGTTCTGACATTCTGACAATCTTAGCTTTAATTTTTTAAAGTTAAGATTTTTTTAAAAAAGAGTTTCTAGTTCTCATGGAGGGGAAAGCAGTCTTAGAAATGGTGTCATGCCCTTTGCCATCATCCATTACCCTCTACCATCAACCTCCTTGCAAAAAAAAATTAAAATAATCCAAACGATTTTAAAAAATCAAATAGTGACTAGAGCCGATATCCTATGCACGATCACTTGAGAGACAACTCCATTGAACTCAGTTAATTGGGAATTACTTAGGAAAACCATGAGATCAGGCTGTAAGGTTTATACTAAGTAGGGATGTATGGACTGGTTCGAAGTTGAACCAGGGTGGTTCGAAGGTTCGAATTCGAACTGAACCAGCCATCAGGTTCGAGCTGCAGGTTTGAATTCAAATCGAACCAGGGGGTGGTTCAATTTGAACCAGTTTGAACTGGTTTGGACATCCAATAATTGGTAGGATGGTAGCTGGCACCCAGGGGTACCTGCCATCCAAACCCCAAAGCAATCGGACACTCGAACGATTTTTTTATGAATTTTAAAAAATTATTTTTATTTTTTCTCATAGGGTATAATGGGACTCGAACCAGGCCATTATACCTTATTGTGGAGCACCCATGGGTGCCAAAAACCATGCAAACCCTGAAGCAATCAGATAGTACTACGATTTTTTAATGAATGTTTGAAATATTTTCAATTATTTTTCTCATAGAGTATAATGGGACCAGAACCAGTCCATATCCCCTATTGTGGAGCACCTAGGGGCACAAAAGTGGGGTGGGTGGTAGACAGACAGGGGTGCCTACCACCCACAAAACCCCAAGGCAATTGGACACTCCTCTAATTATTGGTGAATTGTTAAAGTATTTTTGAATTCCTCATAGGGAATAATTAGGATTGCAGCAAATGTATAGCTTCACATCGGGGGGGAAAGGGGTGTCCTAGAGCAGAGTGTGGTGGGTGGTAGTTCCTAGGGTGGGCAAGGAAGCTATCAGAATTATTTGAAAGGAATTGGGCAAAGGGCTGGTTTTTAAGTGATTTTTGAAGTTTACGCATCTTTAAGGTTTTTCTCCATAAAGAAGCATGGAGGTGTCAGCAAATGTATAGCTTCACGTTGGGGGCAAAGGGGTGGCCTAGAGCAGAGTGTGGTGGGTGGTAGTGCCCAAGGGGGCCCAGGAAGCTATCAGAATTATTTGAAAGGAATTGGGCAAAGGGCTGATTTTTAAGTGATTTTTGAAGTTTATGTGTCTTTAAGCAATGAGAGTGGATTCATGGTTTGTCATTGAAAATCTTATATGCTACCAAAGAATCTACACTCAGAACACTTCAAAAACAACAAAACCCAGTACCCCATGGGTTAGCAACCCATGGGGGTGGTTGGCACCCTCTTTGCACTAGACCACCACTCACTCCGGGCCACCCCAGCACCCCACAAGTGGCTTTAAGGTTTTTCTCCATAGGGAAGAATGGAGGTTTCAGTAGCCCCATAACTGCACTTGGGGGTGCTGGGGTGGCCCAGAGCGAGGGTGCTGCAAAACTGCAAAGTTTTGCAAGTTTTGCGAGTTTTGGGGGAGGCAGAGACTGAGTTTTGGAAAGACTGAAATGGCGTCACTGAGCAGAGAGCCAAACCACCTTGGGGTGCAAGGTTTTCATCTGATGTAACCTGCTGCTGCTTCTTGGAGGAGTGCTCTGCTATTCCAACTCCATATAGTGCTCAATCTGTATATATTTGTAAATAAATCAAATATTGCAAAGGCACCATTAGCTTCCAGTGATCTCTCCACCAAAGAAAGCCAGAATCCCAGAAGCTCACAACCCTGCAACTTTTTACAGTTGGGGAAGTGGGGAGCATATGTAGCAATAGCTTTGAAAATCTTTCTGTGCCTCAACTTGAGGTGCAGAAGCTGTTTGCATAATCAAACTGAATCAGATCCACTCTGAATTAAAGATGCCTCATGTGACTCTTATGCTACCTGGCGTTCCTTTTGCTCTGCATGCACACTATATATGCAGTAGCATACAGTGCTTGAAGCCCTACTACAATCATCTGGAGGAGAAGTTCCCATCATCACTGTCAGTAACCCACCCTGACGCCCCTCTCAAGTTCAGGGAGACGATTTGTTTTTATATTGATTTATAACAACTTAGCCTCCAGGTTCTGGCAACTTACTCATTTTTTATTTTCTTTTGCTGCCACCATATGATTATTTATTACTCTGCTCTCAATACTCAACTGCTTGGTTATGTAGCCTCATGAGCGCAAGATAGGCATATATGTTCAGTGTACAAATGAAACAAAACTTGAGGTGTAGAACAAAAACAAGAATAGGTTTATTGTTTACAACTGGTTGGAATGAAGATCTCTGCAAGGCACGGCACATAAACCTCTCTACAAAGTTGTTAAGTACGTCAGCTGTTTAACTCTCTGAGTGGTTTTTCCTTCTTGACAAAATGTAACATTTAGGGAGGTGATCTAACTGGGACAGAGGTAAATCAAACTTGTTTTGTACTTAGTGAATCAACTCAGACTTCCCTGTCTGTCACCAGGAGGTTTCACTTCTGAGCACCTTTCACATTCAAGGTTTCTTTCCCAGGCGTAACACTCCCCATTTTTAGAGTACTGCCCCAGTGTACTGCTGGTTCCACAGTCTCCACACATTCAGCACTCAAGTCTCACAAAACCCCTGAACAATCTCTCTTGTTCAGATCACATAAACCAATCTCTCTGCTACACTCTGTCCAAGCTCTCACTCCGAACAATCAGCTCCAACTCCAACTTTCTTCTCCTAATCAACTGTCATTTAAATCCCTCCCCCCAAATACTCCATGCCTGGCTACTATGGCAACATACACTCTCATGCACTCACTCTCCAGCTCCTACATGTATGTTGCATCAGAATCACCAAGTAAATGTGTTAAAGAAGACTCCTGAGAACCACTGCAGATCTGAAATGGATACATTTTTAATTGGGACCAACTTCCACAGGGGTCTTTGGTCCAGTCTGAAATGGATTCAGGGAAGGAACAGACTGTGAAATTGGGGACTCACCTCATTTCTGGAGCTTGCCTTGTCACTAGTCATTATGAGAGGCATGGCATTTAATGCGCTAAAGAGTGGACCTGCAGAGGTGCATTTAGGCACGGGCAACGGAGCAGCAGTCCATGGCCCCCAAATGCTCTGGGGGCTTCCTGAGAGCCCTGATGCCCCACCACTGCCACCCGGCCCCTGCCACGCACTGCTGCTATTTCTCCACCACCAGGGGTGTGTGAGCTGAGCAGCCCCCCCCCCCCCCCCGGTGGTGGCTGCGGGTGGGGTGCAGGCCAGCTTCCTTGGCTTGAGTGCATGCACAGTTGGAGTATGGAGTATTGCATCCAGGATGCACATGTGCAGGCCGAGGAGGCTCTCCGGTGCCTGCTGCTGCCACTGGGGTGGTGGTGGCCTGCTCCGCTCACCCCCGCCCCCACCTTGGCCGGTGAAGAGGGGGAAATAGGTGTGGTGTGTGCCGGAGGTTGGGCAGCCACGGCAGCAGCCAGGCAGGTATTAAAAAGACAAATTAAGGGGGGGGCCTCACATCAGGGGGCCTCCAAAGTCCTTCAGCCTCAGGTCCAGGGGCCAAAAATACCTAGATGCCCCCTTGATGACCTGGTCATTGCAAGGACTTAGGATTGGACACAGTGCACAGGTGGACTCTGCACAGAGGACAGAACAGAGAGAGAAGAGATGCTTCTCAGCAGAACCTACCACCCTGCTGCTGGAGTTAGGAAGGGGAGGTTACTGCTCCCCCATAACAGTGTGCCCAATTGCAGCACTTCTTTCCACAGGAGAAATGGCAACCATTCAATTAATGAAGGGGAGGGTGAAGGATGTATACTGAAGTTCACCAATGAGCAGGGAAGATAAACTTGCATCCTTAGGCATGTATTTAATATATTTACACCCTACCTCTCAACCATCATATCTGATATAGTCTACCGCACAATGAAAGTCAATAACATGTTTAAACAAAAAAACAAAACAAAAAAAAAGCTAAAGTCCAGCATATTAAAAAGGCAACTGCAATAAAACCAATTTAGAACAATGTTAAACAGTTGTGAAAACTGTTTCAAACCCATTGTTTAAAAAGTGACGAAGGATCAGAGCAAACAGACTACCTGATTAGAAGTCTCTGCAAATAGCAGGATCTTTGACTGGTCTCAAAGAGGGCAGTAGGCAAATGGACAAGACTGTGGAATGGATTGTGAATGGAATTCTTCAGGTAAGGTGCCACGCCCAATAAGATCCTGTCCCGCATTGCCATCCATTTCACCTCCAAAGGTGGGGTACTCTGAGCAGGGTTTCGGATGAAGTTTTTAACAGGAGGACAGGTTCATTTGGGAGTGGGTGGTCCTTTAGGCAACCCAGTTGCAAGCTGTTTAGGGCCTTGGTGTCATAAAGAAGGAGAGCAGGTTTCACCCCTCCCAACAATATTACTGATTGAAGCCCATTTACTTTGTCCTATCAAGCTCAATTGATAACTGAGCCCCCTCCTACCTGCAGTGGCCCATCTCTGCATCCCCTTTCTTGCATCAGAGTTTCCATTTCTTAACCCCATGCTAGAGTATAACAGACAAACAGATTTCAGAAATTAACTGTTGCGGCCATGTAATTTTCAAGCCCATGAACTGGCTTGGATTCAAAGGTGTCCTCCTCCCGGATGAGGAAAATGTCACTCTCTGAAGGGCTAGTTATACCTTGTACTAGTGGGTTGTGCAAGAAAAGAAAAACGAAATCCAGTGATGCACTTCTACTTGTGCAAGAGCGTGTGCCACCTCTTACATACGCATGAGAGCTGCTTGTGCAAGCTGACACTTGCAGCTTGCCAGGGCTGGACTGGGGGCACTGAGAGGGCGTGGGATATATGTGGGGATGGTGCAGCGTTTTGAGCAGAATGGGTGCTTAAAGGAGGGAGTATTCACTTCTGCCAAGTGTGGTGGGGCACAGGGGAGCCCTGTGGGTGGGGTGCACCGGGAATATGCCCTGTTGCCCTGTGGGCCAGTCTGAGCCTGCAGCTTGCCCATGAGAGGACCACTGACTCGTGTCAGCATGGTGTGAACTCTTGCACACGCTTCTGAGGAATAGGCTGGTGGCTGCTTTCCTTCTGCCTACAGTTCTTTGGAGCCAACTCATAGCACTCTAGCTTTTGGAATGAAAATGTGAGATTCTCTAAAGGCTTCAATAGATGACGCACCTATGTAAATACTGTTCTTGGTGTGGTGGTTGTTGTTTGTAATTGATATTTTAGTTTTGTTATGGCTTTTGACCAAACATGGAAAAGTTACTACTACTACTACTACTACTACTACTACTGGCTTCAGCAGCAAGTCTCTAAGAAAACAGATATTGTTAAGTGTTCTTTCACAGCTTCCTTCATCTGTCTCCCACCTAAAAGTCTGGCTACGTTTCAGATGAAACAGAAGCATCTTAGCCTGCTGTTGACATGACCCACATAGTCTCCAATCATTAGTAAAAGAGCTGGAAACGATCTCCCCACGGAATGCAAGATTTCCTTTGCTTTCATGCTTCACTGGTGCTTTGTTAGACTATGAATGCTTTCCCTTTAGCCGTCTTTGTAAGGACAGCTTTGGCTTCAGTGAGATTGCATTGTAAACTGATTGCAGTGCCATGTGTGGCCAAAATATGACCAGTTTGGCTGCAACCAGTCATCGTGGGCCTCATCCATTACATCACCATCAGACGATGGCTAAGCTTGACAACGCCAAACAATCTTCTGCTGGTTGTATGAGAGGTTTCTTTTTTCCTTGATTCCTTTCCTTTTCTTCCTTTTCTTCCTTCTTAAAAATACGAATAATAAGAAGGCTTGGGAAAAAATACAGCATAGTTCCCCAGACCATAATTGGGAATAGCTGAGCATTGTCTGTATGGTAATGAAGAAAACAAAGCCTGAAATGTCATATTCTAGCCTCTCATAAGTCAACTCCAGAGGAAAAAGAAATGGGATGGGGAAATGCTGGAGAGAAAACAATGACTTCACTATTCCAAAGAAAAACATATTAGCAGGATCCAATGAGATAGTTTAGGTTTAGGGATATTGATTTTGTTACTCTTGTAATTTAACTATTCTGTATGACTAGTATAAATAGATAATAGAATCCAAGCAGAGGGATAATTTTGACTAGAGCACCTCTGCTTATTAAATATAAAAGAAATCGCTGTGTATTTAATACCCATAGCAATAGCAATAGCAATAGCACTTACATTTATATACCGCTCTATAGCCAGAGCTCTCTAAGCGGTTTACAATGATTTAGCATATGAAATATGTTTGACTCCCATCAGTCATAGGCTGTGTTAAAAATACTCAAAATGGCTTGCTTACATAGAGGTCCACAAAAGCTTTAGATGATGATGTAGTGGCCCACATAAAGGAAAAGGTTGGAAAGCACTGCCCTAGTTCAAATCTCACCCCTGGTCTTGTGGTAGCAAGCATGACTTGTCCCCTTAGCTAAGCAGGATCCGCCCTGGTTGCATATGAATGGGAGACTTGATGTGTGAGCACTGCAAGATATTCCCCTCAGGGGATGGAGCCACTCTGGGAAGAGCGCCTGCCTGCTTGCATGCAGAGGGGGCATCTCCAAGACAGGGCTGAGAGAGACCTGCCTGCCGCCTTGGAAAAGCTGCTGCCAGTCTGTGTTATTGAGCTAGATGGACCAATGGTCTGACTTGGTAAATGGAAACTTCCTATGTTCCAAAGGCTCAGTCCCCCTCTGCCATTCTGCAATATGGAGATAATAATGCTCACCTTACATGGTGCTGTAAGGATTTCAATCACTTACTACAAATGAAGAGCTCTGAACACTCACAAGCACTATGAAGTGTTAAGTATTATTATTAAGGAAGTAGCAGTCAACAAACACAATGCTAATTCTGATGCAAGCAGCAGAATCCACCAAGCAAAGGGAAGTGTAATAAATAAAACTTGGCATTCAGATTCTAAAACTAATAAAATGTTATCTGGTTCAGCTGAAGGAAGGAAGGATTTGGAAATTATCAGTCCTATTATTTATTTATATAAAAATACGCTGCTGCATTACAAAAAAAGTCCCAGGAAGATGGCTAACAATATAGCATATCGATAAAGAATAAAGCAATGACAATCTCTCTCTCCCTCCCTCCCTCTCTCTCTCTCTCTCCCCTCCCTCCCTCCACACTGATCAGAGACACAAAACCGAAGCAGGTAGCCCACAAGGCCTGTTTGAATGGGGCCATTTTCACAAGATGTCTAAAACAAAGACACACTATTTTCATATTGTGCTAGTGAGATATTAATTGTTTTTACTTCTTCATCCCCCCCCCCAGTCACATGCCACCCTGTTGCCAAGGGTTCCTGACAGCCTCTTCTTAAACCAGCTGCAGTTTTTGGTTAGTCTTCAAGGGCAGCCCCATGCAAAGCATAATCAAAGCATGGATTGAGTTGGCACCATCACAGTTCTGTGAGAGAATGTGATTTCTGGCTAGAACAAGCAATCCCATCTTCCATACATCAAGCAGTCCATCTGCTATCCTCATCTCTTGTTTGAGCTGAATCCACCTCAGTCTGTTCATCCTAATTCATGATTGTATCTAAATAGGGTGCACAGTCAGTGCCAGTCAATATCACTGCTGTTGGGTCAGTAGATAATGAAAAGCAGTACTGGATGTTACCAGACACACTAACACCATCCCCAGAAGATTTCACTCAGTTTCATAGATTTAAAAATGCTGGCAACAGAATGGGACACTGAGATATATCGGAGGATGTTCCAAGGGAGAAACAAAAGTGCTGGAATGGTGGAGATACGTACGTGTTTGACTTCTTTTAACCTCCTTTCAAGCCACATCTGATTTAATGACAGGTGATAGCAGGAACAATTTAAAAACATAAATGAGCTTGTGACCTCTAAAAGTACTGTATGGCAGTTCTTCTGTAGTTCTCTCCTCCCATTAGAGGTCTTGTAACTCTTAGCTTTGTCCAAATTTGTTTCCCACCCCCACCCCACACTGCCCCATGGTATTTTTTAAAAGATGTCTAAAGCAGTGCAAGGCTGTGACAGCCCATGACAAAGACTAGCCAAAGTGAGATACATGTCAGTCCTTTTGGTAGATGACTGTTAAGCATGTGCTCAACTCCCCCACTGGGATGAATGGGATTTAATTAATCAACGTATATACTATAGTACTATCCATCTGCATGTTGCTTTACAGAGAAAGGCAGGGCGACAATGGAGGAAGGAGAGAGAAGTAGATGCAAGGAAAGATGTAGAAGAATATGTTGTTATATCATCATCATCATCATCATCATCATCATCATCATCAAATAAATGTTATTTGTTAGCCAACCAATAACAAATTGGGCAACTCACAACAGAGGATTGTGAGCCCTTTGGGGACAGGGAGCCATCTTATTTATTTGTTATTTCTCTGTGTAAACTGCCCTGAGCCATTTTGGAAGGGTGGTATAGAAATTGAATAAATAATAAATAATAAAATAAATAAAACAAACAATAAAAACACATAACACATTAAATCAAAACAGACAAGGACGGTGAAAAGAAAATACAAAATACAATACAAAGCAGCTTAAAAACTCATTTTAAAGTTAGTTAAAAATCAAATCAAATCTGAAAATCAGAATTTAAAAGGCCTGGGTGAACAAAAAGGTCTTTACCTGGCGTCTAAAATAACCAAGTGATGAAACCTGGTGAACCTCACTGGAAGGCTCTTCCATAAACGGGGTGAAACCACCAAAGAGGCCCTCTCCCTGGTAGCCACCCGCCTCACCATGTTTGGCAGAGGCACCTGGAGGGGGCCTCCGAAGAAGATCTTATGGTTTGGGTTGGGACATATGGGGCAAGGCGCTCTCTCAGGTAACCATTTAGGGCTTTCAAGGTTAAAACCAGCACTTGGAATTGGGCCCAGAAACGGGCTGGGAGCCAGTGTTGTGTTTCATAGACACTTGAACCTAGTTACAGAAAGGGTAGGCAACATATAGCTCTCCAGACGTTGCTGAACTACAACTCCTATCATCCCCAGCTGTAATAAATTGTGGCTGGAGGTGATGGGAGTTGTAGTTCAGCAACAACTGGAGAGCCACATGTTGCCTGCCCCTAAATTAAAATTAATTTTTAATTAAGCATTTTCAAGTGCTTAGTATTAGTCAATCCAGCCAAAGCTGAGTAATTCAGGATTTGTTTGACCAATGGATACATGACAAAACCAGAAATAATGATCCCAGGCTCAAACCTTTCCTATTACAGAAGCAGGCCTTCAGAAATTCGAAATCATTGTGTGACTTTTTAGTGCCCTCCTCTGGTTAGTTTCAGAAATGCTGCCTACTCTGACGAGGAATCTAAACTTCCAACTGGAAATATGAAGCTGATTTATATGGAGTCATAGGAAACATAGCAAGCCAGACAGAGTCAGACCATTGTTCCGTCTAGTTCAGTATTGTCTACACTGATCAGCAGTGGCTCTTCAAGGCTTCAGGCAGGAGTCTTTTTTCAGCTCTACCTGGAGATGTCAAGAATCATACTTGGGACCTTCTATAAGTTCTGTATGCAAAGCAAATGTTCTTCCACTGAGCAACAGCACCATATGAGCACCAACATA
This sequence comes from Hemicordylus capensis, assembly GCF_027244095.1. Classification (NCBI taxonomy): domain Eukaryota; kingdom Metazoa; phylum Chordata; class Lepidosauria; order Squamata; family Cordylidae; genus Hemicordylus; species Hemicordylus capensis. The sequence goes on from NC_069657.1 coordinate 341,545,956, forward strand.
CCTTCTCTTACATCCAAGACTTCACATACCAGCTCTTCCAAACGGTGGGCATGATGGTAGTGGTGGGGTTAATGAGTTTTGAGTATCCAAATGGAGAAATGAATGTTTGTGCCAATGCTGTACCAGTTCTTGTTATAATTTCCCACAGATCATTTCAGATATTTAATATGTAATTAAACAAGAACAGAAAGTCAATATTCCCATAGTAATTCTGGAAGATTACTGGTTTTATTTCATTATGCTATGCATATAGAGATGTCTATATCAGGTGGTATAGAAATATGATAGATAGATAGATAGATAGATAGATAGATAGATAGATAGATAGATAGATAGATAATAGCACCACATTTTCAATATTTTACCTACAAATGGTAAGACAGCTGGCCTGAAAACTATGCAAACTAAACAGTTTAGTCTGGATTGGGTCAGTTATTTAACAGATTGGTTCTATGGCTCACAATCTAGTACCAACAGGGTCAGCATGGAGACGCCTGTACTGCTGTAAACTAAAGCACAACTGGGTTCTATCACACTGGTGTGCCAAACTGAAGGTCCAGCATCATGGCAGCTCAGAAGCTGATTGGCACTTCCCACCAGCTGCTTCTCCCTTCCTGTGTGGTTTTCTGATTGTCTGGTCCCTCTCCACAGCATTCCACTGGGTCTTCTGATCCATAATGGCAAGTGCAAATGTGAAGGTTTCTTGGCACACAGAACAGAGTAATTATATCTGCCTGGAAGACATAGGTAGAGTAGCTTGTACTGTTGAAAATGCATGCCTAGCAGAGTTTGCAACTTCTTCTTTCAAAGCATGCTCAGGAAATGGATGCATAAACCATATTTGAATTTGCTACTAGTTATCTGTCGTGGATGCCTTTTCCAGTGCTACAACTGTGATAGTAATAGCCCATGTCTGCTTGAGGTGCTCACCTTGCAGAACCAGCATGGCGTAGTGTTTTGAGTGTTGTCCTATGACCAAGGAGACCCAGGTTCAAATCCCCTTTCAGCCATACAACTCACTGGGTGGCTCTGAACCAACCACTTATCTCAGTCTGACCTACCACACAGGGTTGATGTAAAGATAAACTTAAAACCATATACATCATTCTGGGCTGCTCAGAGGAAGAGCAAGATATAAATGTAAAAATAAATACATAAGTACTTAAAATAAGTAAAAATAAATACATAAATGTAAAAATAAATACATAAAAATAAATACATAAACCCAAGAAATCAGCCTTTGTAATAGGCACCTTTTTTAAAAAAAGAAGAGCTCACAACACTTTGAAAATGACCCAATGAAACATGTTTGCCCTCAATATTTTCACTCTCTACTACATAACACAATGCACGAACAGCTTGATATAAACATTTTATTGGCCTCATTAGAATCTGACCCGTATACTGGAGTAAAGCTACAATTGCTATCGGCTGTTACAGTGATGCATTCTTTTTCTGTAAATCTTCTCAAAAGAAAATGTACATGTATATATCTTCCTATCTAAAAAATAAAAACATATCAGAATTATTAGGACCTTCTCAAAAGAAAATTTACATGTATGTATCTTCCGATATAAAACATTAGAACATATTGGAGTTAAGTTGCCTTTTTTTTTTTTTTGATACTAGGTCATGGAACAAATTTAAAGCATATAAATTTTTTTTAATGTAAGTGGACTTTAGTACATGGGAGTAAGATTATTTCGATCAAAGATACTGGCCACACTTGTGTAATTCCATCTATTTTTCAGAGGCAGGAAATAAAGCTAGAGGATGAGATTCAACAACTGTAAACACTGTTCTAAATGTATGTGTGCACTTTTTTAAAAGTGATGCAACTGTAGAAGTACTTTAAAAAACCATCAATAGAATATTACTGGAATATAAGAAATGCAATACAGTTCCAGTGCTGTACATTATATTAGTGTGAGTATGCTGATGCAAGCCACTTAATGGCACAGCAGGGAAGTAACTTGCCTAGGGAGCAAGAGGTTGCTGGTTTGAATCCCTGCTGGCATGTTTCGCAGACTATAGGACTATGGGAAACACTTATATTGGGCAGCAGCAATATAGGAAGACGCTGAAAGGCATCATCTCATACTGCGCGGGAGGAGGCAATGGTAAACCCCTCCTGTATTCTACCAAAGACAACCACAGGGCTCTGTGGTCACCAGGAGTCAACACCGACTCTACGGCACAACTTTATGTTGATGCAACGTCAGAGGAGTCAGACACCCCAATCTATCAAGGATTGATTTTTCATATGAAAACAGATTTCTCACATGGATTTCCCTTTCCCACCGCCCACCAAGTATCACAAGTTGTTGCATCTTTGCACATTCAGCCTTTGCAGCTGGATGCATGGCACTGCTTGTTCTGAAGTTCTGAACCACAGCCAGGGCTGCCGAGAGCAGGTTCGGGCCCCAGTGAAAAAAATTTCCAATCCCATGCTGCAAGGGCCCTGCTGCCACTGCCCCGTGCCCCCCCCCTGCTGCCACCGCCACTGCTACAAGGCTGAACCACCTTGTGTGCGGCCGGGGGGTGGGGGGGTGAGCTGATCACCCCCCTGTGGTGGTGGCAGGTGGAGTGGGAGTGGCTGCTGAACCTGACCATCTGGCCTAGCGGCCCTTGATAACTGCGAGGCATTCCAGCACGCCTGTAATCAGGGCCCTGGGCCCTGACTGGACCACTGGGCCCCGGTAATTTGTACTGGCTCCCTCTGCTTTTTGGCCCTGACCATAGCAACAAGTTCTTTTTGGCAGACATAATTCCCCACATATGTTGTCTGGGAGTTTTGCACACAGTTCTCACTCCCAGCCACTAAATGGCAAGCAGAACAGAAAGTAGTCAAGATGCTGCCATAGTTACAGAGCCATCTCTTTTTCAGATACCCATTTTCATTTCACCCCAGCATTAGGGATGGGTGGATTGGTCCGGCAGTCTGGAGGTTCGGTCCAGAGGTTCAGTCCGGAGGTTCGGGGTTTCGAGATCAAACTGAACCCACCCACCCCAGTTCGGTCCGGACCGGAACTGAACCTCCAGACACGTTCGCAATAAATTTAAAGTATCTTTAGCCCCTTTGGGGGGCCTTCCTGTATGCCGTGGGGGCGGGGTCTGCGAGTGTTCCCCTTCCCCCTGCTGGCCTCTGAAGTCACCGCCGTGGCATAGGAAATTGATCATTTTGGGCCTGTTCTGGCCTCTGTAGGTGGCTATTTTGGCCACTGCCATGCATGCGTAAATGACCACTGCAAGCCCTGGCATGACCCAAGGCCTTGCAGAGGTCATTTGTCCATGTGCGGTGGCCATTTTGTTTTGTTTTTCAAAATGGCCACCGTGCATAGGCAAATGACCTCTGCGAGACCCTGGGTCATGCCAGGACTCATGGGGTCATTTACTCATATGTGGCAGTGGCCAAAATGGTCGCCACCATGCACTACAGGGGCCCAAACAGGCCAAGAATGATCAATTTCCCAGGCCACGGCAGTGACTTCAGAGGCCAGCAGGGGGAAGGGGAACCCTCACGGACCACCCCCCACGGCATACAGGAAGCCCCCTGAAGGGGCTAAAGGTAATTGAAATTTATTTTAATTTATTTTAAAATAATAATAATAATAATAATTTGCGAACCGGACTGGGGGAGGGGTTCGATGGGGCCGGACTGGACTTGGCTAGTCTGGTTGGGCTTGAACCAAACCAGGCCAGCCAGTTCCGTGCACACTCCTACCCAACATCTATTCCATATGGAAATAATTGATGCCTAATGAGAACATTATAGTTCAGCAAACACTGTGCACATGCTGTTTATTCCTTAACTGTGGATATACTTTTTGATACACAGCCCTCCACAGGCTTTCAATGTGCAGAATCAATTAACACCTGATATGAATGGTTTCTTGTTTTGCATAAATCTGAAATTTATTCACTCAGAAAATTCTGTCCTTTTAGTAACTCCACTTACAAGATCCTTAATGAATCCAATTGTGTTTCATTTCCTGTTAAGGTTGTAGCTTTTAAAGAAGTGATAAACTACTTTCTTGAGGTAGAAAACCTTTAGCTGAAAAGTTTAACAGCTTCCTTGTGTTTCAATCACCCACAAGCTGTGGTAAAACTACAAGGCAATAATTTGAAGAACACTTGTGTTGTAGCAAATCCCATTAAAATCAGCTGTGACATACGTCGATGTAAATGTGTTTATGGTCAGAATGCCAAGTCGAGAGCCTAAGCATTCTTTCTAGGAATTATGATATTAGGACATCAGTGGTACAAGTTCAAGTAACTGAGCATCCCTAAAGCACTCCAATCCACAATGATGTCAAACAGAAGTACTTTGATTAAAATCAATGTAGTTTAACTGAAATCACCTGGACTTGACTGGATTTTAACTTCTGGTACTGTTTCAGAGTCTATGGATTTTGCTGCCACAAATTAAGTTCTACTTTCTTTTGACCCCTTAAGGCAGGGGTTCTCAACCTTGGTTCTCCAGATGTTGTTGGACTACAATTCCCAATATCCCGATCCACAAGGCCTGATAAGAATGGTAGTCCAACAATTTCTGGAGACCCAAGATTGAAAGCCCCTGAGTTACGCACAGCAAGATAAAGAAACACTAAGCAAACAGGCCTTTTTGACATTTTATACTTTCATCCAAGATATATGGTGTGTCTCCCTTATTAAATGTGGGAAAAGAGAATTCTTGATATATCAATTATCAAACAGAACATATAATTTTAAATGATACATATAACTAACATTTCAAGTCTAAAAATATGTACCATAATTTTGGGTAGAAACACAATGGCAGGTATGTTTTTAAAAGTTGTTTATTGCCACTTGCCGCATTTATGCTGATGTGGCATTTATGGGCGGATTTGGGGGCAAGCCAGAAAAGTTCTTCCACCGATATGGCGTTTACGTGAGATTTCCAGGTGGGATTTCTGGTGCCAATTTTGTGGGGGGGAATAATGCCCAAATGGTGTAAGAGTTACATTGCTAGTTTCAAGCTGAGAGTTGTGCTAAGAGCAGAACAGATCAGAAATTGAGCTGCAGCCCTTAAATTTTAAGTGGATGAATGCTGCATTTGTTGGTGCAAATTGGAAAAAGATGACCTGGCAAGTATGCCGATATCAAAAGGTGCAAGGAGAAGTGGTGTTGCAGCCTGGCCTGATTTGGAGAATAACTTCAAGGAGTGGATTAAAGAACAGAGAGAAAAAGGACTACCAGTCTCTACTGTGAAAATCCACCTACAAACAAAATTAATGGGAGAACAAATGGGAATAACTGACTTTAAAGGTAGCCCTTGTTGGTGCTATAAGCCAAAATAATTTATCTGTGTGCACTAAAACAACAATGGGATAGCAGCTGCCGAAGGACTGGTGGAAATAACCCACAGCATTTTAAAAAAAATTGTTGCAAATGCTATTGGGGGGGGGATTGTGCAATCACAAATAATAAATATGGATAAAGTTCCACTGATGTTTGACTGTCCCTCGAATAGGACTGTGAATGAAAAAGGAGAAAAAACAGTTGTCATAGTGGTTTTCAAACAAAGTAACTAACGTTTTCAAACAAACTAACAGGAAGAGGGGAGTTTTGCAGGGGCTGTCTCTCTTTAAGGGGTAGGTCTTAGTCTCTCTCTCTCTCTGTTACTTGTTAGGGTTACTTGTTAGGGTTAAGATATCACAGGGCTTGGAGTTCTTAGGGTTACCTAAATCCAGTGTTTACTTAGTGGCTGCCTGGAGGGGGTGGAGTCAGCTAGGGCTGGGAGAGGCCCCACATTCCTTTCCTTTGACTCACATCCTGTGTGACAGTTGGAAGGCTACTCTACATATGAAGTGAAGGACCGAGAGCATAGCGAACAGAGCATAGTGAACAGGGATAGCAAACAGGACGTAGGAGTTTTGCAGGACTTTAGCGGGAAGTGTGTGGGGAAGCCTGGAACAAGCCCCTGCAATCACAAGGAGCCTGGTGGAGAAGAGAACGTAGGTACATATCCCTCCCTCGTATCCCTCATATTCTTGGGAAAGGCTGTTTGGACAGTTAAATAGTTGACTATTACAGCTGAGACCTATCCTAATAAGCTATCTAATAAATGGACAATAAGCTCCCTAAATACTGTAAACAGCCAACAAAAACAGTATGAAGATAGAAGGTCAGCAGGGGAAGAGGCACTTCCCAGTATATTGCACAGAGTGCCACATGTTTGACTATTTGCTCCATGGGCAGAAGTCATGGGTGTGTGCTCGGTGCAAGGAGCTCCTGGCTCTCAGGGAACACATCCATTCCCTTGAGACCAAGGTGGCGGATCTGGAGAAGCTCAGAGAGACAGAGAGGCATGTGGACAAGACCTTCAGTGATGTGATAGAGGCATCCCACTCCAGGGCTGGTAGCTCCTCTGCTGTCAGGGAGAATGAAGGTCTTGGGCAAGGAGAACATTGGTCTGAGGAAGAGGGAAATGCTCCTTTAGAAGGGACCCCTTCTGTGGATGATGAGCCCATATCCTCTCGCACAGGGGATACTCCTCTGGGGGGGTGGGGGCCTCCTTGTAGTTGGTGATTCGATCATTAGAGGGATAGAGAGATGGGTTTGTGACCTGCGTGTTGACCGCACGGTGACTTGCCTGCCTGTTGCAAAGGTTGTGGACATTACGCAGCATCTAGACAGGCTCCTAGGCAGTGCTGGGGAGGAGACAGCTGTCGTGGTGCACGTCGGCACCAACGATGTGGGGAAATGCAGTCGGGAGGTCCTGGAAGCCAAATTTAGGCTGATAGGTAGCATTTTGAAGTCCAGGACCCCCAAGGTAGCATTCTCAGAAATGCTACCTGTTTCACGCACAAGTACAGTGAAACAGGCAGAGCTGAGGGGTTTCAATGTGTGGATGAGATGTTGGTGCCGGGAGGAGGGGTTTAGATTTGTTAGGCACTGGGACACATTTTGGGGTAAGCAAGGCCTGTACAAAAGGGATGGGCTGCACTTGAACCAAGATGGAACCAGACTGCTGGCGCTTAAAATCAAAAAGGTTGCAGAGCAGCTTTTAACATGACACTTGGAGAACAGCCGATGGGAGCTGGGCAGTATCCAATTCAGCAAAAGCCATCCTTTAAAGTGTGAGGCTGAAAAGAATTCAGATAAAGCAGAAGGGGACAGAGCAGAACCGCATAAAGAGCAGATGGGAGCCTGTGCCAGCAGGTCAAAGAGTCAAAAGAATAGCATACATCAGGGGAGAGATTCAGTGTATAGGTGCTTATATGCCAATGCCAGAAGCCTCCGAGCCAAGATGGGTGAGCTAGAGTGCAAGGTTGCTAATGCAGAAATAGATATATTGGGCATAACAGAAACATGGTAGAACAGTGAGAACCAGTGGGACACTGTTATCCCTCGGTATAAACTCTATAGAAAGGACAGGGAGGGGTGCCTTGGAGGAGGGGTAGCACTGTATGTTAAAGAAGGGATAGAATCTAACAAGCTAGAAAACCTAGGTGGACTGGAGTCCTCCACAGAAACCCTGTGGGTGACTATACAAGGCCGGAAAGGGAACGTGCTACTGGGGACGTGCTATCGCCCTCCAGATCATAATGCCGACAGTGACTGGGAGTTGCAGGAGGAAATCAGAAAGGCATCAAGGAGAGGCAGGGCTGTAATTATGGATGATTTCAATTACCCACACATAGACTGGGTAAATTCAAATTCAGGTCATGACAAAGAGGTCAAATTTCTAGATACGCTAAATGACTGAGCCCTAGAACAGTTGGTCATGGAACCAACCAGAGAGAAGGCGACCTTGGATCTAATTCTGAGTGACACCCAGGACCTGGTGCGTGATGTCATCGACCCTTTAGGGAACAGTGACCACAGTGCCATCAAATTCAGCATACATGCGGGGAGAGAATCACCAAGGGTGTCTAACACAGATATTTTGAATTTCAGAAGAGGAAACTTCTGAAATTCTGAGGGGGGAAATCAGGAGAGTCACTTCACTCCAGAGTGCATGGAGTTTACTCAAAACCACAATACTAGAAGCCCAGTTAGATTGTATACCCAAAAGGAGGAAAGGTACCACTAAGTCCAGGAGGATGCCAGCATGGCTGACGGGTACTGTCAAGGAAGCCATAAAAGGGAAGAAGTCTTCCTTCCGAAATTGGAAGGCCTGTCCAAACGAAGAGAACAGAGAGGAACACAAACTCTGGCAAAAGAAATGCAAGGTGACAATAAGGGAGGCAAAAAGAGAGTTTGAGGAATATTTAGCCAAAAGTATAAAGGGGAATAACAAAAACTTCTTTAAGTACATCAGAAGCAGGAAACCTGCCAGGGAGGCAGTTGGACCATTAGACAATGAGGGAGTGAAAGGGATTATTAAGGAGGATATGGAGGTTGCAGAGAAACTAAATGAGTTCTTTGCATCTGTCTTCATGGCAGAGGATACTGATCATATACCTGTTCCTGAACCAGGCTTTTTAAGGATGGAGGCTACAGAGCTGAGTCATAGAAGTGACAAGGGATGATGTTCTAAACTGTCTGGAAAAACTGAAAACTAACAAATCACAAGGGCCAGATGGCATCCATCCAAGAGTCCTCAAAGAACTCAGATGTGAAATTGCCAACCTCCTTGCTAAAATATTTAACTTATCCCTGAAATCGGGCTCTGTACCAGAGGACTGGAGAGTAGCAAATGTAACACCGATTTTCAAAAAGGGATCCTGGGGTGATCCGGGAAATTACAGGCCGGTTAGCCTAACGTCCATTCCAGGCACATCCTCAAGGATAAAATTGTAAAGCACCTAGAAGAACAGGACCTGTTGGGAGTGATCCAGCATGGCTTTCGCAAAGGTAAATCTTGCCTCACCAACCTTTTGGCTTCTTTGAGAGTGTCAACTAGTGTGTGGATCAAGGTGATCCAGTTGACATAGTATACCTGGACTTCCAAAAAGCTTTTGACAAAGTTCCTCATCAACGACTCCTGAGGAAACTTAGCAGTCATGGGATAAGTGGACAAGTACATGTGTGGATTCCTAACTGGTTGAAATACAAGAAACAGAGGGTAGGTATAAATGGAGAGTTTTCACAATGGAGGGAAGTAAGAAGTGGGGTCCCCTAGGGATCTGTACTGGGACCGGTGCTTTTTAATTTATTCATAAATGATCTAGAAGCAGGGGTAAGCAGCGATGTGGCCAAATTTGCAGATGATACCAAACTCTTCCGGATAGTGAAATCCAAAACGGATTGTGAGCAGCCCCAAAAGGATCCCTCCAAACTGGGGGAGTGGGCGACAAAATGGCAAATGCGCTTCAGTGTTAGCAAGTGTAAAGTGATGCCCATTGGGACGAAAAACCCCAATTTCAAGTATATGCTGATGGGATCCGAGCTGTCGGTGATGGACCAGGATAGGGATCTTGGGGTCGTGGTGGACAGCTCGTTGAAAGTGTCGACTCAATGTGCAGCAGCTGTGAAAAAGGACAATTTCATGCTAGGGATCATTGGGAAGGGGATTGAAAATAAAATGGCTAACATTATAATGCCCTTATACAAAACTATGGTGCGACCACACTTGGAGTACTGTGTACAATTCTGGTCACCACATCTTAAAAAGGACATTGTTGAACTGGTGAAGGTACAGAAGAGGGCAACCAAGATGATCAGGGGCCTAGAGCACCTTTCTTATGAGGCAAGACTACAACACCTGGGGCTTTTTAGTTTACAAAAAAGACGACTGTGGGGAGACATGATAGAGGTCTATACAATCATGCATGGCATGGAGAAAGTGGAGAAAGAGAAATTCTTTCCCCTCTCACACAACACTAGAACCAGGGGTCACTCCATGAAATTGATTGCCAGGAGGTCTAGGACCAACAAACGGAAGTACTTTTTCACACAACGCATGATCCACTTGTGGAACTCTCTGCCACAGGATGTGGTGACAGCCAACAACCTGGATGGCTTTAAGAGGGGTTTGGATGACTTCATGGAGGAGAGGTCTATCAAATGCTACTAGTCGGAGGGCTGTGGGCCACCTCCAGCCTCAAAGGCAGGATGCTTCTGAGTACCAGTTGCAGAGGAGTAATGGCAGGAGAGAGGGCACTCCCTCAACTCCTGTCTGTGGCTTCCAGCGGCATCTGGTGGACCACTGTGCGAAACAGGATGCTGGACTAGATGGGCCTTGGGCCTGATCCAGCAGGGCTGTTCTTTTGTTCTTATGAAAAGAGATCTTTCATGTGCATATTAGCCTACACTGCAAATGGCGACAAACTAAAACTAATGCTAATCTTTAAACTGAAATCTATCCCGAAAGGTGATTTTCCTTCGGATGTTTTTATTCTTGCTAATGAGAAAGGGTGGATGTTTGAATGGCTTAATGAAATTTGGCAGAAAGAAAAGGAACTTCTTTCCAACCACATGGCATTTCAATAATGGACTCAGTGTGTGCACACTTACTGGATTCAGTTAAAAATGAATGCAAAAAGGTATCAGCTATGCTAGCTGCGATTCCTGGTGGTTTAACCAAAATATTGCCGACCTTAGATTTATCCATGAACAAGGCATTTACATGTGAAATACAAAAGTGTTGAGGAAACTGTTTGAGGAAAAGCCTGCATATGTACATAAAGGGCAGGAAAATGCGGAAAGCAACCTATGGCAAGGTCGCAAAATGGGTTTCGGAAGCATGGAAAGCTGTTAAAACTTCTTCAATGATTTCTGGTTTCACAGAAACTGGAATTATTCAATCTGAAAATGCTGAAAGCAATGCAACTAGCATTTCACATGAGGGCAAAAATGGCAAGGATGCAATCTATCTTGAAATATTAGATGAGACTTTGTTAAACCTTTTTATTTCGGAGAGTGATAATTCGGACTTCAAAGATTTCCTTTGAAGTGCAATTTAAAGTTTACAATTTTTGGAATGTGATGTGCAAAAAAAAGCAACCAATGTTTCCTTTGAAATGAAATTTGAAGTTTATCATTTTTGGAATGTAATGTGCAAAAAAAGCAACCAATGTTTCCTTTGAAGCGCAATTTGAAGTTTATTATGTGATGTGCTTAAAAATAAATGAAAGGTTTACTATGAAGTGTAATGGGAAATTACTTCTGCAACGTAATGTGTTAATTCTTTTTTAAAAAATGTTCAGCATTTATGTCTTAATTTCCTTTCATTGCATTCATTTCCTGTCATTGCGTTAAGACTGATGAGGATATGGGTTACCAATGATTTTCATTGCAGTGCTTAGCTGTAGTAAAATTCTAAGCATTCAGCACAACTGAAAAAATAATGCATGGTGTCCCCCTCTAACTACCGCATTTATGCCAATGTGGCGTTTCTGCTGGCTGTCTGCAAATTTTAAGCCTCCCCCCCCCCGCTTTCTGTGGCATTCATGCTGATGTGGCATTTCTACCCAAAATTACAGTATGTGGAAGCCCAATTAATTTCTAATTCAGCCTTATTTAGGATAGCTTTAACATCTACCTCTTCTCTGGGTAGAGCCTCAGGAACTCCATCACACCTTGGACTAAGCTATGGGTCAACCCACTCCAGCTCACTCTGAAGCATCTTTTCCAGCTGTTACCATTGGCAGTTAGTGCTGCTGGAGAAGGAGAAGCATTCCAGGATCTACTAGCTAACATTTACTTACCGGCTGGGCAGAGTTTCAGGGAGTCCCATCACACCTGAGACTGAGCTCTGCCTTCGCTGCCAACTCTGCAGCACCTTTCCCAACACTCTCCAGTGGCAGGTGGTGCTAACATTATTACCACACTTGAGAACACACTCTGATTTTTCTTTTAATTGTGTCTAATGTTTACAGTGTTGCTTTGATTTCATTTGGTCTATTTTATTCCCCCAAACCATTAATAGTTTTTTAGATTGTGAGCACCTTATGGACAGGAGTATTAACATTTAGAAAAAAACTCACTATACATTGTCCACGGGTAGAGTGGAATATAAGCAAACAGTAAAATAAATAGGGGTATTAGAACTGCACAGGAACGGAAAATAAAGTAGCATGATTCAATTTTACTCTATTGTCTGTTGGTGAGTACAAGCAAACCTTTGGGTCCACAGTGCTCCCTGAAACATTATCAATTGCATATTGCATGTGTGAATTGTGACTGTTTTGAGTGCTTGTGTCAATGGAAGTGAGATTATAAGAGACATCACTCTCCTAACTTATATCTCTTTTATTTCCCCAACCAACATTCTAAATATCACATATTCAGTAATTCTTCAAGGCACTTGATTACAGAAAATGAAGGGGGAAAATAATAACTCGAAATACATGTAAAGTTTTACGTTACAGATCAGAACATTAAATGAAGCTCAAGTAGTGTTTTGTGGTTTGTTTTGTTTCTCATTTCAATACATTCTAAACTTAACACTGGCAGTACAGCCACATGCTAAAACAATATTTATAAAGTTTGCCAAATAATGACTATTATTCTGAACTTAGTGATGGTCATAAGGCACACTAAAATAGAAGGGATTTGTAATTAGGTGGCTATGTGCACGTATACAGACTTTTGCTTAGGCTATTCTGCTAGAAAAGTAGTATTTATTGGGATAGCAAAGTATTGCAATACCTTTAAATATGATTTTATACATATTGATCTGTTATAGGAAACACTCTGTAACAGACATAATTTGTTAGCAACTCCAGATATTTATAGTAAAATATATATTTGTTGGTTGTTGTTTTTAAAAAATCCTTATTTGTAACAGGAATATTCAATTACAAGTGCCTAATATTGTCTGGTCCACATTCTAAATTGCATTACAGAGAGCAGCATGTGACCGAGGCTCAGCACTTTCTGTTCACAATGAAATTACAACTGCAATGGAAATATTTTTAGTATATATTGTAAACTCCTTTACACCCATACTCTCCCAAACAGTTATGAGTCAAACAGTAATTAAGGCAGAAACCACTTTAGTGTACAGCACTGCAGAGTTCCACTAAACGGACACATTACAACCAACTTTTGGGGCACAAGACAGTCTAGACTTTTAAACTTCACTAGAGGCCCCGAAGGAGACTTGCGTTACGATGGGCATCTAAAGCCCTATGATCCAGTGAATTGTGGTTTATCATATCTCTCACTTTTTCTCTAAGATCGTAAGATGCTCTGGCTATTTTCCTAGATTCTTCAATAGCTGCATCTTTGTGCCTTAGAATCTGATTGCTTTTGTGATCTTTCCTCCTTAAAGCTTCTTGCATTTCCCGCAGGTGGCATTTTTCTTCATCATCCAGTTTCTGTTTGCGGGAATGATGGTTCCTTTCTTTTATACAGTTCATTTCTTTCACACGCTGTGTTCTGTCTTGGATATTTTTGGTCATCATTTCTCTGGCCTGCTGGATCTTCATCTCAGCTATCTGCAGCAACATCTCTTTACGCCTCCTCTTCTCTTCCTCTGTCTCTTTGGCTCTGACTTTGGCTACCATGCTCTGCTCATCTTCTTTGAAAGACTTGTCTTTTAATTCTCTGTTCCGTTCTTCAAGCAGCTGCTCTAGGATCTCCTGAGACCTCTGCAGCTTTTGTTCAATACAGAGTCTCTTGTATAGCTCATCAGCTTTTAATCTATCACCCACTTGCTCCTTTGCATACACATTCTTGGTTCTTTTGTATTCATTCATATCCACTTTCCTCCTCTTCCTTTCCATTTCCTTCATCAGCTTCTTCTCCAGGGCTTGCAGCATCCTCTCTTTGTACACATGAGAGCTCTGCTCTCTAGCACTTCTCTCGTTTAACCTTTTGTCCCAGAGCTGCTTTTCTTGACACCGTTTCTTATACTCAGCCTGAAGTTTGGCATTTTCAAGTTTCTCCCTGCGCCTGCTCTCCTGTTCTTTGGCCATTTTCTTCCACTTCTTCTCACGCAGCATCATGTCCCTTTCCCTGGCTGCCAGCAGTTGTTGTTCCTCCAGCCTGAGCTTGGCTTTTCTTTGATCCCGATCCCTTTGCCACTGGTCCAGATTCTCAGCCAGCTGGTATTGCCTGTCCTTCTCCATCCTTGCTTTGTTTTTCCTCTCCTTCCGCTTCATCTTCTCCCAAGCATCAGAGACCTGCAGCTGCCTGTCCTTCATCTCCTCCTCTTCTTGGTGCCTGGCCAGCATCAGAGCGGCAATCTTTTTGTCCCTTTCAGGGATCAAATCCTCGTATCTCTTATCAGACAGATCCTGGAGGGTGATCGGTGGTGGGTCTCCCTTCTTGGATTTATGGTGATGATCCTGGTGGTGGCGGTGGTGGTGGCGGTCACTGTGGCCGAGGTAAGGCTGTGGTGGCTCCTCCTCCTCATACTGCCGGGTCAACGAGTGCATCAGATCCGCTAAGCTGGGGCTGCTCTCGCAGTGCTCTTGCCAATCCCTTCTCCTGAGCTCGCTCTTCTGGAGCTTGGGGGGGACTTTGTCCATCTGGGTGAAGGAGAAGGAAGAGGGGCAGACAGAGGGCGGCTTGCTGGCATCGGTGGGGAAGTCTGCGCCGTACTCTAGTGGCCTGTTGACAGGACATGCCCACTGGTCGTCGCGGACGACATCCTCCACTCGGGGGCAACGTGAGGGTAGGCGACTGAGGGGCTCGGGCTGGCCATTATACTCCCCGCCGTAGAGGGTTGTACAAGAAGTGGTACAAGGGGTTGCGAAGCCCTCCCCGGGGGGTGCAAGGTGCTGATGTTGCCAGGCGGAGAGCCGGGGCGGGCGGGAGGATGCGGCGGCAGCCGAGGCAAGCTGGCGCGCGTGTTTTGGCGCTGCCGCGGCCTTGTGCTTATGACTACGCGGCAGCAGCATCCCCCCATCGTCGCGGTAGGCGTGCGTCGTGCCGTGGTGGCGCCCCAGGCTCCCTTCCCCTCCGGCTACGTCTGGCTCCGAGCTGTAGACATCCACGAAGCAGCGCGGCGGCGGGGAGAAGCGGCCACCAGGGCTGTTCAGCCGCGCCATCTCCTGCTGAGTCTCGGTGCCGGACAAGCTGCAGCAGGACGCTGCCGGCGCCTTCTTTGCGCCCTTGCTGGCGGCACTGTGCGCGCCTCGGTCGCTCGGGGAGACGCGCCACCCACCCTCCGCCCCGAGACACTGGCCCGACCCGCGCCGCGGCCGACGCCGCTGCTGCTGGCGCTTCATGGCCGAAGTGGCCTGCCCCGTTGCTCACGCTCCGCCCTGCGCGGCACAGTGAGGGGGCCCCCCGCGTCACAATGGCCGGCCGGCGGGCGGCGCGCACCGGGCACCCTTGCCTTGCCCACTGCAGCCTGGCGCCGCAGCGCGCACTTTTCTCCGCCCGCCTCCACACCAGCCCGCGCTGTCCCTGTCGCAAGCCTCAAGTAACGCCTCGGGCCGCCGGGCCCCCATTCCCATGTTAGTAGTACTTTAGTAGGAGGACGGTATTCGTAAGCCTGTTCAGGCACCGGCACATGGGACGCACTTCTGTTTCTGCCTCTAATCCCGAATGCCCTCTCTTGGCTGACCAGGTGCCAAATGCGTGAAGGGATCTTCTTGCCCTTTTCAAAAGAGGAGGTGGAGAAGCGAAATATTAAGCAGGAGCTGCTTCGTAATGCTAGTGTGATGTAGAAGCCACCCGTACCAAAATAACTTCTGCACAACTTTTACTTTGCTGTCCTTCGATTCTGGTGGTCTCTCTTGTTTTTAAAAAGAAAAAGCCAAATGAGTAAAAGAACAGAAAGGAAATGTGGGGCCCCTGGTGCGGCCCACTTGAGGGTGCAGGTGACTGGCACAACTCGTTGTGAGTCCCAACCCAGGAGTTATTAAACACTGCTGTATGCTACCTTTCCTCCAAAGAGCTCGGGGCACAGTATACAGTCTCTGCCCTCTCACCATTTTATCTTCACAACAGGGACAGGGGACTACTCTGGGCTTTGATCTGAAGTTTGAGCTTAAGGAAGTATTTCATTCCCACAGCTGCCCTAGGTTCCAGAATATTGGTTTATATTAGCAAAAAAGGAGAAATATGTGGCACTAAGGATTCAGTCCTATGCACACACTTTATTGGGAGTATGCTTACTGAAATCAGTTGGGGCTTGCTTCTGAGTAAACATGCATAGAATCAAGCTGCTTGGGCATTTTCATACTTGAAGCTTAAATCAGTCTGCGCTTAAAATGGATCTATAATGTACATATGTGCAATATACAAGATTTGCATTGCTAATTGGACTCCACATTCAACACATTCAAGCACAAGTAATGTGAGTTGAGGGAGGCTTAAATTCATTTGTTCATATCAGAGGAAAACTTACTGAGGCTTTGTAGTAAGAAGAGCTATTATAGGAAAGAGCCCATGAAAGCTCACACTAAGCAAAGCAGTTGGGGCACAACTTTCCAAGATGTTATCTTGTAGTCCTGTGCAAGCGCTGTTGAAATGATGGGAACCTGTGCAAGAGTAGTTGCTCCTATACAACTCCTGTTCATTTCCATGATCCTTATACTGTAGAACGTATTGGAGGTCTGTGTCCATTGTGACTCATTAAAGTATTACACTGTTGCTGTAGTGATTAACAGGCCATCCATGACAAAAGGTTAAATTAAATCCAGATCTATAAAATCTAGCAGTAGTGACCCACATATCTTCCTGGGATAATTCTAAAGTTGTCTCAGTGCACATGTATGTTCTTGTGTATACACACATCTATCCTTCTGTTTTGACAACAAGAATTACCTTTCATAGTAAATAAAAAGTTTGCCACTCTCCAAACAGCTGTGACACTGTTAGATAATAGTTTTCTCTTTGGGTAGTTATTTAAGCAGCTGTTAGATGTAATTTTCTCAATAGTGCAGATCATACCGAGACTCATGTAAATGAAAACGGGCAGCCATCAAAGCTTATTTGTCTCTAAGATCCTAAAAAGGATTCTGAGTTGCAGCCAGTGGAGATGAACTACTTAAAAGAGCTTATGAGTAGTATAACAAAAATTACCTATAAAGAGAGAAGGGAGAGAAAAACAATTCAACCAACTGGTATTTGCAATTTAAATCTTGCCCAGTGCCATAATGGCATTACATACAATAATATGCATTTTTTTAAATTTCAAGATTATTTTTTAATATACTTCTGTGCCTGTATATCATGCAAATATACATGCAAACCACTGGGAGAGACCATCAAGACAGATTTGGTGCAGGGTGTTATCAATATGCTAATGACACCCAAATCCATTTCTCCCTATGAACTGCATCAGGGAATGGCATAACTTCCCTAAATGCCTGCCTGGAGGCAGTCATGGGCTTGATGAGGGATAACAAACTGAAGCTTAATTTAAAAAAAGACAGAAGTACTGATTGTTGTGCAGCGGGGGAATGCTTGACTAACAAGCAGAAAGTTACCATTTCAAATCCCCACTGGTACTATATTGGGCAGCAGTGATATAGGAAATGCTGAAAGGCATCATCTCATACTAGGAGGGAGGAGGCAATGGTGAACCCCTCCTGTAGTCTACCGAAGAAAACCACAGGTCTCTGGGGTGCCAGGAGTTGAAATTGACTTCACAGCACACTTTACTTTACCTTACTGATTGTGGGGGTCAAGACCTGAGAGATGGTTAGATCTGCCTATTCTGGATGAGGCTACACTCCCCCAGAAAAATCAGCTTGGGAGTAGTCCTCCTGGATCCCAAATTCTCTCTGGTTTCTCAGGTTGAGGCAATGGCCAGGAGCGCTTTTTATCAGCTTCGGCTCATACTTCAGCTATGCCCATTTCTGGAGGTAAATGACCTTGAAACAGTAGTACATATATGCCGGTAACCTCCAGGCTTGACTACTGTAATGCACTCTATATGGGGCTGCCTTTGTACATAGTCTAGGGGTGTGCAAGTCAGCTGTTGGGTGGTTTGGCTCAAATCCAGACTGAATTTGAACAGGGCTGGTCCTGACTAGGACTCAACTGAACCGGGTCCAGTCTGGTTCGGCCATCGAACCAAGCCGAACTGACTCTCAGGCCAGCTCAGGGGATATACTTGTAAAGGAGAATCCAGCAAGGATTCCCCTTTACAAGTGCAAAGCATTCCCAGTAAATGTGGGGTGGATGTGGATGGGAGAAAGGCTTCATTTTACCTTTAAAATGTAGGCACCAAGTACAGCGAAGGTGGCCACAGTGGTGGCGGAAAGATTGGAGGTGGCAAGGATCTTCCAACCCCACAACTGGCCTCCCGAATGACAGCCTTGGCCAGCTGCAGCCCAGTTCTGACTAGGGATGTGCATGGCTCCGAAATGGTCTGGTTTGGCACGGGGTGGGGTGTTGTACCTTTAAGGGTGGGGGGGGTAGTACTCCCCCCCCGCCGCTCTTCCCCCTCTGGCACTGTGGTTTTTGGTAAAGTTTCTGGGGTGGCAGCGTTCCTCCCTGCCGCCCCTGCCCCCGTCGTTAGCCTGCCAGAGCCTAAGTAAGTAGCACGCATGTGCCCGTTCCGGTGCGCGTGCGTACCTGCTGCCGGCGCGCGCGCGCTCCGCATATGTCACACGTCGACGTGTGACGTATGCGGAGCGCACATGCGCGGCGACGGGTGCGCACGCGCGCCGGAACCGGCGCATGCGTGTTACTTACTTAGGCTCTGGCAGGCTAACGACGGGGGCAGGGGTGGCAGGGAGGAACGCTGCCGCCCCAGAAACTTTACCAAAAACCGCAGCGCCGGAGGGGGAAGAGCGGGGGGGGGGGGGTAAGTACTACCCCCGCCCTTAAAGGTACAACCCCCCTCCATTCCGAGCCGCCAGACCAGCTCGGATCCGAACCGGTTCGGAGGCCTCCAGCATGGCCTCCGAACTGGTTCGGGCACATCCATAGTTCTGACCTCCATAGATGTGGACTACTGCCAGCCCAGGCTGTCCTTTGGGAGGCTGGTGGGGGTGTGTGTTGGAGGAACCCCAGCCACCACTTCTGATGTCTCTGCCACTGCCTCTACTGTCCCCACTGCCCCCAGCACCTGCATTTTAAAGGGAAAAGGAAGTCTTTTTACCACTCCACCCCCCACATTTACTGGGAATGCCCTGTATTTGTAAAAGTGAATCCTCACTGGATTCCCCTTTACTAATATACCCCTCAAGCTGGTTCTTTGAGCCAGGGGTCAGTCTGGTTTGAACTTGGACTGCTCGAAATGGGCCATCTTGATGTGCAGCCCAGCTCAAAGTGAGCCAGCTTGCACATCCCTAACATAGTCCAGAAACTACAACTGGTACAGAATGCAGCTAGCCAATCTGAAGAGACCACATAACACTGATTTTTAGCCTACTTTCGTTAAGGAAAGTAAGCTTATAAGATCACCCAGCATTCTCTCTCTGTGTCCCCCCATGTGCGTGTGTGTCTTCCCCCCAATCAACTTCCTAATACCTGGACCATTATAGACTAATTTTGGTACAGTTGTAGGGACACCTCAACGGTGTAGTTTGTGATGCTGTCCACACCAGTTCAAGATGGTGGACACATAAATGTTTGAGGCGCAAATAGGCTAACTCGTGGACTATCTAACTGATTTGAACCAAATTTGGTACAGTAGCAGTAAATGATACATAGCAACACCTCAGCGGCGTAGTTTGTGATGATGTCGGATCATCACAATACGATAGCAGATGTGTGAACATTTGAGCACAAGAGGGCTGACTTGCAGACTTGCAGATTCAAGATTGCAGACACGTAAACGTTTGAGGTGCAAATGGGCTAACTTGTGAACTGCCTGACCAATTTGAACCAAACTTGCTACAGCTGTAGGGACATGTAGGGGCGCCTAAATGACATAGTTTGTAGTGATGTCATCCATCCTGTTCAAGATGGTGGACATGTTAATGTTTGAGGTGCAAGTGGGCTAACTTGTGGACCACTGAACCGATTTGAACCAAATTTGCCACAGGTGTAGGGACACATAGGGACAGCTCAAGGACATAGTTTGTAATGCTGTCACCGATCCTGATTCAAGATGGTAGACAGCTGAGGCACAAGTGAGCTAACTTGTGGACTGCCTAACTGATTTGAACCAAATTTGGTACAATGAGTGACGCATAGGGACACCTCAACAGTGTAATTTGTGATGATGTAATCCCCCAATTCAAGATGGCGGACATGTGAATGTTAAATGCTGAAGTGGGCTAATTTGTGAGGATGGAAACTATCAATTAATATTATAGTGAAAGGGCAGTTTAGTACTTACCAGAACAACTTGTTAAAGAATTGCACTGGCTGCCAATGTGTTTCAGAGAGAAATACAAAGTGCTGGTTATTACTATAAAGCCCTGAAAAGCTTAGGCCCTGGTACAAGGGAGTGTTCCTTTGTCATGAATCCTGCCGCCTATTAAGATCATACTGACATTGCTAAGCTTTGTTGGCTGTATTAAAATGGTGATCTTAAACAACTGCTTTAAAACTTTGCAAAAAGTAGAAGAGATATGCTTTCTTTTTTCCTGTTGCAGTTGGGTGGTAGAAATTGTTTTGGTTTGTTGCTATGCTACAGTAGATATAGGGCGGAGCTGGCCGCTAGCCCAGACCAGATGTTTACAATGTACTAAGAGCAGAACTGTCTTTTAGCTATTAACTGTTTCCACTGAGGCTGAATAATTTTAATGCTGTTGAGAACTTACATTGCAACGAATAAGTAATTTGCTTAAATGCTCGCATGCTGATTTGCTGTATGTAATCATAGTTTCAATAAAGCCCTTTTAAATTACATTCTGTGTGGCATGCCTCTCATCTCCCTCTTTCCCCAAACGCACGTGATCGCACAGGTAAAGAATCTGAAGTAGCCTGATTGGCTACAGTGTATTAGTGACAGCCAGGCTGCTCTTAACACTGTGGCTGCCCCAGGGCTTTGGAATGCATTCCCTGTCAGATATCAGTATATACATGCATTTGGCATAAGAGCTTCTCCATCTTGGATTGCTTTTAAAAAGACCCTTAAAGAAACATCTGTTTTCTTAGGATTTTAATTAAAACTAATTTTTAAGTGTTTAATTGTTTTACTCTGTGAAATTGTTTTATTTTATTCTTTGAATTGTTTTTAATTGTTTTTTATTCTGTGAAAGTGTTTTAATTGGTTTTATTTTATTTTTATTTTGTAATTTGGATTATATACACTGCCTATATTATATAAATAGGCCTATTTTTATACACACACACTTTAAATATATATCTATATATTCTCTAAAGCATACCCATGGCTAATCCTATGTGTGGCAGCTCTTGTGAGAGTTTGGACAGCTGCCGGATAGCCACAGGATGGGAAAGAGGGGAAAATATGGTGGCTGCGGCAGCGGCTGGCTGGTGAAAATGGGGCCGATGAAGATAAAGTGGGCTGGACAGACAGAAAGTGGGGGGTGGGAGGGGAGAAGCGGGCGGGCAGGAAGAAGAAGCGGGTCTGTCGGCCTGCCAGAAAGTGGCAGGGTGGGTGTAGGAAGAAAAAGGTAGCAGTGGGTGGGTGGGCCGGCCGGAGGTGCAGATGCTCTGCACCTGGCCTAGCTAGTCTTCATATTTAACTCTCTAAGACATACCTGTGGTTAATCCCATGTGTGGCAGCTCTCGGCAGTGTTTGGAGAGCTGCTGGATAGCTATGGGGCCGGGGGAAGAAAACAGCCATGGCAGCCGGTGGAGTTGTGCCTGCTTGTGGAGCCACGCTGGTGGGAGGATGTGGCCGGACAGTGGAGCTGCACCAGTGGGAGGAGCTGAGGAGGCAGCTAGCTGATTGGAGGAAGCAGCGGCGGGCTGGCCGGGCAGAAGTGGCTGGTGGGTGAGAAGTTAAGCACTGAGGGGCAGCCAGCAAGAAAACAATGGTAGCGGCAGTGAGCTGGAGAAAATGGCTGGAAGCAGCCATTAAACTAGAGGAGCAGATGCTGTGCGCACAGCCCAGCTAGTATATATATAATTCTCTAAGGTGTACCTGGAATGTTTTAAAGAAGATTGGAAACCATTCTTACTATACTTAAAGAACTATTTTTCTAATATTGATTTTTCAGCAGGGTTTGAAATTTAGTAATAATAGCAGGTTGAGTAGAGTAAAATCGAGTTTGTAAGGTATAGGGTATATGTTTTGAATTACTATAGCAATGGTTGAATTGTATAATTAGTGATTCGCACAGATTGGCGAGCGGGAAGTCAACATTTGTTTAATTGGATGTAATGAGATTGTTAAGATATTGTAAAAACCAATAAAAATTTTAAAAGCAAAAAAGGTGTACCTGTGGCTAATCCCGTGTGTGGCAGCTCTCATAAGAGTTTGTGAGCAGAAGCACCTGATTGGGCAGTGGAAATTCCATATGCAGATAGGGAGGAAGAGCCTGTGAGAGTAGAAGCACCATGGTGATTGGGCAGTGATGATTCCATATGCAGATAGGGAGGAAGAGCCTGTGGCATTGTGGTGACTGGGCAGTGGGGATTCCAAATGCAGATATGGAGGAGGAGCCTGTGATGGTTAAGGTCAGTTTGAATGCAACTGTTACTGGTCAGAATATGTTCTTGATTGTAGAGGAGAGGAATAAGGATAGTGGGCAGGGGTCTGTGAAGAGAGGGGTCATGAGGGAGGAAATAGTCCCTTCAGGAGAAGGAGGCTGCTGTTGTCTGAATTAGATGAGGAAACAAGATGAACAAGGTCTGTTAACTCAGGAAAGGGAGGGGGAAGGGAGGGGAAGAAAGACAGGGGAAGAGTGAGTGGAGGAGAGAGAAAGAGAGAAGAAAAAGGGAGGGGAAGAGAGAAAGAAGGAAGGACGAGGGATGGTCCCGAGCCTGTCAGCGGCCTGAGGGTAATGAGCGGCCATGGCAGTGGCAGCAAGGAAGGGCCCAGTCAACCACTGCTGCTTTTTGGGGCTACTGCAGCCATTGGCAGAGGGAGGCAGTCAGGTAAGGGATGGGCCCGGGCCTGTCAGCAGCCTGAGGGGGATGAGCGGCCATGGCAGTGGTGGCAGCGAGGAAGGGCCTGGTCAACCACTGCTCCTGCTGCTCCTGTGGGGAAGAGATGGAGCAGGGTGAGGGTGGAGAGGTCTCTGGGGATAGGGGGCTGCAGCTTGGCCAATAGGCGCCAGCAACGCTGCAGCCCTGATCAAGAGGGGTGTGGGGGATGGAAGCAATGGGATCGAGGAGGAGCTAGAGTGCAGCTCAGGTGCATGTGGAGAGATCTCTGAGGTGGGGGGCTGTGGCAGGGGGTGAGGGGAGCAATCAAGTACAAGTGCACAGATGCTCTGTGCAGGGTAAGCTAGTAGGTTTTTAAGAGTTAGCAGCAGCTTTTTCCAGGAGACCCAGCTTCAAATTTCTGCTTAGCTATGAGAATCTCTGGGTGGCCTTAGGCAAGTCATTCTCAGTGTTACCTACCACACACTGTGGTTGCTAGTGTTCCCCAGTTGGGTCTAGTGTTCCCCAGTTGGGTGTTCTAGTGTTCTAGTGTTGGGTCTAGTGTTCCCCAGTTGGGTCAGATCAGGGGTCACTCAAGAAACAATGGGCGGCGGCTTCCCATACAGGGCCTCAACAGGGAGAGGTCTGTGGATTTAACTGGAGCAGCCCTGATGCGGGAAAAGGCGCTGGGAGCAATTTTGGCCAGGTCAAGTGGGTCTCCTGGCATGATTTGACCAACTGGGTCTTAATCATCCTGTTCATGCGTTCCACTCTTGCTGAGGATTTGGGCCCTACAGCTCGTGTGGAGTTTCCAGGTAACTGGAGAGCCTGGGCTACCTGCTGGATGATCCTGGCCACAATAAGGGTCCAGGACTCAATTGTGAGGGGGAGGCCAAATCTTGGTATGACCTCTTCTAGCAGGACCCTATGACCTCTCTCTCCTTTCCTGTGCATGTAAGGAACGCTTCAACATCCCGTGTGGGTGTAGACAGGTGCAAGGACTTGGCGAACGGTCCCTGCCCGGGGAGATCAGTGAAGTCAATTTGGATATTCTCAATTAGGGCTGTTCCTACTGCCTGAGCCCCGAGAGGCACAATGGGCCCCTATCCTGGCACATGTCACGCCGCGTGCACAAGTTTTTTCCACTAAGCAGACACGTTGTGGATATGTAGGGACTCCTGCAGTAGCCTTGCAGGGGCCATTTTTTCCATCTCGGTGGACTGATGGTAGTGTTCTACCAAGGCGTGTCCCAACCCTCTGGGCACTACCAGCCTGTTGTCTGGCTGATGGAACCAGCCCCCGGTCCCTGGCTGGTGACTCAGCCATCTGAGTTCATCCTCTGGGTATTGTGGGTCCCAGAGGTCTAGGAGTTTGGACAATAGGGTCCCCTGTCGGGCTGGAACTGCTTCGTGCAGACCCTCAGCTGCTCCTTGGGCTGCCTAGTCAGCCCTCCTGTTGCCTTGTGCATTCCTGTCTCCCCCCTTTGGTGGCCTCTGCAGGGCATAACAGCCACTTGCCAGGAACACCAAACAACCTTGGGGAGGCGGAGGATCTCCTTACTGTGTTTTATCTTCTGGCCCCCTGCGTTGATGGTGACCATGGGCTCCCGTGGGCCTAAGTTGAGGGTGCCCGATCTGTCCTTGTCTTCCTCACAGGTGGCCAGGCCGACAAAGTCTCCTGGCTCCTGCCTCTCGGGGGCCCCTGTGATGGTGGTCATCCATCACCTGTCCCTGTGGCATCCCTCTGCCATGGCTTGTTGTGACCACTGAGCCTCCCAGACAGGAGTTCCCGGTTTCTCTTGAGGCACTCATTCTTCCAGTGACCTTCCTCTATGTTCTGACCCGTTCCTTCTCTTGCTCAACTTACCCATGCCATCTGAAATGGTGGCCGCCAAAAGTTAGCCTCTTGCCTCTGGCCCCGAGCCTTTTCATGCTCCTCTTCTCTGCTCTCCTCTTCCCTGTCTCCCCTTGCTTGCCCTCTCGTTCCGGTCTTACGGTGACAAACCTACTCAGTGCACCTGAGCACCACAGCCTCTCTGCTGCCGGCCTCACTGCACCGTGTTCCCTACCGCAATGGACTCAGCCACGGGAGAACCGGTCAGCTGACCCCTGGTGCCACTGGCAGTTTTTGACCAAGTGGGGATGAGCACCCAACAAATTGCTTGCAACTTGCAGGCCGGGTTCCCCTGGTACTGCACGGACCCGAGGGATGGCCGGCCAACTCTCCCCAAGCCTTGCCACCCACGGACTACCCGGGAACCAACCAGTCACGTGCCAGGAATGTCTAGGAGGGACTTTATACCCATTGCCCTCTCCTGCGGTCGTCCAAACATGACCTTCCCAGCTTCACAACAAGCAACTCAAAACAACATGCCAAACCTTTATTACCTCACACCTTCCTTCCCTTTCCTTAAACCAGCTTCCTTCCATCTGCCTTCCAACAAATTAAGCATCTTCCTTTACATCACATGCACCAAGTAACCCTCTTGAAGCATCTCTATCTCTCTGCACCTTCCCAAGTGAATCTACGCCAACCTCCTGCAACTTACACTTCTCCTTTTAGAATATACCTCCATCACTGCTGGGAAAATGGTCCCAGCCTGCTTGCCTGGGCCTCTGTCCTCATGGCTACAGAGAGGGCTGCCTGTTGCTTGCAACAGCTCCTGAGCCATGGGGGCCATCTGGTCACAAGGACCAGCCTGGAATCTATGTAGGGGTATTGGCCTGAGTCCCCTGTAACTACATTCCACACCTTCTGGGTTACTAACGTCTTTAGTTGGCCAGGATCAGGGTTGATCCTGTAATCTCCTGCCTTCCTGGTTTCGGGTTGGGGCAGAGAGCAAACTGCCTCCTTCCTACCGTGTTCCAATTCCCACTGGCCTTGGGGATGTGGAACCCAAGTGCTTTACACGGTCCTGGCAGACTTGGGCCTTGGCTCTCGGGACTCTGTATCCACTAGTCCCTCAGAGCCCTCCCAAGCCTGGCTTGAAGTTATTCAGTATACTGTCTAGGGGTGTGCTCTTTGTGTGTTTCCCACCCATGATTCAGACAGCTATCAACACAGAGACAATGAAGGGAAGGGTATAACGGACTGCCAGTAAGGGGTCTGACAGTTCACACACAAAGGTGACAGACAAAACAACTGATTCAAAAGCCCCTGTAAGCGACTCAAATGCACTCGTGTGATTGAGAACTGCGCTTGTGAGGGGTCCTCCAGACTCAGCCCATCAGATTCACACAAACCAGTCACACTACTATCCCTTCCTCCACAAAACCTGGGTAGCGGTTTCAACTCCCCTCTGGAGTCTACTCGAGCTCCCTTCAGGAGGTGATGAGGCTCCCCTTCTCCTTCTAAGGAAGGAAGTCAGTGTCCCAGTGCGATACCGCAGTGGCTCACCTGGTTCCTGTAGCGGAGCTCCGTTTCCCTGTTCTAGTTTGTCTCAGCTGGTGCAACTAGGGCAGTTGAGGATGAGAAAGGAGGGCCTCACGCACCGTCCGTGACCGAGCAGAGTTCAATGGAACTCTGGCGCGCCTAGCTCTTATCAACGTCCGATGCCCGATGCCCCCTCCACATACACTCAAGGCAAGTGGGCAATAGCCTCAATCCCGGACAGAGAGCCCCCAGGAAATGTAGCAGAATTCCACCCCACCCCCGGGTTCAGAGTGCGAGACTGACACCAGTTGAGAGAAAACAGATTTTTATTGCCAGCAATAGATTCAGTGGGATAACTCCCATAAAGCTGAGCCCTGATCACATTCCAGATTCAGTTCTTATACTCATCTTAATTACATTTAGTGGATACATTCCTCATTGGTTGGCATCACTTAATCGTCACTTTACAATTATTATAATCATTGCTATTATTACCATTAGCCAATATTTCTCTAGTTTATAATCGAGCATTCCTCCCCTACTTCATCTTGTTCCAACCTCTACTCCCCTCAGCCATTGGCCTTGAAGGTGTTGTTAGCTAGCGCCTCTGTTATCTGGAGACACCAAAAGGGGCCTCTTTGCTTGCATTCCAGCAGGAGACAGATTTATGGTGGGTTCAGCAATTTGCAATTAAGGCCGTTTGCAAACCTATTAACCATTTCTTGACCAAGCTGAGTCTGCCTCACAGGGAAGAATCCAGGGCTTGGCTCTGGAGAAGGGTTTAGCCAGGGAACCATGTGTTAGGTAGCTGGCGTCAGATGTCCTTATTTTAGTGATTTGCAGATCCATACAACTGGTCTATTGTGTTTTATCTGTAACATAAGAATGTTGTACCTGTGCCATTTTTATCCATCCAGGGCACTGCAAAGGTGGCTGTAACCTTTAAAGGTGTATTTTTGTATTTTTCTTGCATTTATGTTCTATGAAACTGAGTAACCAAGATCTTTAAAGGTGCCACTCCAAATACCAGCCAAGTGTTCTTTGGAAGTAATCTTGTAAAGTACAGCGTGTTTGCTGTTACCTGTAACTGAAGCTGCTAGAGCCTCAGACTGGAGCAGTCTGTAGCCTTTTTAAAAAATAAAATAAAGTTTTTGCTGTATATTCTTTATATTTACACCTACCTCTGAGTGGATTTTTAGCTCAGGAAAAAGGGGTTTTACTCTGGTGCAAACATGCCTCAAGGTTAATTGTTCAGCAACCTACCAAGTTTTCTCACCACATGTAGGCTGCACGCAGGAAGTTTTTATATTTTTTCAATTTGGTAAAAGAAAGGGAGTCTCCCTGGACACTCACCCAAATCCAAGGAGGAGTTAAACTCTGTAATTAGGGTGTAGTGGCAGTGATTACCAAGAAACGGTTAAGTAAGCCTTTGTTGAGCATACATGGAGGGAATAAATCAGCATTTTTCTTTCCCCCACGTGGACTTGCTCTGAGACAAAGGCTAGGCTCAAATCCATTCACCAGTTGCTATTCGTTACAACTTGTTTCACCACATGTTCATATTATTGCTTGCTTCCTACTTAACTGCATGATCATCCTCTTTCTGAATTCTCCTAATACCCCAATCTATGGTGTCATCTCACTTTTCCCAAACAGCCCCATTGACTTTCAGCTCTTATTATGAACTTGGCTTCTCCTTGATGCAAATACATGCAGTTCTCTGATTAAAGGGTTGGCTTTCATAACTGGCCCTTTCAATGGGCAGTATACAGCATCAGCTCAGATTCCAATTCCTGACCCCAGCCTACTTGGAAAAGGTTCTTCTACCTGCAAGCAGGTCAAGAGTTAAGCATTCAGTTTTGTTTTCAAGATTGGTATGTTAGGTATTTTCTTCTCTAAACTGTGTTTGCATAATTGGATTCCCAAAATACTTAAGTGGTACATAGATTTCCTCCGGACAGCAGTGGTGTTTATTCTGAGTGTTCAAGAAATTGTTAAATGTGTCAAGAGGAACAAGAATCTTCTCAAGTATTGTTATCTTATATAATTCACTTTCAGCAGGCCTTGAAAGATATTCTTTAGTTCTAGGAGCCAGAGCAAAAATTTAGGAGCCAGACAATTAACGCTTGACAAAATTACCAGACTTAGTGTCAGACATTGTAGCGAGGGACAGTAAATAGGTGTCTCTTTACCTCTATTCAAGTAACATACTTTATTTATCTATTGTTAAATTTTTATACCGCCTTTCATTAAAATGATCTCAAGGTGGTTTACAAAACATTTAAAACGATATAAACCATAGAAACCACACAATAAGAATTAAAATGGAATATAAAAATACAAATCCAATTAAATGTTTTAAAAATAAGTACAATATAACCATAAGATACAAAGCAGCAGAAAACAAACCACTCATTTAAAAGCCTGGGTAAAGAGCCAAGATTTTACTTGCTTTCTAAAATCTGTGATGGAGACTGAGGAGCAGATGCCTACTTATAGAGCATTCCAAAGTCTGGGGGCAATGACTGAGAAGGCCCTGTCCCTCATGCACAACAGGCGAGCCTCTAATTTTCAGCACACGGAGCAGCCCCCACCCCCAATGACCTCGTTGAGTGGGCAGAAACCTTTGGGAGCAGGCAGTCCCGCAGGTATCCAAAACGTTTAGGGCTTTAAAAGGTCAAAAACAGTACCCAGAAACTGTTTGGCAGCCAATGTAGTAGCTCTTTCAAAATGGGAGTAATATGGGCCCATCGGGCAGCTCAAGAAAACATCCTAACTGCTGCATTTTGCACTAGCTGCAGTTTTCAAATATTCTTCAACGGCAGCCCCACGTAGAGCGTGTTACAGTAATCTAGCCATGACGTGACTAAAGTGTGGGTAACTGTGGCCAGATCTGCCTTCTCAAGAAAGGTTTGCAGCTGGTGTTCTAGCCAAAGCCGCGTAAAGGCACTCCTGGCCACCACTTCCACCTGAGCATCAAAAAGCAGAGCTTGGTCCAGCAGTTACCTCCAAGCCGTACATTTGCTCTTTCAAGGGGAGTGCAACCCCATCCAGAACTGGTAGAATCTCTGCATCCCGATTCACTCTCCTACGACCAACAGTACCTCTGTCTTGCCTGGATTCATTCTCAGTTTGTTAGCCCACATCCAACTCATCACTGCCTCCAGCCCCCGATTCAGGACATCTACTGCCTCCCTAGGATCAAGTGACAAGGAGAGATAGAGCTGAGTGTTGTCTGCATATTGCTGACAACTCAGTCTATGTCCCCGGATGACCTCTCCCAGCACTTTCATGTAGATGTTAAACATCATGGGGACAAAACCAAACCCTGTGGGACCCCACAGGCCAATGGCCATAGAGCCGAGCAGTAGTCTCCCAGCACCACCTTCTGGACCTTTCCCCCAAGAAAGGATAGAAGCCACTCCAAAGCAGAGCCTCCAATCCCTATACTTGAGAGGCGGTCCAGAAGGATACAATAGAACAGGACTGTCTGGGACAGATAAAGATGTTATGAAATAACTCTAGCTCCAAATATCCTAGTCTAGGCACCACCGTTAAATTTCTATGGACCATGCCTCCCTAGCGCCTGGGATTTGTCAAGCTCTGATCTATAGAGAGGGACTGGTGTGATGACTTCAGGTGACAGTTTAGAGCCCCTGCTTTTTCTCCTGATTTCTCACCTGAGCATTACTGTTAACCAGGAGCTTTTCCAAATGGTAGTTTAACAGCACCTCGCTATGCTTTGCTAAGCTCAGGGTAGGGGAGAATTCATTCATACCAGCGAGGGATTTACAGCTACTTCAATGCAATGTCGTTCATACAGCAAACTTTTTTCATGATGATTCATGATGATTGGAGTTACTGTGCAGTATCTGCATTCTTTAAAAGTTTCACTTTTAAAAAATATTATGTGCAATATTCCAGCATTTTGTAGAAAACCTGTCCCTCTGTGCCACCCCTGCTTTGTCAAGAGTGCTCCCTTCACCTCCTCCCCCTCTTCCTCTTGCCTCCTCTGCTGCCTGCCTCCTGCCAACTTCTGCCAGTGAGCGAGGACTGGGTATTTCTCATGTGCACACAAGAGAAGAATCAAACATGCCTCCACCCTCTTGCCAGCAAGAGCAGACTGGGAATAGTAACAGGGGCCCCTCACCACCATTTGGAAGGGGGGCAGCAGAAGAGGCAGGAGGAGGAGGAGGAGGAGGAGGTGGGGAAATCGAAGGCAGCAATCCAAATGGCTCAAATTTACTCTTGTTCACACTTATTTTCACTTATATGTGCTAATAAGCACTTTATATACTCTCTTCCTCTCTCATTCCAATTTACACAACTTCCTCCACAGTAAATGGAAATATGAATATATGAATATGACAAATATTTATGTACCACTTTTCAAACGTTTCCACAGCAGTTTGCATAGATATAAATAAATAAATAAAATGGTTCACTATTTGGGGAAAAACCCTCTAACATTTCATTGTCAAAACAGGCAAAACAACTGTAGAAGGCAGAAGGAGTCTGCTGTGTGGGAAAAGGACCTTAGGACAAAATACATCTTACAGCGATCAGCACTGGACGGGCTGTTCAATTCTGCATCGGAGTGAAATTCATTTGCTTTACTGAAGAACAAAACACAACCATATATCCATTTGTGGTACACCCTAGGATGCACTTTTTAAAGATTAATCAGACCTGATTAATAGAAAATGTATTTAAACACATCATATAGAAATTCACAAAATGGTGAATATGCTGGTGACCATATGCACAATAATATGTTTATCAAAATTTATTTTAAACATGTACAATTTGTTTTCCATGCAGCCTTCTTTTTACTTCACATTCCTCAAATTACCTTTTTGGACCTTAAACAGAGTACTCCCATAACATTAGGCTATGATGCTAAAATAAATCTCTGATAGGTGCCACAAGACTCTTTATTATTAATGTTTTTTTCCTTTGTACTATTGACATTCAGACTTATTGTATTAATTGTATAATTAACAGAAATATTGCTTATTATTCATTTATTATGGAATAATTGTAATACAATACAACTAATGTATTAATTGTACAATTCTAAGTTAAAAGGCACTCAGACATGGCTACTACATTAGTAACCAGCTATAGCTACCTATCCAAGAAAAGGGAGCTCTTTTGCCACATTTGAGTCAAAAACAGATATTGTGATTAGTTGCAACCATTTTACTGCAGGGCACATACTCAGCATTGCAACCTGATTACATCTGTTTTTTTATGCAGTAGCTTTGTTATAGAAAATGCTTCTTTAAATTTTTGAATTTACTCTTCGAGCTGAATTTTGACCTTTAATTAAAAAATGATTAGAGATGCAAAGTTATAATGAATGTCTATAATTCCTAATGAAATCAAATGTAGAATTGGATTAGAGGACATAAATTTATTAACGACACCTGAAATGTTTTTCTTCTTGACAAGATGATTTAAGCTTATACACCAATTACCATGGTGTATGGGGTGTTTTAAGATTTTTTTAAAATGCTAAAGCTACTACAGTAAATAAGACTTAGGGTTTAGCAGAGTCAGATCATCTGATTCCAAATGACTGTGAGATCAACAAAAGGAAATAAATGATTGGATTTATAAGCATGACATTGTCCAGTTCCTCAGGAGGTATCACAAATGCATACATTTAATAGAATTTTGGGTGGGTGGTGGGGACAGGCAGAAGGTAGAGCCAGACCTACTGGCAGATCTATATGATTTGCAGTAGATAGGCTTGGCAAATATTTCTGACTCCCAATTGTTGAACAATAGCAACAGCAAAAAAAGGTTCCCTAAATTAAGCTGCTGAAATGAAGAAAACTTGAGGGGAAACCAGGAATATTTTTACATGTGAAAAGATTGAGCTCAGTTCTGTTACTGAACTATTTTATATCATGAGTTCCCTAATTTTTAAACTCTCATTTTATATTGTGATTCTCTTGTTTCAATCTAGGAGATTTCTAACCTTTATTTTATATTGTGATTCTTTTGTTGTAAATTCTTTAAATGTACTTTTCATTTTATATTGTGAGGACTTCTGTTTTAAGCAATGAAGAACTTGAACTTGAAAACAACTGCTGGAATTGCCATATGCAACAGGACGATATTTCCAGGAAGCAGAATTGTAACTGAATTATCAGTTATCAATTTCATCCTGATAACATCTCATCTCACCATTTTACCCAAGGATTCTCCAGCAAGGTTTTTCTATATTATTAGAAAACCCTTTCTGATTGTTTTATTGAAATAGTATCAGGACTCCACAATTCAAGCCTAGAGAACATATGTATTTTTCCCCTCACTGTAGCTTAGGAAGTCACTGCAGAGAATCAGGGTTCTTAGGAGTTATCAACACAATAACAGAAGTTTAAGACCTATTATTTATGGGGAAATGAATGCACCAGTGGTCTTTTTAAAAAGAGAAACAGATGGAATAGTTCCTGATGGCCTGGTTTATGCTGATTTATGTAGATTTAGAAAACACATTTCAACAGGCCTTTAGATTCTCCTCATTTAAAAGAAATATTAAGGGAATGGGCAGCATGGTCACCGTCTCCATTGGCTTGCATTATTTCATGCTGTATTTGGATTAAAGGCAGCTGCAGATTTAAGTCTTCCCTTTTTTTGCTTTGCTCCCCCCATCTTTTAAAAAAATCTATCTTTCCTATTCATTAGATTTCTTATAAATAATATAATGATAAATAAATTTTAAATAAATAAAGATAAATAAAATTTAATGCTCTGTCTTTTCTATTCTTCTAGGTTTTTAAAAAATTATATTGAAAATTCTAAAAATTTCTTCTCCAAGTATATAAGAAATATTGCACTGGGAGTCCAGTGGGGATCACTAAGGGTCCATCACATAAACACGAAGCTGAGAACTATACTGAGACAAGCAGACAGGGAATTTATTGCATGCTGATATATTATGTTTTGTCATAAGTTCCAAACACACTGTTATAACTGCCAGTTGATTCTTTTTACTCGGTTTTTTAAGAAGGTATTTCATTCTGGAACAATTTTTTGTTGTTATTAGATTTGCATCATATGACGTGTCTGTATGCTGGCTATCTAGGAAAAGGATACTTTTTTCAAATCATTCCACTGCCTAAAGTGGGAAACTGCTTGTGCTGACTTCACAGAATGCACTAATCTCATAATGGAGGGACACTAATGTCAGCTGGACTCCCTTGAAGATGTAAACTGGATCATATATGCTGATCATGGGTCATGGCTCAAACTAACAATAACAATAATTGGTCCAGATTTGCCCTTAGGAAAACACACACACACACACACACACACACCTCTAGGTGAACAGCTGCCCTGATGACAGATGTTCAGAGCATCCTGTTGGGGACCCCAACATTCAACCCAAAGCTACCAACCCAGAACTATATGGAATTCAGGCCTTTGTCTAGTTCCATTTTATTACAGGAATTAATGCCTGGACTCAGGGTGAATTGACGCCCAGATCTGCCTGGGTATTTGTAAAGGCAGGGGTAATCTGGCATTGTTTATCAGTGTTTGTGGAACTCACAAGAGACTCAATGGGTCAGGCTTAATTACCAGTCTCACACTGCTGAAATTATCCCTTTTCCTCACTGACAGGATGCTTCTGCCTCAGTCAAATGTATTGATTAACTCGTCTCACACATGTACCCCTTTTTATGTTACTTTAAATATTCTCTTATTATAATCACACACACAAGAAATAATGTAATTGCTGTCTCACACAAATAGAACTAATTCTCTCACTGACTCCTGACTTTTAACACCTTTTGGGACGAGGCTAGCAAATCTGGGACAAGAGAAGGGGCCCATTTGCAACTCAGAGATGCAGATTTGCTTTGGGCAATGTCCCCTCCTCAAGATAGCAGCTAACAGAAGATGAGATTAAGATCTCTTTGGACTGGCTGAATAATTAAAAGACATTACCCAGAAGGTAACAGCATTGTCACTCCTTTTTGGGGACCCAGGAAAAGATGAGGAGATTTGAATAGACTCTGCGAAAGATCAAAGGAAAATACAACTATAAAGAACAGGCTTACTGGACAGAGAACTAGCAGTCTTTTGCCTACAAGCAAGATCTGCTCAAGAGCCATCCCAGAGTTTGCTGCTAAGCTGCGGGGCAACAAGCAGGAACTCTGTCCATGAACCGGAACTCTGTGACTTCTGCTGTGCAGTGAGAAGTCAAGACTTCCCCAACCATGGTGCTCTGACTCTCAGCCGTGCTCTGAGCAAACTGCATGCTTGATCCAAGAGCTCCTGTCTCCAGCAAAAGGCTTCTTTCCTTCAGCTGAAAGATCCACCGCTCTCAAGCCTCTGATCCTGGTAATATGCTGCCTCTACAAGCCTTGGATCCCTCCATCCTTCCCCCTTCTCTCCTTTCCCCTTGTCCCTCTACTAATTTCTGATCTCCCCAAACCATGCCAGCCCTCAGCCTTCCTTACCCCCCCCCCTTTACCATCTGTATCTGAATTGTATTAGGCTCTAGGAAGATTTAATACACACACATATGTTAGTTAGGAACACTGGGTGAATATTGGTGCTGGCTAGGGTTGAAATACTGTTAGTAATACTGATAGAATGTTCTGCTTTCTGCTCAATTAGATTGATGTTGTTATTCTTTTATACTCAATAAAGCCCGCTGAATCATTTAGGATTGGCTTGATCTCCTTTCTTCCTTGCGTCCAGATCCTACATGGTCACTATATAAGAGAACTTGGTCACTTGGTGACACTATGGGACAGGCCTAATTTTGTATGCTAGCTAATGAGTATATTTAGCATATAAATCAGGCCTGGACCACAACAATCCCTGACTAATACCTGTTCAGCCTTCTGTTAGTCAGAATGTGTTAATGATGGAGATTTCACAGTTTTTATAACCCAGCCTTGCTTACATGGACAGTCTGATGTTTATAGTGCTCTTCCTCCAGTAAGGGGAGCCACTGCACATGATTTATTACTCTCAAAAGATCCCCAAATGTTCTGTAGCAGCACAAAGTCAGTTAAAATGTTCAGGAAGGCAACTCAATGCATGTGTGGAAGATCGCTTATTCAAATGTGCCTCCACCATGTCAATACCTTCTTGCAGATGCAAACCCAACATGAGAGAGAGAAAACTGTGGTGTTGCATACTTTCCACTCTCACAAGTGGTGAAGAAATCCCAGGGGCAGCATTACCCAGGTCTGGTAGGTTAACCTTGGGTGGAGACAACTAAAGAGCCCCTGGTGGCGCAGTGGTAAAACTGCCGCCCTGTAACCAGAAGGTTACAAGTTCGATCCTGACCAGGGGCTCAAGGTTGACTCAGCCTTCCATCCTTCCGAGGTCAGTAAAATGAGTACCCAGAATGTTGGGGGCAATATGCTAAATCATTGTAAACCGCTTAGAGAGCTTCAGCTATAGAGCGGTATATAAATGTAAGTGCTATTGCTAAAGTTGTGAAGGCTGCTTTATTTGCAAATACACAAGCAGAGCATGA
Source organism: Hemicordylus capensis (assembly GCF_027244095.1). Lineage (NCBI taxonomy): Eukaryota > Metazoa > Chordata > Lepidosauria > Squamata > Cordylidae > Hemicordylus > Hemicordylus capensis. Next base: position 341,581,606 of record NC_069657.1, read on the forward strand.
GTGCAGGCAAAGTGCAGGCACTCCTACAGGGCAGCAGATCCACTACTTCACATCAGGTCCTCAAAGAGAAGCCTAGCAACATCAAAATGCCTTTAACCACCTCACAGCTTTTTCTCTGCCTCTTTCAAACTGAAAAGGCCACACCCAAGGGTGTAATGGAGGGGGGACGCACAGAGATGGAGTGCCAGTATTTCTCAGCTTCTCTGGCTGTTGGGATGGGCATGGCTATTGGGGCTGTCATGGAGGGCACCTGCACTTCTGAATTTGCAACTACATCACTGGCTGTATCTTACACACACACACACACACACACACACACACACACACACACACACACACCCTGGCAGGATATCTAAAGCTAGAATCTTAGAATTTAGATTAGCATTTTGTTCTTATGCAACTCTCCTACTACACTCTGCCATGGTCAGTGCTATTGCCAGTGCCTATGGCTGTATTTCTTGTGCTAGTTCTGTGTGCATTTGTGGCTCGGGCCAATGGGAGTTTTCTTTCTTCATTTTAAATAAATAATAAAAAATACATATTACAATCAATGCTGCTGCAGCTTGTTGAAATAATTGCATCTAGTAATTCTAGTAGGTTCAGCTAGAATTTTGCCCCACATATAAAAACAGAGGTGGATCTAATTAAGTTACTGCACTAAGGATTATTGGACAAGACATCCACACAAACCAACCATCTCCTTCATTTCAGAACAGCACTTCTTCTTTTTCTAAATCTAGCTTGGCAGCCAGTAGGTTTAATGATTGCTCCATGATTGACATGGCAGCACGTTAACATGAGCTAGGATTAATTCTCTAGTTTGACACCTCCTTCTCCTCTGAATGTTAATGACATCTGTCCCAGTGGAATGAATGAAAAGTACGTCAATCCCTTGTGGCTTTGTGCAGATGCTCAGATGTGACAGCTGAATTTGCCCAGGAGACACCTCATAAGGCCATCTGGTTCTATAACATAAACTTCAAGCTGTCCAGCCAAATGTTTGGCAATTTCTCAGCTGATAGGGAAGGATTCATTGTTTTACATGAGATATGGCCTGCACTTCTCATGGAGAAGAAACATCTGTAGATATATTGTGGGAAATTTTCAGGCCAGGTGTTTTAAAAGAATTAAGAGCTGTTGACTTGGTAAAATAGAAATAATTACATGTAAGAATGAAAGCTGGGAAGCAGGCACTACTTAATGAGTACAAAAGAGCGATGTTCATAAAACAATTGCATGAGAAAGAGAAAGACTAACATGCTAACAAAGCACCAGTACTCTGTGCGATGTGCCGGTGCTGTAGACAGGATCAACTAGCTCAATAGCAACAGTTGCATGGGCAGGATTTCAAAAACCTCTCCTTCCTGGCACTCTTGTGTCATGAAAAAATATGTCCTTGAGAGTCATACAGCCCTCTGGGATATATTTTTGGGCAACACAGAACACTTCTGGGGAAAAAGGTGAGACACACACACACACCTGCTGAACTCTGGTAATGCATTAGCAAGCAACTTGTTTGTAACACCAGCACAACACATGGAGTACTGGTACATCATTAGTTAGGATGTTAGCCAAAGGGGTTATCTCTATTACATCTTCATCAGTCATTCTATTCTAGCCAGCTGCTGTTATCTGAATGCCATACTGCATCATAACTGTTTCTCTGTATTTAAGGTAACATTCACATTAAGGTAACAATGGTTTTGAGATACACAGAGTATCTTTGAGTAAAGACTTTTAATATGTTTGCTGGAGTTACACTATTGAATATCTTTGAAATGTAACTGATGCATTTGCCCAGTGCAGAAAAATCTGTACTCTACAAAGAATGAGAGATCTGGGTAATGGGGCTGCAGTAAGGGCCAGAATGCTGTTCCTTATTTTTCCTTAGAATGATATCTCTGCTACAAGGCCCAAAAATGTAATAAGGCAAAGGAAGATATTGAGGCTGTTCACACAAGCAGCCTTACCCAGGCTTGCACAGCCCTACCTGGGTAGGGCTGCTTGTGTGGGGCTGCTTGAGCCCTACCAGGTAGCCTAGGTTTTTGCCCTGGGCTGTAACCAAGGTAAAAGAGTGTGAGCACACCCTTATACTCTGGTACCCAGTTGTGTTTCTACTTGGGCTGCCTATGGCCCAAACAGCCATAAAACTGGGTGCCTAGAGTGCCTGTCTTGTGGAGAAATCCCCCTGTAGTGAATTAGTGGATTTAAGCCCCGCCTTTGACTCAGAGCAAGCTCATGTGGGGCGGGGGGAGAAAAATGCTGCATAATTCCCTCCATGTTTGCTCAACAAAGGCCGGTCCTTTAAAACTTAACCATTCCTTTGTAGTTATATTGCTGCCAACACACCCACTTTTTAACAAAGTTTAATCTCTCACTGGTGTGGGCAAAATTCCAGGAAAAACTGTCCTTCTCTTTGCCAATGAAAAACAACAACAACAAAAACCCCTCTACATGCAGCCTACATGTGAAGAGAACACTTGGTAGTGATTTGCTTACATATGAAGAGAACACTTGGTAGTGATTTGCTGAGCAATCAAACTTGAGACGTGTTTACACCAGATTAAAACCCCTGTTCCTGAGTAAAAATCCACTCAGAGGCAGGTAAAATACAAAGAACAAAAAGTGAAAAGCTTTATTCAAATTACTACAGACTGCTTCAGTCTGAGGCTCTCGCAACTTTTGGTTACAGATAACAGAAATACTCAGTACTTGCAAGAATATTTCAAAAAGCACCCTCAGATGATATTGAGGTGGCACACTTTAAAAATTGTGGTTACCCAGTTGCATAGAACATAAATGCAAGAAAATACAAAGAGCCCCCTTGAGAGTTTTCAGAGACTTTTGCAATACCCTAATGGAAAGAAAGGGCAGAGGCTCAGTTTCTTTTAATTTGTTACATTACAAATAAAAACATAATAAACCATTTGTAAGGATATGCATAGCACAAAAATAAAGAAATCTAATGCGAGCTAAATAACAAACTGTTCCCTCACTAAACCCCTCAGAAGCCCAGAAGATCTGGCTTCCTTCTCCCTTGAAACTCACCTCAAACTCCAGGAGAGATTTCAGGCTTCCTGCAATCCTGTCTCTCAAGGATCTGCAGATGTCCTTCCATGAGAGAATTCTTCAGTCTAGCTTTTTATTATGAGGCAGCAAAAGCTGCATTGCTGCGGCTCACTCAGCCTTCTGCCCGTCCTCTCTCATTTCCCTCCTAGCTCCTTCTGAGAACAAAGACACGCTTCTCTTCCTGCCACAAGGCCCTCTAGGTCCCACCCAGCATGTGCTGAGTGGCTGTTCCATAGCCTGTCAGTCAGGACAGAGTTCACTTCCAGTTCACTCTGTAGGGTAAGGGAGGGCCGATTGCTACACCCCGCAATGCACCGCACTCCTTGAATGGTGCATGGAGGGATTCCTGGAGTGCAGGCTACATTTTGCTGGCCTCCAGATAGCCGTGTAGCTCTCAGCAGTACCAGATCACCTGGGGAGAAGGTAGGTGGAATGCTGCCGCCCCACCCTCCCCTCCTCAGTCACTCACAGACTATGTGAATGACCTTATTATTTGCTATTGGATGAAGAGCGATATAGAAAAATTCATAGTAGTAGTAGTATTTCTAAGAGACTGGCTGAAGACCTATTTATTTCAGTGGGCATATGCTAATATATGCAGTCACAGCATGAGGCTATGGATACCTTTATAATTTTACAAATACAGGAGAAACTAGTTTTTAAGAAAACAAGCAAAACAGAAAGACAAAAATGTATATGGTCAAAGTAGCCAGAGACAAGTTTCCATATGGAGCTAAATGAAGGAAACCAGTAATGAGGTTCTGTCCCAGGGGCTGCAGGTTCTGTAATATACCCTCCAACCTATATGGAAGCAAACGGAGACACTTCTGTTTTCATAGCAATGATAATCACCCAAGTGGTACTCCCTCACTACATATTGCTAAGGCTTTATTCTATATGCTGTATATTTTATAATAATTTACTCTGCAACAGTCTGTCCTACAATGATTGAAAAGACAATAAGGTATTTGACCTTTAGGTGAAAGATTTTCTAGAACAACATATGTATCATCTTCATATGAGAAAAAGAAGTTGCCTTATACTGAGTCAGACCATTGGTTCTTCTAAGCCAATATACTGTCTACAATGACTGGCAGTGGCTCTTCAGATCTCTCCCAAGCCAGCCCTATTTGGAAATGCTAGGGATTGAACCTAAAACTTGCTGTATGTAAAGCTTTACCACTGAGCTATATGTCCTCCCTAGGATAGAGAGGAGAAATAAGAGTGTTGCACTACATGACACTTTAATATTCATGTGTGAGTCTTCACAGACATGTATGCACCCACCTTCCCTCCACTCAAAGAATTAACTTCTAGAGAGACAATGGGGAAAATTACTCAAAGCAGTCAACTGAAATTAAAAGGACAAGTTAGGCAATGCCAGGGACAATTCCCCAAAAATAGAAACTGTCCTATTGCCCTATAGGAATTGTCCCCCTACAATAGGGACAATTGGAGTATACGGATAATGAAGGAAGACAAAATAATTTTAAACTGGTTTTGATTTTATTTGTTTTTAATGAGTTATTTAATTTTTTTAAATCTTTTTATATATATTTGCAAACTGCCTAGAGCCATCTGGGTGAGGTGGCATAGAAATCAATCAATCAATCAATCAAATAAATAAATAAATAAATAATCAGTTAATCAATCAGAGGCACAATGGTTAAATGGGGCTAATAAGCAGAGACAAGAAATTATAGAACAAAAAGGTAGAAAGTAATCCAGGAATAAGAAGTGCATTAGCAGGCAGTTCACTATAGAAAGACATTAAATATAACAGGAACTTCTAATTCAGCAACATTTCTCTTCCAGCAATAGGTAGTGCTGCATCCAGAACTACACAGTGTGCTAGGTAACTACTGCAAATCTACCTTGCATTGTTCTTAGCAGTAATTATGTCTTGTATTAGTTTCAGCTGGTTTCTTCTGAGGATTGTTCCTAATAACCTGACATTAAAGGTAAAGTGTGCCGTCAAGTCGATTTTGACTCCTGGCGCCCATAGAGCCCTGTGGTTTTCTTGGTAGAATACAGGAGGGGTTTACCATTGCCTCTCCCGTGCAGTATGAGATGATGCCTTTCAGCATCTTCCTATATCGCTGCTACCCAGAGGCATAACTAGGGAAAACGGCGCCCGGGGCAAGCACTGAAATTGCGGGGGCCCCCGCCGCACACACACACACCCCGCCGCACCCCCAACATACATCTGACTGACACACATGTTTCAGAAAACTTTTATTTTAAAATTTTAAAAAATTACAAAAATTACCAAAAATTTCAAAATGCACTACATACTTCATTTTCCCCTCACAACCACCCTGTGAAGTTGGCTTGTATCTCAAACATCAGAATTATGATGCAATGATTATTATTATGATTATGATGCCCCTCCCTCACGCCCTGGTTCTGTTCCTGACTTTCCCTTGTGAGTGACTGTATTTTAACAAAACGAAAACCAAGGACTCCAAAGTAATTCGAGGGACTAGGGTGATAGTGCTAAAGACTCCTTATTCTCCCGCTGTTAAAGAAAGACTCCCCCTTTCCAAAACCGTGTGCTATTTACACCAGAAAAGGTTTCAAATAGAGGGGGAAGCATTTATGCTTTGTTTTATGTTACGATTTCAAAGTTAGAAAAACTATAAAAGGGCCATTTTAGAGACGATATGCACTGCCTTAGTTGCAAATCCTGCTTTTTTGAGATTCCCTGCAATTGAATAAAGCGATAATATACACCATTGCTATTTAAATTGGTTGGAGAGTATTTATGACAATAAAAAATGAAATGGCATTTCAGATGCAACATTGGTTGCCTAAGACCACTCAGATTTAACTAATCTTCATCACATTGACAAAAAGAGCAATTAAAATTAAAATCCATGACTAAAACCAAACCACTTTGGGGTTGTTTTTAATGAAAGGTGGTATATAAATTTAACAATAAATGTTTAGAAGTATATACTTTCATCCCTGCCCAACCTACAATTAATTCCAGCTTATTTTCAAAGGGCTTCAAGTTTTATTTACAAATTGCTTGGCAGCACCAATGTTTAAGTAATCGCTAATTGCTCCTAATGATAGTTTTACTTATTGTTAAATTTATATACCACCTTTCATTAAAACATTCTCTGTTCATCTGATTTTCAGTCTGGTTAATTAAATCGGTGGAGGTTTAGACTTTCCTGATGGGCTGAAACAGCTAATCCATTTTGATGATGACATATAATTAAATTAGCTTGCATTACATAGTGAAAAAGTCCAGGAAGGGAGAGATGGGGGGATGTGGAACCCAAGGTTCCACATCCCCCCATCTCCCCCTCCCTGAACATTTTCAGTTAAAACGTGGTTAGATTATAGGGGAGGAAGGACTTGAATGAGCAAAAAGGGGAACTGGTTCGGGCATTCAGGAAGTTGTTCAGAAGAGGGAGTTGTTCAGGAAGTTTGCTCTGGTGCGTGTCCTCCTCTCGACGCATGCGCGACTGGTGGCGGGGCGCGCCAGGGAGTGAGAGTCAGAGACTTGGACTACGAAGATGCCGCGGCGCCCAGTGCTGGATTAGCAATTCCAATGGGGGGGGGCACGCCGGGACCGGGGGAGGGGGACTGCTCTGCAAAATATATATCTATATCTATATCTATATCAAAAAAATATCAAAAAAATTTTTTTTCCAGCAAATCAGCGGGGGCACTTTTTGGCACCCCCTGCCAAGTGGCGCCCGGGGTACGTGCCCCCTGCCCCCCATAGTTACGCCTATGCTGCTACCCGATATAGTAGCAGCGGGGATTCGAATGGGCAACCTTCTGCTTTAGGGACAGCAAATTAAGTCAATGGGCTTTTCAGAGAGTGCAGAGGAGGATGCAGTGTGGTGTACTGTTTAGAGAGTGAAAATTAGGAGTTGGGAGACCCAGTTTTAAATCCTCACTCAGCCATGAAACTCACTGGGTGACCTTAGGCCAGCCCCCCCCCACTCTCAGCCTAACATATTCCACAGAGTTATTGTGAGGATAAAATGGCAGTGAAGGGGAATTGTGTATGCTTCCCTGAGCTCCTTGGAAGAAAAATGGGACAAAAAGGTCACACACACACACACACACACACACACACACACACACACACACACACAGTTGTTTCTAGAAAGATAGAATCTCATATGTAGAAATTACTTGCAAATTGTTAACTCACATCTTCATTATGCAAGTATTTTTATTATTACAAGAATATTATACAAGGCAAAAAGCATTGTTAAGAACGATAACAGTACCACAATACTCAGTTTTAGTTTTTCATTCATGCCAGATTTAGACATAACACAAAATGAGTTAAATGGGGCAGAGGTTGGAACTCCCATATGTTCTAATGCGTGAAACTGCGGTTTCGAGCTGAAAGCCACCTGCGGTTTGCCTCGCCAAACTCCAATTTGAACCTTCAGTTTGCACAAAGGTTTGCTGCCAAGACCTCCAAACCCACACACTGCCATTACCACAGTTTCGTGCCACTTTTCAAACCACAATCAGAGATGGTGGTGCAGATATGTTTGGGATCACACCCGCTCCATGCCTGCAGTGCTTCTCGCTGGCCACCTCTCCGAGCACCAGCCATGTCCTTATTGTTTCTTCCAGCAATTCAGTTGCCCAGCAACATGGATGCTACCACATTCCATCCCAGGCTTATCAGCCTGTCAAGCAGCACAGTCACGCAGGGGCATTCCTTCTTCCCACTTTGTCCCTTGCTGCCCCCTCCTCGCAAGCAGGAGGGAAAGGGGACTGGATGACAGGACAGGAAGTGATGTATGTTCACAAGCACAAACTCTCCAGGTGGCGACATAAACAGGGAACCCCATCACAATACCAGGAAGGGGACATTTGGTGGCTGTGTGTGCCCGGGATTGGGTTTAAAGGACAACCCCAAACTGGGATCCTTGAGCAGCCAAGTTCTGTTTACCCCCTACAGAAAGTCTGGGGAAGGGGCCCCCAGCCCCTTCCCCTTGGGGGTTTGCACTCCCTAGGTGTACTCATGAGTAGAGCCAGTCACCAAGGTCAGCAGTGATCCAGTCTGAGTTCTCAGAGATGGCAGCGGAACAGAAGGAACATGCTGACCCAGGCGCAAGAGAGTGTCAGGCCATGGGGACACCCCTTTACAACTCCTGAGAAGGACCATCAGAGGAGAGAAGAGAGACTTGCTGAGCAAAATCTCTAATGATACCTGACAGCAAAACATCCCCTTCTCCCATAGACTATGCTTTCACAAGAGTGCCAGCCATTGGGGCTCTATATCGAGCCAGTGTTTCTCTATGGAGGAAAGCTGTGGGGACAGATATACTGGTGACCGCTTTCCCTGTCTTGGCAACTGCTGCCAAGTAGTGGTCAAAGCATGCCCTCTGCCAGCCTTCTGCCCATGTGGGCATGTGTACCCTTGCTTATGCCCCCAAACGGTGACCCCACTTTTCTGGGGTAGCTGGAAATCAGGGCTCCCCTCTCCCGTGATTCTCCACGCTGGCAGATCTACATATGGTGCAACACCAGACCAAGCCTAGGAATTTTAAATGGGTTTTAAAGATCCATCCACGTACCCGGTGTGGCCCCCATCTGTTCATGCAATTCTGACATGAAGCATCAAAATCTCCTTTGGGTGCATGCAAGACTTCACAGGGAAGGGGGTGGAGGTTTGCAGCAATTCAGTTCTAACTTTTACCATGAAGAGTTGTGGGCCCCACACAAGCAGGGCCCTCTTTGGTTGGTCAGCTCAACTCGTAAGCATGCAGTCCGAAGGGAGACCTAGGGATCACAGCCACCAGTAGATTGGCCCTCTCTTGAGAGGATGAGCCTGCTGGCAGCAAGCTGCCAGTGGAGCAGGAGTGTAATTTGGTCTTCATGGACTGCTTTGGCGGGGTGATCCCTTACAACAGCATCCTGGCTCACAGCGGGACAGACCCCACAGCATCCTTTACCCTCCCTCATCTACATATCCCTTCCTAGGAAGTCTCCATGTTCTCTTTTCTTTCCAGAGTAACAGGGAAATAGTGCCCCAACCAGCCCCCCCCCATCTTGCTTGTGCAGTACTATTTGGGTGCAGGGCTCTGGAGGGGGGCAGTGCCATCGCTGTCAGAAGAAGTGTTGGTATGGCATGGCATTTAAAGGGATTTAAATGTCCTTTCCATGCCGAGGGCGGGTGGTACATGCCAAAAATGAACAATTGCGCTTGGCACACCCCCTTTGAGATTGTGGTCAATTGCAGCCGCTGGTGTGCTGATGCGTGGCCCACAGGCTGGCCAGGGAGCTTGCTGGGATTGGCCTCGTTGGTTGAGCAGCAGGGAGGGGCTCCCCTCTCCTGGAACTGCTGGAGGTTGGTGGGCCACAGTTTGACAAATGTGTGCGGTGCGATTTACAGTTGAAAACTGAAAACGTGGGTTCGTTATTGTGTTACGTCTGAATCCGGTCTCAGTGTTTCATTCTACCATGTCTTTATTTTATTTTCCTTTCTTTGATAAATGTAAGCACAGTTTTATTGATCTTTTTTATCGTACTTGCTTTATAATGCTGGAACTAGAGCATCTTCTAAATCAGTTTGATATTGCAACTGTCATCAAAATGTAATGATTTTTCTAGCAATCCCATCTTGAAGCAATATCAAGTGAAGATTTATACATCCATTGGTACAATATTATTTGCCCAGTGGCAAAGGCAAATTTTACATAACAGAGAGAGCAGAAACATAAAAAATGTAGACACTCCATACACTTGACTTACAAGGCCATTTAATCTGTATAATATCCTGTTTATTACTATCCTTCCTTTCCTTATTGTATTCTGATGACCATTTTTCTCAAGCCGCCCCCCCCCCGCCCTCCACATGAGGGAGGGAGAAAGAGAAATGTCTTTCTTACTGCAGTTTGTAATCATTATTGTAATAAGTTTCAGTTTTATATTCAGTGTGGGAGCATTTTAGTCTTAGACTTTTCTAATGCAGAAGTATTCTCTCAAAAGTCTGATTACAATAACCAGGAGGGCCTTAGTGTTGTAGAGCAGTTTATGTCACATACAGTTGATATTAAATACAAGGCAGGAGCATATAGCTATAACATCCCAGCCCACAATACACTTGTTACCAGTAACTGCTCATATACAAATGTATACTCTTCATTAAAGAAAGACCAACAATTCTCATAATAGTCTGGTCTCCATATTCATAATTGTATTGGTCTAAACTGAATGAGAGAGGCATAGAATAGGGGAATTATTTGTTTTTCAAATAAACCAGGGGTTCCCAACCTGTGGTACTCCCGATGTTGCTGAACTACAACTCCTATCAGGAACTCCTGAAATAAATCATGGGATTGTTTAAAAGTACTGCAAGCTTCCCAACTGAAGAGGTCCACCTCCTGGCATTCAGTAGTCCAGTATGAAAGCCATATTAACTGACGGAATAAGGTCTTACATTACTAGATTATTCGGCATCACATTGAGAGCCCTCAGGACAGAGAAGTAAGTGAGCTGCCCAATTTGGACCTGCTCAAAGGAGATGGATAGTTTTCAGGTTACATGCTTTGTAAAACTGCAATGGCAAAAACAAAGCCCTATTGAATTCACACATTATACCAATGCAAGTACAGCCTTTGCATACTGTAAGCATGTCCAGATCTGTACACACATAGTTATTCATAGGTTATGTTAAATGCACATGTGCTTCCTATCTGTATCTTGCATTCACTTTTCACTTTTAAAGTGAACACACATGCAGTCATTTTCACTAAAGCAAGCATGTACATGTGTACAGACAATTGTATGCATGTAGAACATAATATCTGAAGATGGCTAAAGGCAACTGAGTTTTGGTTAGGCATTTCTCTTTAATCCTATTCAACATAAATACAATCTGTGTACAGTGTACGCATCTACAGATCTGTGTCTACAGTGTACTCATCTACAGATCTGTATGCATGTACATGTACTATTTATGTATTATGTTCAAGACACATACAGTATTACACTTCCTATCTGTACCCTGCACCTGAAGGGACTGATAACCAGGTTTGTTTTTTAAGTAAAAGCATGTACAGATAACATGTACAAAAACATATACATGTGTACAAAGACACCTGTGCAACATAATGTCTATAAGGCTTATCTTTTATTTCAAATCAGTTGGGAATGCAACCAAACACACATTGAAATGACTCTACCTGATGTACTTTACAAATTCATCTTCAACTTACACTAACGGCATGATAATGGTTGGACTGGCCAGAGGACACTCCTGCTGAGCTGGATTCCATCCTTGCTTTCTGAACTCCCAAACCCCTTGTGCATTGCCCTTCAGTCCCTGCTTCCTCACGGCTTTTTTTTTCAGGCCACCGGCACATCTTACCAGCCAGGATGTTCCACAAAACTAAACTCTATTACCATGGCAGGCACAGTTGGAAGTGGAGTAGCATATTTAAATTTCCTACATCTGAAAACCAGCCTAAGTGAACTGGACAAGTTGTTCTCTCCTAACATCTCCTGAAAATTACTAATTCTTCCCTTTCTCCCAGTCAATGCTAGTGGGCATTGGGGTGAGGGGGAGGGCAGAGGAGAACACAGCCACCGAGGCAGGAGCCTCCCATCGCCCTGCTTTCCTCCATGCCAGTACCCAAGCCTGCCAGCATGTGGAGGGAACAGAAATGTTGAGGTGGGGGTGGGGGGAGGCAGAAAGCAGAAAAGGAAGGGCAAAAGGTAGAAAGAGGAGCAGAAGGGAGAAAGCAGGGATTTGATCCTCTTGCCCCACCAAAGCGAGTAAAAGTTCAGACTTACCAGCAGGCAGGGAATCCTCCAGCGCAGGGAGCTTCCTCCAGCAACTTCTCCTCTCCTGCTTGTAACTTCCTCTTTTGTAGGGTTGCCATATTCTGGCTCTCCAAATCTGTGCACCCTAATTTGCATATTATATAAATTGGCTTGCAGATATTTTGCATATTATGCAAATTAGTGGATGCGCCTTCCATTTGACTTGTATTTATTCTGGATAGCTACCAACAATAGTTGGGGAAGGTTTTGTTTTTTTTTGCCTGGCCATTTTCCTGAGCATTAAACACCAGACTTTATATCCCAACACTTTCTAATATAGAAATTGTTTTTAACCTTGTCTAATGAGCGGTGTGTATTGCTGTCATGGATTCCTCACTAACTGCAGACTACCATCCTACTCCATTTTCCAGTACCTGAATATGCTATTTATTGGTTTAAATATGCTAATTTGAATATACTATTTTTTGGTGAAGGTGAAAATAAACCACCCTGAGCCATTTTTGTGTAAACCGCCCAGAGTCTTTTTGGAAGGGTGGTATAGAAATTGAATAATAATAATAATAATAATAATAATTATTATTATTATTATTATATATATTAATTCTCTTAGCCGGCATGTGTATCCTCCTGGATTTGGCAGCGGAACTCTCGTGACACATTGCAAGAGTTCCGGCCTTGGGTGAAAAAATGGAGGCAGCTAGGGGTGAGTCCGAACCGGTCCGGCGGCCATTCTAAGGAATGGCCGAACTGCTGGACCGATTCGGCCCTTGCTGGTTCGGGTCCGGGTGGGGGGTATAACTTTAAGGGTGGGAGGGCTTTCTTACCCCTCCCACCTCTTCGCCCCCTCCAGCGCCCGTATTTAACTGAATAACGGGGCGCTGGAAACCAGCCGCCCCCGCCCCCGCCGCTGCCCCGCCGAGCAGATTCACATAGAAAAGTACACATACCCCTGCCGCCGCCGCCCGCCCGCCCGCCAGCCAGCCCTCCCTCCCTCCCAGCTGCCCGCCCGCCCGCCCGAGTCCTCACCGAAAGCTGCAGGAGAAAACGAGAGGAGCTCCTGGACAGAGCTCCTCTCGTTAGAAAGGCCTGCTGCAGAATGAAGGCGCTTTGCGCGCGCGCACATGCGCGCGCCGCAAAGGACGCCGGAGGCCCGGTCTACCTGCCGGGAAAAGGCCGGGTAGACCGGGCCTCCGATCGCCGGAGGCCCGGTCTACCCGGCCCGGCGGGTAGACTGGGCCTCCGGCGATCGGAGGCCCGGTCTACCCGGCCTTTTCCCGGCAGATAGACCGGGCCTCCGGCGTCCTTTGCAGCGCGCGCATGCGCGCGCGCGCAAAGCACCTTCATTCTGCAGCAGGCCTTTCTAACGAGAGGAGCTCTGTCCGGGAGCTCCTCTCGTTTTCTCCTGCAGCTTTCGGTAAGGACTCGGGCGGGCAGGCGGGCAGCTGAGAGGGAGGGAGGGCTGGCTGGCGGGCGGGCGGCCGACGGCGGCAGGGGTATGTGTACTTTTCTATGTGAATCTGCTCAGGGGGGGCGGCGGCGGGGGCGGCTGGTTTCCAGCGCCCCGTTATTCAGTTAAATACGGGCGCTGGAGGGGGTGAAGAGGCGGGAGGAATAAGAAAGCCCTCCCGCCCTAAAAGAAAGGGCCCCTCTTCGGTGCCGGTCCGGACTGGTCCGGACCGTGCACATCTCTAGAGGCAGCGGCAGCAGCGAGCTGCAAAATGGCCAGAGGAGGTGGCGGTGGGACTGCCTGGCCTGGCCAGGCCGTCCTGGGTGAGGTGGCGGCGGCTTCAGCTGGGCGCTGGAAGGTGCCAGGGGCGGATGGCCTTGCCTTGCCAGGCTGTCCCGAGTAAGGAGGCGGCAGTGGCGGCCTTGGCTGGGCACTAGAAGGCACTAGTGCCTGGGCACTAGAAGGCTGGGGCTGCCTGGCCTGGCCAGGCTGTCCGGGGAAAGGAGGCGTCGGCGGCCTCAGCTGGGCGCTGCAAGGCACCGGGGGCAGGACGGCCTGACCCGTCCTGGGTGAGGAGGCGGCGGCACGGCCTGGCCCGTCCCAGGTGAGGAGACGGTGGCGGCCCGGCCTGGCTGCCAGGAGCAGGAGGCAGCGACGGACAGTCAGGCGAGGGGAGAGGAAGAAAGCCAGCAAGAGGGCAAGGGGGCGGGGAAGCGAGTGGGGCAGCTGCCTTGTGGCGAGCATGGGGAAGGGAGAAGGGGAGAGGAGAGGGAAAGAGAGTGGGGCAGGAGGGAGGGGAGGAAGAAAGAGAGGGGAGCAGGAGGAGGGGGAAAGAGAGGGGCAGGGGCAGGAGGGAGGGGGCAAGAGAGAGTGGGACAGGATGGGGGGGACAGCCGGCCCCAAAGAGCACACAGATTAATAATAATAATAATAAAAAGTTCATGCTGAGGCGCAGTGCTGACCTGAGTGCATTTTTATTGCCAATAAATTCTACAACTGACCCTACAAAACTGGCACTAGGGATTAAGGCTTTCATGCTTAAGCCTTGACACGGTCACCACATCAACATGACTATAGGCTTTAAAAAGAGCAGGGAGCAGGGAGAATTCAGGGTGGCTTAAAGCAAAATGAAAAAGAAACACAAAAACAAATATCTATAGAAAATAAATGAAACTACACTAAGTTTGACATATTAACAGCAGCAATAGAACAAAAAAAAATGTACAGCTTTTCAACTAAGGCTGCAATACTTTACACACTTACTTGAGAGAAGATCTGATTGAAACCTATGGTGCTTTCTTCTAAGAAGGCATGCATGGAATGTAAAGCCAAGAAAGCCCTTAAACACTACTATACTGCACCCTGGTAGGCACTCAGTAATTTACATCAAAAGCAAGCTATCCTCTCAAATGCCTCATAGAGATCTCCTGCTGATTAAAAAACAAACAAAGGCAACATTCCTCAGGGGATTACTGTACTTGTGCAAGTGAAACCCTCCCAGCTAGCCTCCTATGCTACCTCTTTTAATCCAAGACCAGCAGTTGAGCAGAATAGTGACTTCATGTTTTGCACCATAACTTAGTATCTACAAGGGCTAGAGCTTAGCTTTAAAAGAAAGAAAGAAAGAAAGCTGAAATCCAGAGGAATCCGGGTGGACTAAGCAATCCAGGTGAGATGCTTTACATCCAGGTGCTACTGGCTGGGAATAGCTGCTACCCAAGCTGCTCTTCCTAGCACTACCCCCAGGAAGAAGAGAAAACTGTGAAGCAACTAGGAAGTATATTTTTACCCATTATTTTAGTTCTTCCTGGGGGCAGTGCCAAGAGGAGCCCCATAGAAATCAGTCTGGCTGGACAGCTTGAATAGCAGCTGTTCCAGCCAGTAAGACCACAGGAGGAAGTTACAGGCAGAGGAGGAGGCGGGAGGAGGGGCTGGAGGAAGCTTCCTGATCTGGAGGTTTCTCTGGCTGCCAGTAAGTCTGATCTTTTGTGTGTGTGTGTTGTGGGTGTGGGCATAGACTCTCCTGCCTTTACTGACCAGCCACCACTGCTTTCTTTGATGTCAGATGTACTAACAGATGTGTTGCCAAGCAAAAAGATGTAGTTGGTTGGGGCAGGACAGGAGAGATGTCCAGTCAGCAATATATTACCATCTTTAGTGATTTAAGAAGCTCCTTGGGGACTAATTAGGTTAATTTGTGCCTAGTGGAAAATATCTCCAAATGTACACCTGCCCCCAATATTTATATTCTTACAAATGGAGCTTTTAACTATAGTGGTATTTCAAAATGAAAAACAACTGCTTCTTAAAATGACGAAGTCTTTTTTGCAGGATCAGTCCCACAATGGATGCTTTCTAGGGTTGTCATCAACCCTCCATGCTTGGAGGGTTCTTGGAATCTTCAAGCATCGTCATCAATCTTCAGATAACTAATGAATATGGAGATTTAAATGGCTTGAAATTGTGAAAATATTGGTGGGCGGGGGGAGGATATTGAAAAATACAGAAATAGCTTCAGTCAGAGTTGGTTGCCCTATGCTTCCGCCCCCCGCCCCCACCTGTAAACATTAGCAGCCTCAGTTAGCATAGAATATGATCTATAATTCAGTGTGGTCTATTATGAAATTTGCATTTTAAAAGACTGTTTATGCAGTTAAATGTGAAAATGTGGCTGTGTGTATAATACTGGGCATCTTCAAATACTAGGAAGAGGTTGATTTGGAAATATTATCTTTTACATTTAAGATTTCAGTGGTCTGATTCTGTGAGCCACTGTGCTGGCTATGGCCACAGAGTAATAACCCAGGTAACTGGGGCAAAACATAATATTGGGGTCCTCCTTCTACACCCCCTAATGGTGTTAGCAGATAATAGTAATAGTAAATTGGGGCCCTCAGCCTTGTGGGGCCTGCCCATTTTGCACTCCTGATGCTGACAAATTGGTGTCTGATTTGCTGGTACAATGTCACAATTGATGTTGTCATCCTGGAATTGTGAGCACACATGGGACATGATGCCAGCAAAAGAGCATGGGTTCTTGAAACCTATAGGTAGTAGCCATGAGCATCAAATGAACAAGTGCTTGAATGGCAGGGGCGTAGCAAGTTTGGAGTGGGCCCAGAGACAAGATTTTAAAATGGGCCTCCAATCACTGAAGCTCAGCTCATGAAGTAAAGAAATCTTAAATGAGGCTGAATAGTGGCAACAAAAAGCATCTATATCTATATCTATATCTATATCTATATCTCCTATGTGCCACAATAGAACATCATCCTAAATTATTTTTTAAAAGGTTTTGTAAATTATGGACAATGCAAGTCATTTAATGGTACTAGAGAAAGACATGCTGTTCTGGTAGCTCCAGGTCTTAACACTCACATCAATTTTGGAGGATGAATACAACTGAAGGAAGCCCGGGCTGGTGCACGGCTGGGGAAGTCAGTCATGTGACTTGCCTCTGGGAGTCCCCCCAAGGCAGTGGGCCCCCAGACAACTGTCTCCCCTTGCCCTATGTTAGTTACCCTGCTCCAAGGGGTGACACTGGCCAAATGTATTTTGCCATCTCCACTTAATGAGAAGACTTTGCCCCAGTTTATACATCCAGACAGAGCAGCATTAAAATAGTATGGAGGAGCAGCAGATATTCCTCTGCCATCCAGATAGCTGACCTCATGATTTTGGCCCTCCATCCATATGTCCCATCACATGAAGATCTGAACTACAAAGTCTCTCCCCGTCAAACATGGGAGGAACAATGCAAACTAGGCTTTCTTGCAATCTGGACTCATATGGAAGGCTTGAATCAAACTGTAGACTATCTATATGGAGGGCAGGAACAGCTCACACTCATCCATCACACTGTTTTAGAGCTTCCACTGGCTGAATGTGTGAACTGATACAATGAGGCCATTCTCATGACCAGCCCTACCTGGGTAGGGCAGCGCTAGCCTGAGTAGGGCTGGTCATGAAAACCTCTGGACTTGCTCCCAATCTCAGCATTCTTCCATCGGGTAGCCTGAGTTTTGTACCCAGACTAGAAGTGAGGTAGGAGGGTAAACGTGTACCCTCCTACCCCACTGCCCAGTCATGCAATCCTCCGTTCCCCTCTACCCTCCCCAGCTCCTGCTCAAGTGGTTGTGTGAATGACCCTTATGTCTAAAAAAATGAGACTTGGCATCCACCATTATCCATCTTTAGCAACATCTACACTTGACCACTGTAATTTGTTTTATGTGAAGCACTCTTGAAGAAATCTCAGAAGATGCAGATAATACAAAACAAGGCAGTCTGTTTTTTAACGAGGTGGGATGCCACAAAGACATAGCGCTTCTTGTGTGTGAATTGCATTGACTACCAGTTAATTTCTGGACAAAAAATTATGATGGTGAGCTTAACTTTTAAAGCCCTGAATATAGGGCTTTAATTATATGTGTGATATAAACAGAATATATCACACATATTCTAAGGTGCATCTCCCTGTACGAACCTTGATGCCTAATAAGATCACCAAGAGTGGGCCTATCTGGATGCCAATTATTCCCTAAGCAACAACAGCAAAGGCAAAAATTTGGCTTTTTGCAGCAATAGTTCCAGTTCTGTGGAATTCCCTTCCTAGCGAAAGTTGCCATGGTTCATGCTTGCTAGCCTTGCAGAGAAAAGCAAACAACATTTTGTTTAAGCTAGTGCTTGATCTCCCTCAGGAATTAAATATGATCTTTCCTTGATTTAATAAATGGTGATGTTTTATCAAACATTGTTTATGAGGAAGGACAGGATGTAAATATTTCAAATAAAAAAGGAATCCAAGGTTGCTGTGCAGCCACTTATGTGCAGCCACAGCCATATACAGCGCATGTTTGGTAGTAACTCTTTATACCAGCACTGTGATTGACAGCCAGCAGAGCATAGAAAGTAGCTTGTTGTACTTGCCTTGTAAAGCACGTTGCTGCATCAGCAGAAACCACCCTGTGCAGCATCACACACCAGCAGATTCAAGGCATACGTCATTTTAGGGAGAATATCTCCATTTTGTTGAATAATGTAGACTGATGCATTCTCGTTCTTATACTATATATAGGGCTTACCTATGCTGCCACCTTGAGGCATATATCAGTCTTCTCATCATGGAGTTTTAACATGCCTGATCCCTTGTAAGGTCTAGCTGAGCACGGATGCAGCCTCAAAGTATCTCTGCTCAGTACAGTCCTGGAGTGAGGAGGCCAAGTCTGCTAACAATGCTTTTTCCTACTAAAAGGAAATTCCCTGAAGAAATATCAGTGGACAACAATGCAGCAGCTAATACAATCTGTTAAGTCAGTGGGTCATACACAAACTGAAAAAATCCTCATTAACAGGCTCTTTATTAACAGAGAGCTCCTACAGCAGGCAGCAGCTTCTCAAAGTGAAACAGCAGCAGAATTCCCCTAGAGGCTTGGCAGATCATACACAACACCCACCCCCCCGCCAATAATGAAATCCTAAAACACAGAACAATAACAACTGGCACATTGGCATTGAGAACAGGGAAGAATATAGCTAAAGGTTGAGTCTGTCAGGTAGTTTTCTCATGTGAACAGGATAACTCCAGGTTCGTATTGCTGAGATTTCAGCTGAACTGTCTGAGGAGGAGTTGGGAACTGCAATTTCTAAAGAAGGTTGTGAGTCCACACAAACTGGCTGAAGAACTTCCTGGTCACTCATAGCTGGAACAGGAGGGCAACAGGAGGGCACACTGGCTCGAGCATCAAGACACCAGTGGAGTCAGTGGTGACAGCAGTGGTGTACAATTTTGTGTTGAAACTGTACCTGTTTGTCCTCTCACCTCCTAAATGGTACCTGGACTCCACTTGTCCTTAGCATGGTAGGTGTGAACAAAAACAGGTTGCATGTCCAGTTCCCAGAGCCTGAAATGCTCCCATTGCTTTATCTGGTCAGTTTATTTGTTGATAACTTCTCTATGCAAGTCAGGCTTCAAAAGGTCCCTTTGAGATCGGCAGTTGCAATCCAGAAACAAACGAGAAGATGTTTGGTTTGTTGAACTATTTATAGCATTCCTATATGCAATAGAATATTAGCCAGTTTAACGGATGAAGAGCCTCGCTGGTCCCCTGCAGTTCGCAAAGCATGCTTCATAGTTAGGATGAAGCATTTTGCCAACCTGTTTGTGGTTGGAAGATAAGGCTTAGTTCAAGTCACATGTTTGATCCCATTTTGCTTCAGAAAGGGTTGGAATTTTGTAGAAATTGTGGTCCATTGTCTGAGACCATATGTCTAGACTGTACAGTTCTAGCAAAAAGGTTCCAGAGAACATGGGCAGTACTTGCAGAAGTTATGGGTGACAAGCAAAACATCTCAGACCATTTGGAATAGCAATCCACCACCACCACCACCACCACCACCACAAAAAAATAAAAAATAAAAAAATTGATATCCAAGAAGGGTCCTGGAAAGTCCAAGTGAATTTGTTCCCACGGTGTCATGGGCCAATTCCATGGGTGCAATGGTGCCAATTCTGGCATATGCTGAACCCTCTGGCAACCAGAGCAGTCTTTAATGAACTGTTCAATCAGGCTGTCTATGCCTGGCCACCAAACATAACTCCTGGCCAAAGCTTTCATCTTAACCACGCTAAGGTGTCCAACATATAATTCCTCCAACAGTTGAGGTATCTGAAGGCTGCATGAACTGAGACTATGATGCATGTGGAGTATTTCTCAATTAGATGCTGAAGTACTAGGCTCCAGTCAATGGTGGATTGTCTCTCCCTGAATCTAGCCTGTTCTTTCGCTAGGAGGTTTTCTTGTTCCCGCCCGTCCCTTAGTTTCCAATATGGATGTCTGTAGAGTTTTCTGACTGTGCTGAGCAGGCTGATGGGCCTATAGTTAGCTGAGTCATCCCTCATCCTTTTTTGAAGATGGGAACAATAACTGCTAGCCACCAGTCCCTAGGGATATGACCGTGGTTATCAATAAATATAACCAATGAAGCCAGAATGGGAGCCCACCATGCAGAGTTATCTTTTTATTAATTCAAGGGGGATTAGGTTGTCACCAGGAGCCTTTCCAGATCTTAGTTGAGAGATCAGGTCCATGACCTCTGTAGGCATCACCGGCAGCCAGGCAGGTCCTCTACATCATGCCGAGGGCATCCGTGGTCCACTACTTCATCTTTGTACAGTTTACTGAAGTGCCTTTCCCTAATCTCTGGTGGGACTGGTAGTACACAGTTACGGCCTGTTTCTCTACTTAAGACTGATGATGTGGTTGGAAAGACGTTCATTTGTGTCATACTGAACACTTCCACAGCAGAGAGCATGTCTCAATGGTTGCTGCCTTCCTCTACATCCTGCAATAGCAGTCGTGACTGGCCATCCACATTGCAATGTTGAGCTGTTACTTTGAATACAAATACAACAAATATTTATATACTGCTTTTCAATGAAAGTTTCTAAAGTGGTTTACATAGATATAAATAAATAAAATGTTGCCTTGTCCCCAAAGGGCTCACAATCTAAAAACAAAAACATAAGATAGACACCAGCAACAGCCACTGGAGGCATGCTGTGTTGGGGGTGGATAGGGCCAGTTGCTCTTCCTCTGCTACATAGAGAGAATTACCACTTTAAAAAGGTGCCTCTGTGCTCAGTTAACTTATTATCATATGTATGAGCTCCCAAAAACAATGCCCAATGCTGAATACAGGCCGCTGCCATTGCCAGGATTCCCTTCATCGATATAAAATGGACAGCAGAGGTTTTTGGTCTATAACTAAGCTAAACTTCCTGCCATGAAGGTAATGTCCAAGTGTCTTAACTCCCCAATCAAGGTCAAAGATTCTCAATCTATTTGAGCATAGTTGTGCTCTGGCAGATTTAATGATCTGGAGGCGAATGCTATGGGTCACTCTGTGCCATCTGGCATGACATGGGAGATAATAGCTCCAAGTCCAAATGCAGAGGCATCACAAGCTAGATTGATATGCAGCTCAGGATTGTACTGAGTCAACCCTTGTTCTGATGTAGCAAGTAACTTGTTCTTTTGAAACACCTGTTCACATTGTTCAGACCATTCCCAGTGCCTTCCCCTCTGAAGCAGTTGAAGCAATAAAGTACAGTTGCCAGATTAGGTAGAAATTTTTGGTAATAGTTCACAAAACCAATAAATGATCGAAACTGTGAGACATTCTCTGGATGTGGTGCTCCTAATACAGCTTTTTTGGGGTGGGTGATTTATGTAGTCCTTTTGCATCAATAATATGTACACAGTCTTTGAAGAACTCACATTTATCACAATTTGCACACAGTCCATATTCCTCCAGTCTTTTTAGGACTTAGGCCACTTGATCCATGGCCCTCTGTCACATTGCAGGTGCCGATGCCATTCCAAACGCAAGGCATTGTACTGGAACAGTCCTTCTTCCATGTTGATGGTCAAACATTTCCTATGTGCATCCTCCATTTGTACACAAACCTGTGTTAGATCCAATTTACTAAATTTCTGTTCACCAGCTAATGAGAAGAAGATACCTTCAATATGAGGCATGGAATAATGTTGAAGTCTCAACATAGGATTGATAGTCATTTTGAAGTTACCACAAATCCATATTGAGCCATTTTTCTTTGTGAACTGGTGTGGCCCACTCACTCCAATCAACCTTAGTCTATATGCCCATGGTTTCAGGTCTTTCAAGTTCTTTTGCTACAGCATTCTTAATGACAAGTGGAACCTGTTGAGCTTTTAAGAATTTTGGCTGGGCTCCCTCCACCAAAATGATGCTGGCCTTAATATTCTTCAGCCAACGAGTACCCTACTCAAAAACCTGAGAAGCAGTAGACCAAAGGTTGTCCAGCTGTGCATGAGCATCAGTTCTCTGAGGCACTCAGAGAATCTTGATGGATTTCCAGTCTAACTGGATTGCCCTTAACGAACTGCATCCAGTGCTGCCCACCACCACCACCGTGCGAACGACATATACATTTAAATGTTGAGACTAGCCATTATATTGAACTGCCACAGAATACACTACAAGGGGGGTTATATTTTGTCCCATGTATGTCTTTAGTTTGAAGGATGTTGAACATGTGTGCATTGTTGAATTTCTTTTCATACTCTTTCTGAAGAACAACAGACACAGCCAAGCTGGTGTCTAGTTCCATCCAAAATGCTTTGCCTTCTGTTGGGGGGTGATCCATATGGGCTCTATATCTTCATTTTGAAAAGAGGCAGTCTGTACACACACACTACTTAAAGCAGCTAACGCTTCTTCACTGCCGTCATCACTGCCCTCTAGTACCTGTATGCCACAATAGCTGCTCCAACGCAGCTGCAATCTTGTGGAGCCTTACTATTGCTCCTATGTAAAGTGGCAGATGACTGACACACTGACTGTACATGCCCTCTTTTTACACAGTGCCAGCATGTCACATTTTTGAGGTGGCAGTTAACAGTCTTATGTCCCGGCTTGCCACAACACCTGCATTTTTCCTTGGTTACTCAGTGTAATGTAGGGGATGATTGGGAGGCTCACTCATACTCACAGCTTTCAACTCCTGTGACTCACAAATAGCCCTTTCTATGGATGAGGCTATTTCTAAGGCTTTTTTTTTTAAAGGTAAGGTCAGATAATGTCAGGAGGCATTTCTGAATGCTTTCATCTCTGAGACCCCAACCAGCTGATCTTGCAGAACCATTTGCAACATGTCTCCAAAGTTACAGGGTTCTGCTAGTCTCTGTAACGCAGTAGTATAAGCCATAATGGTTTCCCCTGCCAGTTGATTCCTTTTGTAAAAGTGAAAACATTCAGAAATCTCCAACGGCTTAGGTGAAAAATGGTCTTGTAGCAACTTCACAAGTTCAGCAAAGGACTTAGAGCATGGCTTATTTGGATATGTCAAACTGCAAAACAAGCAGTATGTTTGACTTACCATGTAGTTTATTAATGCTGGCATCTTCTTTTCCTCTGGAGTATCATGAAGTACAAAATATTGCTCCAAATGCTCAACATATGTGGCCTCCACAGAATCATCAAAAAATGGTTCATACTTCCTCTTTGGGAACCCATATCTATTTATTTCATGAGACTGTTAACAGGCATTCCTTCACTGCCTACAAGGGGCCCTTCTTTTAACTGACTGCAAAAAAGCCTAGTCCTCTGCAAATGCTCTGGGCCTACATTATCAACATCAGCTACTTGTGGATTTTTCCAGTGCAGAAAACAGCGGTACTACCATCCCAGGAGGATCCCATCCTTGTCGCCACAAGTCCATGAGTCATACACAAACTGGACAAAATCCTCAGTAACAGGTCCTTTTATTAACAGAGATCTTCTACAGGCAGGCAGCAGCTTCTTAAAGTGAAACAACAGAGGCCCCCTAGAAGCTTGTCTTAAGTTGGCAGAGAATACACAAGAAAGTCTACACCAGGACTACACAGCTTATGTCCCAACAGGCCAAATACAGCTCATCATCAACATATGGAGGATCACCAAGGATTCAATAAACCTCCTGTTTTTGTGGCCTGCAAAAACAGGAACTGTCAAGCACAATATGTGTCAGGTGGGCTGTGTTCACCGTGGTGGTGTCAGGCACTATTGGACTCAAACAAAAAGCTTGTCCTGCAGCTATCTTGTGCCAGTTGGGGTTACAGGCTGGAGGAGGGAACTATAGGCAGCGGAAGCTCACAAAACAGCTGAGAATCCTCCTGATCCAGGGAATCCATAACACCAGAGGACCAATTCTATGGCACTGCTTGATATGAAGCTCTAAGATCTGCTGTACAAAACTCCCTCAGGCCAAAGGGATGTGAAGTTAAATATGTCACCATTGAATTTGCTTTAAAATAAAAATAGTGGCTGACATACTGTGAAATGCCACACTAACATTTCTGATCTGATGGGGCTGCTACGTCCATGAAAGCCAGCCCTGGCGGTGTTGTGCAAGAGCACAGTTGTGTAGCTACATAAAATGTGTGGGCACTTGCAGTTTCCATTTGAAACAATGAGATCAGGGCTACGCAAGTGCCAGCACACTGTTAGAACATAAGAACAGCCCTGCTGGATCAGACCCAATGGCCATCCAGTCCAGCATCCTGTTTCACACAGTGAACAACCAGATGCTTCTGAGAAGCCCACAGGCAAGAGGTGAGGGCATGCCCTCTCTCATGCTGTTGCTCCCCTGCAACTGGTATTTGGAGGCATCTCGCCTCTGAGGCTGGAGGTGGCCTATAGCCAACAGACTAGTAGAGCCACAAGACTCTGTCCACTCTCTCTACTCCAGGCATAATTTTATACACCTCTATCATGTCTCCCTGTAGTTGCCTCTTTTCCAAACTAAAATGCACCAGATGCTATAGCCTTGCCTCATACGGAAAGTGCTCCAGGCCCCAATCATCTTGGTTGCCCTTGTTTGCACCTTCTAAGTAGTTCTAAGTAGTTGCGCAACTGCACTTTTGCACAATAGCCTCCCAGGCTGACTTTCATGGGATCTGCAGCCCAGGCAGGTCAGAAACACATTGCGTTGCACAGCATGTTGGCCACTGTCAGTGTGGTGGCCAATTGAGTATAGGACTGTGGCACAGAGGTAATGAGTGTTTAATTCTTTTCCTCTGTGCTATTTTCCTTTCCAAAATTCCCACCATTATGCCCTCCTGAATATGCCTTTGAGACAAATGATACACTGCCCACCACACAATTAGGGCCATGATCACACATACCCTGCTCTACTGCCTGGTGTACTGACCCACTTTTCATAACTGTGTGGGGATTCATCTGAACCACCTCTTCACATATAACTTAAATACTATATTAAAGGTTCAGATGAAACTACCCCCACCCCAAACATAAGATTATGAAAAGTAGAATGACACACAGATAGGGGGAGCGGGGCACTTGTGCTCATGTCCCTAAATACATAGTGACCAAGGCTGGTCAGACATATTTGTCCAAACCAGTCCCTAGTGAATTTTACATGTGCCTCGTTGAAACAATCCAGCATACCATGGTTTGTGAGATCATAAATAGGAACTGAAGGGGATGCACCTGTGAGCTGAGCCTATGCATTCCCTCCTTCCCCTTTCATCCGTTCTGTGCATGTGAAGGAATCTTCATTTGTTAAACCACAGCTCTGTGTGTTTCAGTAGGTCAGCTGAATCCAAGAAGTGTCATTTACAAAGCAGTATATGAAACTGGGATCTTAACTGAGCTGAGCAGCAGGAAAGGGAAGATAGGAATTGGCCGTGTGTAGGCTCAACACTCCTTTGGCATATGTTTGCAATCCAATCTCACCTATATATTGTGTGGATTTTATCACTGTACTATTCGTATTTTATTGTAAGATACTTTCTTAGAGGATCATGTGGGTTCAATTTTCAAGTAAATAAAGGTAAGGGTAAGAGAAAAAGAAGCTTGTTACATATAAATGTACTCTCTGTTGTATGAGCTTTTTGGATTAGATCAAGATCCAATTAGTCTACCATTCTGTGTCCACCAGCAGTCACCTACATGGCTACTAAAACAAAAGAACAAGAACAAAACTATCCACAATATCACTGCAGAAACAGCAGCTTAATTTTTTTTGGTGGTTTTTAAAAAATCTGGCTTCTGTACTTGTTGATATATTGCTTCCTCCCCTCATTTAATGTTCTGAATATGTGAGAGAATGATCAGTACTTTTAATTGCTTAATTTAAAAACATTCTGTGCTGGTCATAAACTATAATAAACTTTGAATGAATGAAAAAACATTCAGATAACAAATGCCCTTTACTTATATAGCACTTTGTAACTTTAAAATGGTACATAGATCTTAAGTAATAAATCTCAAAATATCTGTGCAAGAAGGTTAATTAATTATTACTGCACACATTTTAGAGATACAGAAATGATTCTAGGAGAGTAAAAGCCTCCAGCAGGGTCATGGGTACAATCTGCAAACTGCTTAAACCGAAATCCTTGTACCTAGGATGTTGAATAGCTAAGCTCAATCCTAAAAGCCACTTCAGCTGCAGAAGAGCAAAGCCAGGTTTGCCTACAAACAGTCAAGTGATGTCCTATGTTTAGGAAACTGGGCCTAAGGAAAGGTTTTGATCTGCTTGTCATTCAAGAGCTGCCATTGTATTTCTCCAAACTCTCATTTTTAAAAAGTTATCTCCTTAACCATTCTGCATTGATGGGGCAGAATTGTGCTGGGAGCGGAAATCTGCAATGAGCAGAGGGATGGACTAGAAGGCCTCTAAAGTCCCTTCCAGCTTTGATATTCTATGATTCTATGATCTAAGGCTGCCCCAGAGGATCCAATACAACTGGCCATGGGCAGTGCAAAAAGGTTAGTTGCAGTCTGGGGACCATACAGAAAGTGATTCATATGAAGTCATATTATGAAGGTCCCAGGAGGTCAAACATCGCTGAATCCATAAGGGCATACATTTTTTTTCCAGTGGAGAAAGATGTGCCTAACCATAGGGAAGCATGTTAACAATGTTCAAATTTCCTGTTCTGTATTGCAAACACATGGCTTTAATGAAACTGAAAAGCTTATGTGAGCATGGTGTTATCCTAGGTACTTCCAGAAATTGTTTCTAAATTGGAATGTTAAATCTGCTATTACTCTGAACTGGAATGGGATCAAAGGCATCCTAGAAGCAAAAAAAAAACCCCTCTAAAAACAAAACAAAAAGCAAAGCGAATGAAACTTTATGCTTGCAACAACAGATGAAAAATGTAAACAATATTGTTTTGCAGAAATAATAGTTTGGGGCAACTGATTGCTAATGAAAGCTGAAATTGGAATTCTACTTTGAGTCTCATAAAAAGTAGAAGACATAGTTTACTTGGACTGTTGTTTGGAGGGTCATATATTTCATTGTAGAGGAGTAAGGTTTCAGACTATTTTAATTTTAAAAAACCCTCACAATCTTTTAGAACTGTAAATATCATTACAAATAGCATTAGAAATTTCCCATTTTATATTCTGCTGTGGCACCTTGCAACATATATGTGCCACCACAGTGACATGAAGATGGATATTAGAGATCTTTGTTGCCGCTGAGGAGCTAAATTGGTGCTTTCCAATGTTAAGTAACTCTTGAAGTATTTATAAGATTTAAATATGGCGACCAACCATTTCTTGGTCAGTTAGCTGATATTGTTTGATGTTTCTCTCATGGTAACTAATTGTTAGAAGGTTTTGTTTTAGATGCAGATATCCCTCTCAAGTGTGTGAATGTCTTTCAGAAGGGGCATACTTCTCCTCCTCCCAGCTAAAGCGCGGGGTTAGGTATATGTGAAGAATGGTCTCTGGACATAATCGCCACATTCAGACATAACAAGAAAATAGAGGTCCCTTCATCTCCAGTTTGCTTGGATGCATGTCTGAATTTCCCTCCCTTCAGTTCAGAGTGGATACCTCCAACTCCGGTTCTGCAGCACCAGCATTCCATCCAAACACTGGCAATGCAGTTTTGGCCCCACAGAGCCCGAGTTGAGGGAGGAAGCTCCTCCCTCACTCCAGCCCAATTGGCTGTGTGGGCTGTCCTTCTGTCGAGAAGGAAGCCCACACAGCCAGATCCCCTATTGACTTCTCACTGCTGAGAGAACTGGAGAGCACATGGAAATACTATAATTACAAATCCAACCTCCTCCTCCTTCTCCTCCTCCTCCTCCTCCTCCTCATCATCATCTTACTGGTCCTCAAGGACAAAGCAAAGTTGGAGTGGTCTCTAGGACAAAAACTAAACATGACCCCTGCCACCCCTCCTTCTCCCCCATGAACAAGCTATCACCGAACTGGTTGGCCCCCTTCCCTCATTTGTCCCCTTTTCAATTATAGGTACATTCTTGCTGGTCCTCTTTTCCCTGCATATAAAGCCTTCTCAGAGAGCTACATGTTGACTGGAGTTCCCACCTTTGCCCTGGTGGCTTTGGAAGTGGGGTTCTCATACCCTCCAATATTTCAGTGATGGAAATAGGGACATTCTTGTAATAACATCTCTATTAGATTACCAAAGATAACTTCATGAACCAAATACCCTCCATTATTACATACTGGGTAGCATCCTAACTAATAGTTCTGTGAGTGGAAGATGTTCCACTTGTGCAAAGGAACAGAGGTGATTTTTTCTGATTCCCCCTCCTTCTGCTGCCACTTGGGCCCCCAAAAATCTCATGAGCCCCCCCTCAAGTGGGGGACATATTTTCAGAGGACACAGGGGCTGCCGAGGGTGAAAATGGCCCTTTATGAGAGTGACAAGATCTCCCATTCATAGAACTACTGTCCATTGGTGAAGTCACTTCTTTGCCTGCTGTATGATGCATTCATTTACTATGTAGCAGCCTGTTCTCAGCTGACTTTAATGCCAAGAGGGCAAGTGTTCTTTTGGTAAAGATATACTAGAAAAGCATAATTATTCTGTAATACTTTATCAGTGAATTCAGTGATTTTACAAGGAATTGGTATAGGAGAAAGGAAACTGCCTATGGTAAATAGGGACATGAACAGGGATTGCCTCGATCCAAAGTTGAAGCATACAAAAGTATACAACATGTGGATAGAGCAGGTCAATGAGTGCAATTGACCACACAACAAATAGAATAACTGCTCACACCTGGATTCCTCTCCTTGAGTACAAGAAGTTTCTAGTTTCCTCTCACCAGCTTCCATTAATATAGGTGATCCCAGCCTTGGGTCCCTAAATGTTGTTGGACTACAATTCTGGGAACAATGGGTGTTGTAGTCCAACAATGTCTTGGGATCAAAGGTTGGGAACTCCAGCTTTAGTAACCTTTTAAACTTTATTGCGGCCTGTAACCAATATGAACAACATCCTTGGATTAAGACATCTTAAAACAAAGTCTCGATACAATTATACATAAATGTGTATAATAAAGCAGCTTAAGAAAAATGGGGAGCAATTCTTATTCATCCAATGACAAATTCTACAAATTATAGCACAAAACCGCGCAACTTTGTATATTACTTCATTAGTACAATCAGATAGCAACCAGGTGATATAGAACTCATCCGGACATCCAGGAAGTTTTCTTATCAGAAGCATTATTAGCTCTCTCCATGAATCTCGATATAATTGACAGTATAGAAACATATGCACAATAGATTCAACTACATCAGCATCACAGGGTCATTTTTGTTCTCCATAGGGAATTTTAGTAGACCTTCCTTCAAAAACTGCTGAAGGAAGGACATCAGATCTTGCTTGCTCACACAAATGCTCTCCTATGTGATGGAGTTAAAAGAGATGTGAAGTAATTAGCCAATCTACCCCCCTGATTCTGGTCCCAATTCTTACAACATTCAGGAAACCATGCTATATAATTACATCTGTCTATATCTGTTAGTCCTTGCTTAACCATTGACTAACTTTTTTATACCTACATTGCCTACATTAACATGAAATGATAAATCCAAACCAATGGTATTAAATTTTGTATTTATAGTTTGTTTCCAGATCAAGTTAAACTCAAAGCAGCCAGTTCCACTGGATGTAACTTCACTTTAAGGCCAATAATTACATAAACAGCTCCACATTTGAGACTTGATTGTACACATACCAGTCTCCAACCATAAAACAGAATTAGAAGTTCCCTTTGCCGTCTTCAGGATCATCCTTAAAAATCGCATTTGAACAGCTTCCATTGGATTATAATTTATTGTAAGGCCCGAGTTGTGCCCCATATAACATTTGGGAAATAACTTTGAACTCAAACAGTTTAAGGGTTATTTAATGTACTCCTTGATGCAGATTGAATCATGCATTCTTTATGCAACGGTCTACTTTCAGAAGCTTGTAACACTGTTCCCAAATATTTAAACACCTTAACTTGCTCAATCTCATGACAATTTATGCACCACCATATTTCTCCCTCCCTTCCTCCCTCCTTCTATTTCTTTTTGCAAAAGCCATTAATTTAGTCTTTTGATGATCTACCTACAAACCTTCTTCTTCACTATATTTGGCCAATATCTGCAGGGCTCTCTTAAGCCCTATAGGAGTTAGTGACAAAATTGCTGCATCGTCTGCTCACAACAAGATCCAAATATGTCTTTGAGCTAGCTTTGGAGGGTACAAATCTAAATTGTCCAGTCAGTTCACTAAGTATGTGTGTGCGCGCACACACACACACACAGGGCAGGGGGAGGGGGGAAAGGATGCAACCTTCTTTAACCCCTCTTTCTAACTCTTATGCTGGTATCCTGGTAGAACTGATGAATTATAGAAGCAATCTTCTATCAATTGAGGAAGCAGCTAATGTCCTCCAAATTGTGCCTCTACTATTGGAGTTGAATGCAAATCTAAAATCTATGAAGACCACATAGAGTGAAAATTTAGGTTTACATGAGTACTTCTTTACAAGGTGTTGCAATATTAATACCTGGTCTAAGGTGGAATGTCCTTCTCTAAAACCCACTTGTTCCTCTGCGATAATTCCTTCCAGTCTTGCAATTCAATATACAGACGTCTTGTATAAATTTGCTTATTAGATTCAATACAGCTTTGGTATAAAACTTCTTGCATCCATCTTCCAACAAAGGTTTTGCATTTGTTTCATCTTATGGGTCCTGTGGGTCTACAGAGGGACCAAGGGGTATCTATTCTTCCCCAGTCCCCTTACCAAGGCAGGAAGGTTTTCAAAAACCACACTTCCCTTTGTGCCATCGCACAAGCTCCAGGCCTTCCAGAACTGTCAATACAATCCAACCACCAAAAGAGTATTTTAGAACAATAAGCTTTTTTTTTTTTTGTTCTGCTTGTGTTTACCAGTAATGTACTGTATTAATACATTTTGTTGCTATTAATAATGGAAAGCAGGCAGGCAGGTGGGCCATCTTACTTAAATTTCTCAGCAGCAATTCAAAACATAAACTGGAATATTGACAGAGTTTTTGTTTTCAGTTCAAGTTCAATAGTTTCTTTGTGCCTTTTACCAGCCTATGTAAGATGGCAATATCACTGGAGGGGAACAAATAAAGCTTAACTTCTCCTAAAGCATCTTCTACTCTAGAGAATTCATTTCCAGGCTAATTGCAATGAACATTTCTTCTTACAGTATTTTTTTAAGCAAACACACACACACACACACACACACACACACACACACACACACACATACACACACACCCCATATTGGATTCTTCTTCCAGGGGTGTGTGTATGTGTATGGCATGATCACAACATTTGCTCTTGTGCAGGACAACCCCTGCTGCAATTTTTGTTATATGTAGAGTTACAGAGCGTTACCAGCTATTTCAACTTGACACTTTTATGGAGTGGAATCTGTGATTCTTGGCACTCCCACAGAGCGGTATTTACCATCTTATTTGAGGATATCCACGTCGGTGGATTGGACATTTTGAGACAGTACATTGTTTGTTCCTTTATGACCCACTCGGCATTTATTAAGATTGTAAATATCAATAATGGTGGTTATTATCTATTTCATTTGCTCTCTGCTGATGTATGCACACATGTGAACATATAGTTGATTTATATCATTCAAGCTATGTATAGATTTATGTTTGTATATTTAGCATTTTGGGATTTCGTATATTCTATTGTTTATTTTTACTGTTTATAGTGTTGTGATTATTTCACTATGTTTTTTATTTATGTATAATAATATTTTCAGTTTATACTTATGTTTTTGGCATCTTCAGGGGTAGCAATTTTCTTCATTGTGGTTTATCTAGGTATTCTCTCAAGAGAGTCCTATAAAGAGGTTTAATAAGACATATATAGTCCATTGTATTCTCCAGACTTTTATGCATTGGTTGGACACGAGGGATTTCTTCATTTTTGGCCCCTTAGCCCTGTGTGGTGTCCAGTTTTGGCATATAGAAGAACCTGCCTTGCTGAGCTATAATCAGCATAACTTCTGCAAAGGAAGGTTCTGCCTTACCAACTTTTTGAAGTCCTTTGAGAACACCACCAATAATGGGTGGGGGCAGGAGGTGATTCAATATAGACACTCTTAAGCTTTTGACAAAGTCCCTCTCCTAAGGCTCCACACTAAACTTAGCAGCCATAGGGGAAGAGGATTGGTCCTCTTATAGATCAGTAACTGGTTAAAAAACAGGAAGCAGAGGGTACAAGGAAACAGAAGAGTCTTGCAGTGGATGAAAGTAAGCTGGGGGGTTCCACACACTCCTCTCCTTACTACGCTTGTAAGCTGACCTAGCGGCATTGGCAACAGTACTCCAGCCATGGTGAAAAGGAAGGAAGGAGATATCTCTCCTCTTTGGCCAGTGTCTGGGGCTGGCAGGCTGCATAGGACCAGTCGGCTTTTGGGAAGTGTAGATTTTTCAATGGCTACTGCAATGTCAGTATGAAAACTGTTTCCCAAAGGCTAATGGGAAATACCCAGTGTAGTAGGTGTTACCTGGAGAGGGAGAGAAAGCCTCCCTCCT
Organism: Hemicordylus capensis; assembly: GCF_027244095.1. Lineage (NCBI taxonomy): Eukaryota > Metazoa > Chordata > Lepidosauria > Squamata > Cordylidae > Hemicordylus > Hemicordylus capensis. The sequence goes on from NC_069657.1 coordinate 341,614,310, forward strand.
TTCCTCTCATTGTGGCTGGAGCATCTCTTCTACCAATGCTGACCCAAGTGGTAAGTGCATTTCAGGGATCAAAGGAGGAGGTTTGGGGTGGAGGAATAAAAGGGGGCCAAGTGTACGGGAGGAAAGGAGGTTGGGGGCTTACAGGGAGAGGTGAGTAAAGTAAAGTGTGCAATCAAGTCGGTGTCGACTGCTGGTGACCACAGAGCCCTGTGGTTGTCTTTGGTAGAATACAGGAGGGATTTACCATTGTCTCCTCCCAAATAGTATGAGGTGATGCCTTTCAGCACCTTCCTATATCGCTGCTGCCCGATATAGGTGTTTCCCATAGTCTGGGAAACATAACAGTGGGGATTTGAACTGGCAACCTCTGGCTTGCTAGTCAAGTCACTTCCCTGCTGTGCCATTAGGTGGCTGTACAGGAGAGGTCGGCCAGGTCAAATTAGGATTGGCTCATAAATGAGCCAGTTCATTTCCAGGCCAGGGGGAAGGGGAGCTTGCCAAGCACTAAAGGAAACTATCCTTTAGTTGCCAGAAATATGTAGTGCTATGTGAGCTAGCCAAAGGAACAAGCTAAAACCCATATTTTTGTCCCTTGGACAGTTAGCTTGTTTACTAGTCCTGTTCCTGTGCCTTTAACAGCAGCCTGACCTGTTGCATGGAGTGAAATGATGGGAAAAGCTTAAGATGCTTCTTTTGTTTAAATACTTCAGGCCAGTACTCAGTGTTGGAGGGGTGAAGTTTAGTTCACCTCACTTATAACAGAGCAAGCACGGGTGAGAAGAGCAAGCTCATTAAAGAATACCTTGAGAGAGATGTTTAGAGTTCAACAGCAAATAAGATTTATTGGGGGAAGTTACATACTTGGATAGAAAAGCCTGTATCCCTGAGCTTTCTATCTTCATGGTACAGAGCACAAAGGGAGAGAAAGAGGCCACATGGCTAACAGAGAATTTAGCGGAGCAGGAAGGAGGAAGTGAGAAGCTCCTGAGAGTATCAATCTACTAATTGGAGAAAGGCAGAGAAGAGGGAAAGATGACAAGAGGAGTAAAAGGGATATTCTTCCTCACTGTCTCTACTTCTAATGCACCTAGTGGTCACTATACTACGATAGAAAGTGCAAACAGATGAGAGCCAGCGTGGTATAGTGGTTCGAGTGCTGGACTAGGACCGGGGAGACCCGAGTTCAAATCCACATTCAGCCATAATACTAGCTGGGTGACTCTGGGCTAGTCACTTCTCTCTCAGCCTAGCCTACTCACAGGGTTGTTGTGAAAGAGAAATTTAGGTATGTAGTACACCGCTCTGGGCTCCTTGGAGGAAGAGCAGGATATAAATGTAATAATAATAATAATAATAATAATAGGAGCTGTGTCTTCTTAGTGTTTAGTGCTTAATTTTGGTCATTTTGTTGGCACTGCTCTTCTGCCAGCTCCCAGAAGCCTCTCTGCTTATGTTTGAGACTGCAGGCTCACTTTTGACATGATCAGGAGCCTTGCAGCATTGTGAGTTTTCTCTTTGTGGGCATATTGGGGATTAGTCGCTTAGCAGGCAGTGGAACAGTTACCCCAAGATTTAGCAGCTGCCCAAGCCAAATTGTAAGGGAACTAGCCTCGCACCTTCCCCATGCTGGGATACCTAAGTAGACTCTTAAAGTTAACTTTCAAAAGTTAACTCTCTGTTCAAGGTCTCTCTGCAGGATTGACCTGCCTTTGGTTTACCTCCCCTCCTCAAAGGAGTGAAAAACCAATTACCTCAGCAGAAAAGTCAGATAAGGCTCCACGAATGCAGATTCCCTCCTTATCAAAAGAAGGCTAGAGTCGTGGATGATAGGAACTCAGAGATGTACCCATTAAAACGCTGATTAGTTTACTAGGTGTTTTCGACCGAAAAGTGTTACCATGTTTGCACATCCAGTCATTCCATTTGCATTGACCTATTCAAGCATTATGTTTTAGCGCAGCACAACAGACAAACAATGGGATCTTTTGCAATTCCCAGGAACTGTCCTCTTCAAGAAAGAGCAACTGGAATGTCTCCTCAGGAGACCATTTGGGCATTAACTGCCCTTGGTATCTTGAGCCAGTGTGGGATCCCCAGAGGGTCTCCAGTGCCCCTCACTTGGTTTCTATATTTTGGAGTCACTCGTTACTTGGACACTGCAGCAGATAATTGCCACACCACTTTATTTGTGTTTTGCTCTGCAGGCCACCCTTGCTTCCAAGCCCTAGTTTGGCTCTCTTGCCGAATCTGATCTGCACAGCCCTCCTCAGTACCACCTGGAGCTGGCTTCACAAGACAGACACCCTTTAGATCTATCCCTGTAAACTATCCTCCTCGATTCTTCACTGCTGTTTGCTGTTTCTCGGTCCATGCCCGAGGAAAGAGGTCCTTCGGTTGCTCCCGAGCTATAAAGATCCCCTTGCCAATAAATAAAGTAATGAGGTTGGTTAGATGATAATTGCTGAGCCCAAATCTGGGCTCCCTCTATCCCTATTTCTTCTCTCTTAAATCCAAGAGCCTGTTTCTCTGAGCCTCCTTTCTCTGGCCAGCTTAGAAGCTACTTTAATTTGGATACTAAGATAAATTTCCTCTTAGCAGTTTTATGATTAATCTTCTAATGTATTTTTAGTAATAATATTGCTTTTAGTAACTCTCTTACTCCATTGTACCCCTTACCCTCAAATAAAAGTTTCTCTGTTTTTGAATCTCTCTCTCTTTCTCAGTCAGTTATTTTCCTGGAACCAACTTTTTGCATCAAAATTTATTCTGATGTGGAACTGTTCCACTCTGAGCTAATTTCCCCACGCAAAGCCTGAACACAATTTTGGGGTGTTCACCAATCACACCGGGGCAGTTCCATTAAAAGTGTTTCATTTTTATTAATAACTTTTAATTTCAACAAAAAAAAATTGTCATTTTATTTGTGGTTTTAGCCACATTGTTCTATATTGCATCAATTTTATTAATGATGTATGCCACCTCAGGCAGAAATGCACTGGAGGGGCAGGGTATAAATATTGTAAATAAATAAAACAAAATAACAGTCTCCAACACCCAGTATGATAGAGAACACATGAATGCTGCCAGAAATCGCAATCCTATCTGTCCTCTTCCTCATGCCTCTGTAACATCTTACAAAATTTGTGACATTGTTGTGATGAGAGTTTTTCCTACTCCTGCCCTACTTCATTGGCTGCAGCAATGTTATCACATCATGCATTTGAAAGAGTAGATGCTAAATGGGAGGGCAGAAGCAGGAGGAGGAGGAGGAAGCATGAAGCTGCTGCTTTCAGTTACGACATGGCTTCAGACAAGTTAGTTCACTTGACTACTCATTTTAAAGACTACTCGTTTTAAAGTAGCTATGTCACTTGGTTACAGCAAAAACAATAAACTCCTGTGTCACCTAATAAGCTAACACATGTATTGGGACACAGGCAAGGCCGACTTTATCAGGTGCAAATGTGAACTCTTTAAGTAGCCACAGAACTCTGCACTCTTTCCTTATATAAACTCACTGGGCAACATCCTGACTAATGCTGCATGTGTGCAGCAAAAGAATGCTTGCAGGAGTGGAAGCATCCCTGCTTTGAAAAACGGGTGCTCCTATGTGTGGGTGGGCAGTTTTAGCTAATTTCCCCTTTCTCCAGAAGAGCTCTGAGCAATGTGTAAGTAATGTATGTCCCCAGGGGGATGCATGGCCCTCAGGGAAATTGCGAATTGCTCTGAGTGCTTTTAGAAGAAGGGGAGATTGGCAAAAATCAACCTACCCACTCACGCCCTCTGCAAGCACCCATACATCCAAAGCAGGGATGCTACCACTGGGGCTGGGCATCCTCCCACCCACAAGTAGCTGTGCTAATGAAACAGGAATACTACCACTGCAGCTGACTGACATGCATGCAGCATTAGTCAGTGAGGCTCTCCACACGAGCAGTGTGGAGAGCCTTACCAGGCTGTGTGGGGAGAGCGGGCTACGCCAAACAACCAGGGAGCCATCCCTGGGTGGCTGGATTGGCCGCCCACACGACTACCGGTTCTGTCACGGAGCTGGTAGGGGTGGTGGGGATCGGGGGCCGCCTGGCCCCCAGAAGTACCAGGATACCCAAGGAAGTTTCCCGGCCAGGGGTCTACTCGTACATCAGCACAGAGCTGCACCGCGGCGGCATATAATCAGTAAAATGGGGTTAGCAGAATGCTTGCTCTGCTAATCTGGTTTAAGGGGGGAGGACTTAAGCGGACTAACCGCCAGGAGCTCCACTGTTCCCAACGGTTCCTACGGCTCCCTTAGCCCGCTTTCCTGAAGTCGTGAGAACAGCCTCAGTATGTTGGCCACTGTATAAAATACTATAATGTGACAAAACTATGTGCAATTCACAAATCTCTAAGTTTGAACTGATTTTAATATAGCTATTCTAGAGCAAGTAGTTAGAAAATGGCAGGAACAATATATTCCGACCTCAGGATGAGCTCATCTAGAAATCTATGAACCAAAATAGCAGTCAAAGTAAACAGCATGTCCTACTAGCACTGCTATGGGTGAAGTGATGCAGTAGCGAATTGCAGTTCTGGATGAAAATACAGCCAAAAAAACTGTTCAAATCAGATCTAGACAGACTGAGTCATCACATGCAACCAACTAGCTCTTGAGGCTCAGAATAACATAACAACAATGTTTGACTTTATAAAAGAACCAGCCTGGGGAAATAAAGTCCTCAATGCTTTTGGGGTGGGGTTGGGAATTCTGCAGAAATGTCCTTGCATATAAGAAATCCAAAGTATGAAACATTCTAGCCTTATTCACATATTATGGGCCAGTTCAGATAAATAATGTCCTTGCTGCAGCCCTACATGCAATAATGTTGGGCCTGTGGGTGTGAACGCACCTGCCCTGACGTCACACAAGGATGTGCCCATTCAGATTATCACTCTCCTCTCACATGACTGAAGGAAATGCTGTGATCATGTTGGCACATCCTTGAGTGACGTCGGGGCAGGTGCATCTGTGCTAGTGGCCTTGGCATTATCGTGTGTAGGGCTGCAGCAGTTGTTGATCTGAACCATTCCTAGGCTGAACACATAAAAGTCAGAGTATGTATGTACAGAGCTCTATGCACGTACAGTTATTCACATGTTCATTCAACACTTCTATCTGTAATCTGGTTCATGTTTAAAATGAATGCTCATGGAGTCACTCACTCAAAAACATGTACCTGTGTGCAGACATATATATGCATGTACTACATAATGAGGCATAAGCCCAGCCTGGTTTTGCTCGTTCGTGAGAACCACCGGGTGCGTGCGTGAGCCCGGTGGCTCCACAGTGGCAAGCCCACCTAAATACCCTCACCCTTAAATGAGGTTAACGGAACAAGCACTCCATTGACCTCATTTCAGTAATTGTGTGTCAGCCACAGCTGCTTGCAGCCGTGGCGGGCACACTCGGAGAGGGGGGATCCCAGGAATGCACTGCACACTCATGTGGTACATTACTGGGGCTCCAGGGGGAGATGGGGTGCCGCGTGGTGGCGCTTCCCTTTGCCCAACCCCCAGAGCTGCCGGGCGAGCCACAGCCGAGCGTGGGAGCGCCAGAGCCAAGCTGCCTCTTATCTGGTGGGCGATCCGCCCACCCAAGGAGTGGTGATTGATCCTCTGTGGGGAGTGTGGGTCAAGCCTGCTCTCCCCAGAAAACCCCTTTCAGCTCTACATACTGATCATGTGTAGAGCCTTAATGTCTGAGTAGGAGTTGAGCAGTTCCACCTCCCATCACCTGTTAACACTTCACTATCCTTACTGAACAGTGGGCCTGCCATTTTCTTCCCCTTTCAGTTACTCTGAAAAATCCCTTTTTATTGCGTTTAGCATTCCTTGACAACCGTAGCTGATTCTGAATTTCAGTTTTCCTGATGCTATCCCACAAACTAATCTATATTTGTCCTTGGTGACCTGTCTTTCTTTCCATTTTTGTACATGATCCCCCCCCCCATTTTCAGCTCATCATTAAGCTTTTTGTACAGCTACATTAGCTTTTTTAGAAGTGTCCCTTTTTTTCCTTATTGGAATTATTTGTGACTGCACCTTTAGAAACTAATTCTTTAGGAACTCACACCCATCTTAAGCTCTTTCCCCATTAGTTTACCTAGCCATGGAAGCCTATCTAGCAATCATCTGAGCTTATTAAAATCAACTTTTCTGAAATCCAATCCTTCTAGCTTCCTAAGAGCAAAATTCCAACATTACCTGATCACTTTCCCCCCAAATTCCCACTGCTTCCACATTATTGACAAGCTCTTTCCTATTGGTGAGGATCAGCCAATCCTCTCATTCCTTCCTTCATCTTCTAGGAACATAGGCACATAGGAAGCTGAGACAGACCATTGGTCTATCTAGCTCAGTATTGTCTTCACAGACTGGCAGTGGCTTCTCCAAGGTTGCAGGCAGCAGTCTCTGATATATCATGTACAAACAACCACTTTGTATATAATTGTGCTTTGGCAACGTACTGTATGCTTTGGTAGTTTGTTGGTTCAATAAAAAATCTTGTCCTATAAAAAAAATATCTTGTCCTGTCTTGCAGAAACCAGGGAGGGAACTTGAAACCTTCTGCTCTTTCCAGAGCGGTTCCATCAAGGGGAATATCTTACAGTGCTCACACATCAAGTCTCCCATTCATATGCAACCAGGGTGGACACTGCTTAGCTAAGGGGACAAGTCATGGTTGCTACCACAAGACCAGCTCTCCTCTCTTCTGAAAGAGGAAGTTGTCTGAAAGAGGAATGCTTAGTGGAGTTTGTCTCTCAGCAAATATCAGGGTAGTTCATGTCCCCCATGATGGGATTCTCTTTTTCTTTTTTCTTTTTACATTTATATCCCACTCTTCCTCCAAGGAGCCCAGAGCGGTGTACTACATCCTTAAGTTTCTCCTCACAACAACCCTGTGAAGTAGGTTAGGCTGAGAGAGAAGTGACTGGCCCAGAGTCACCCAGCAAGTATCATGGCTGAATGGGGATTTGAACTCGGGTCTCCCCAGTCCTAGTCCAGCACTCTAACCACTACACCACACTGGCTTTGCAATGGACATTGTCTAAGTTCTTTGTGCAGGGCATGCTTGTCAATGTTTGAATGTGTCTATGTACTGGCTTGGGGGTGGAATTACGGTTGGTTGGTTAGTTGGTTTGTCTGCTCTTCACTTGCTGTCTTGAATTCAAAACTGAGAGGTTATTCTCTCACTGCATAAGAGACGGTTAGTTTATTGTTTTCTTAGCCTATGTTTTAGCTAGTAAAAAATATTAAATTCTTGTTTCTCGATTAAAGTAAGCTTCCTGTATAATCACTCTACTAATTCATGCTTAATTCAAACATCTGTCATTTATTTCAGGAAAGCATCATTCACATTAACCCTATTCACAAGTTATGTTGAACACTTGTGCAATGAGTGTACAGTGTTAACAGGTACAGATCTATACACAGGTACAGTTATTCATGTTATGTTGAACACAGCTACAGCAGTAAACTTCCTATCTGTTCCATGCATTTGAAAGAGCCTATACCCAAGTTTACTATTAAAATGGATGGAGGCACAAGCCATATTTAGACATGATGTTGTACAAGTGTACAGATATCTGCACACTTGTACAACGAAATGGGCTGGTTCATTCAAAAAGTGAGGGGTGTTCATAGGAATCACCTGTCTACATGTGCTAGTGCTACAAAGCCCTGTTAAACGCTACTGTGGTTATTATGACTTCAGTAGACATAAATTATATCTGCAGTACACATAAATCTGGTGGAATGGGTGCTTAGATTTCTGCAGCAGATTTGTTTCATGACCCCCTGTTGCTTAACAGGAAGGAAAGCATGTAGCACAGAGAATGTATCCAAAGTCTCAACATCCTCAGAATACTACAATTCCCAGGGTTCTTTTCAGAAAGCACTAAAAGATCACTTATTCCAGTTTCAGCTTGAAGCATAGATATGACCACATTGCTCACGCTGCAGCAGGTGATGGTGAAGGGGTATGAAAGTTGCATATGTGGCATTCAACGTGTGATGGCTTATTACCACTTGCGAATTATCACTTGATGCTGCAGTCACCAACTGATGCATCTGCACGTGTGAACCTGTCCTCAGAAGCACATCCTGGCACCCTCTGCTACTCCCCACAGCTTTCCAGCTCAGCCTGGTTGTTTGGCCTCAGCTTTCGAGCCAGCAACCATCAGATCGGCGCAAATCACTCCAAGTAGTCTATGACATTTGACTGTGCATTAAATGGTTAGTGCCGAATAGACAGGGCAGTTTTCAAACTACGTGGACACCGTCCAGGGGCAATTCTGTACGGCCTGGGGGCCAAGAGCGACGCTAAGCAACTCCTTCCGCGGCAGCTTGGACTCTTTGCACACAAAGGAGGAGCGGAGGCATGAAGGCGCGGGCGGGCTGGAAGTTGTGGAGGGCTTGTGTCGACTGGACAAGCAGGTGCAGCAAAGGGGTGGCTGGCTGGGTCTATTATTGGCCAACCGCTCCTGATGCCCTCCCGCGCCTTCCCTCCGGCTTTCTCCTCCCCTCAAACAAACCCGAAGAATACAGAGAGAGGCAAGCATTCAGCACCGTGGATGATAACAATGCGCGTGGGGGGAGAAGGCGGGCGGGGGATTTGATCTGGAGTAACTCGCAGCAGCAGCAGCAGCGCCGTGGCTGCCGCCCAGGGAAGCTTGATTGACGTAAACCTGCTAGAAGCGGCGCATCGAACACAAGGCAGAGCAACAGCAGCAGAAGTCGCCGTCTGCTCGCACCAGAAGAACACAAAGGCAGCCGCGGCACGGCGGCTCAGCTGCTCCCAGCAGCCGCCGAGCTCCATCTTCCCGGGCGCTGCTCTCTCTCGCTCTCCGGAGAGCTCAGCGAGGGCCACCGCCCGCCTTCCACGCCCTGTCTGCGGCCAGACGGCACCGGCATCTGGGGAAGGGCGAGGGGCGGAGGGGGGCTAGGGAAGCGCGCCGAGCCACATGGACCTGCCCTTGGCTGGTCTGCTGCTTTCTGACCGCCTCTGCCTTTCTGCTTCCCATCAAAAGGAGTTGCTGTAGCTGATGGATGCCGGAAGGTGCCGCATTGCCTTGTGTGTGTTTGCCTGCTTCGCTGGTAGGAATTACTTGGCTGTTCCTTTCTCTCTCTGAATGCCTCCCTTCTGGCGGATGATCGCGGGGGTTTTGGTTGGTTTGTGTAGGGTTTTTTTGCACATCGATTGAATCCATTCTGCCCTAAGAGTGGGAGAGCGAGCCAGGAGGATTGCTCCCCTGGGAAGACCCGAGAGCCAACCGAGAGGACAGACGACAGTCTTGCTGCTGCTGGTACCAGATGAGATCACTGTGCATGTAGGAGGGGGATAGGGAGGGAGGGGGAAGCATCCATCCCAATCTCGATGGGCTAAAAAGGGGGAGCTGCAAGCAAGAACCTTCTTAGGAGGGGAAAAAACCTGACAGCATACTAGCTGCATGCCTCTTGAACCCTGGCGCACATTTACTTTTCTGTACACCAGTGTCCTGTTGGATTTAAAAAAAAAAAAAATCCCCGAGGAAAGCTGTGAGCTGCCACCTGATTTACTCTTTTCATCCTATTGCAGCGGCAGTAAGGGTGAGATCACTGGTTTACATGTGAGAGTGGGGTGGGGATATTAAAAAAAAATCCCTACAGTATCAATATCATCCCTAATCCATTGGAAAGTCAGAGTACGTTTGGCCTTGCTCTCTGCCATCATGCCGCTTAACAGTACCTGCTGATCAGGGCGTTTTATTACCGAGCTGAAATGCCTACTTAACCCAAAGGGCAACATTGTGTGGGAGGGTGTGAACCACATTGCTAGAGGGGCCTATAAGATTACTAACTCTGTCTACTTGGGGGCCTCCAATGCCATTATACCTGTCAATCAGCAGGCGACTGCAGCAGAGGTATAGTAGTTGGGTGCAATTATATGCTAGTTATAGTTTTACTGCAGCTTCAAGCTGTTAAGGGATACAGGAAGGGAGGAATCTGTAGTGGGAAAGAAAAGCAATTGCTTAGTGGGGTCACTGTGAACGAGCCAAAGTGAGACAGAAGGGCCAAACAGGTTACTGGAATTGAGGGTTTACAAATCGAACAGCATCAGGTATTTGTATTGGAAAGATTCATACCACAAAGCAAAGGAGCGGATTCTGGAAAGGGAAGGATCTCTTTCAAAAAAGGAACAGTACACCACAGTCTGTGGCACTTTTTTGGGATTGTGTCCCTTCTTACTTGAGATAAGACTGGAGGGAGCAGCATTGGACGGAGTGGCACAATGACTCATTTGCAGGCAGGTCTGTCCCCAGAGACCCTGGAGAAAGCCCGGCTGGAACTGAACGAGAACCCAGATACACTGCATCAGGACATCCAAGAAGTACGGGATATGGTGATCACCCGACCAGACATTGGCTTCCTCCGCACAGATGATGCCTTCATTCTCCGCTTTCTTCGGGCCAGAAAGTTCCAGCACTTTGAAGCATTTCGCTTGTTGGCCCAGTACTTTGAGTATCGACAGCAGAACCTTGATATGTTCAAGAGCTTCAAAGCCACTGACCCAGGCATCAAGCAGGCACTCAAGGATGGCTTCCCAGGAGGGCTGGCCAACCTTGACCATTATGGCAGGAAGATTCTGGTCCTGTTTGCTGCCAACTGGGACCAAAGCAGGTAAAGGTGGAGTATAAGTTGTGACACCTTGTGGGAGGCTTGGGTAGCTTGAGACTCATTACCCACAGCATTGCAATCTGAATATTTTACACAATAGTGTTGGGTTGAAATCCCTTTTGGTCCTGATGCAGTAATTATGATGTTAATATTCCATTCCCTATGCAGCAGGATGTCTAGCATAAAGTTCCTTGTTTGCTCTTGACTTGCATATCTGCCAAACTGTATTTTAGTGATCCATTCTAATACCTCTAGTAATCTGAAATAAGAGTTAGTTGTATAGAAGAAACTGTCTCCTTTCTAAAACGTTTCAACCCAAGTTTTCAAAGAAAAGAGAAAAAGAGGCACAAAAAAGAGCTGTAAGTTGCTTAAGATCATAGTTCATGATCATACAGATCATTAAGCTAATTTCTCTGCTTAATACACAAGTTAAAGAAAGTACCTTCTTCAAGTCTCTACTCTCTAGAAGAGAGAACTGAATATGCCATTCTATTCTTACTTCCCAGAGATGTATGGAAGATTCAGTCCACAAAATGTTCATTTTTTTCAAATGTTATTTTTGCACTGTGGTTGCTGGTTCCCCTTGATCATCTTCCATGTTGTGTCATCAGAACCTGAATGTTCCAAATCACAAAAATTGCCTGAATAGCATGGGTTCTACCTTCATGGAGGTTCATTTAGGCTGATGTGGGGGTCTCATATGATGCAGAGCTTCAGATATTAAAAATGCAATGTGGTAGTCATGTCAGTCATAGCACAAAATAAAACATGCTACAGAAATAATATTTGGATTCAATGTTTCAGTTCTGTCACTTTGGCCCAATGGAAAAAGATGGAACTAAGTTGAGATAAGTGATATATACAGGCTGGTTAAGCATGCTGGGTCCAGAAGTCAGCAACTTATTTATTTATTTGTTTATTTAATTTGATTTAGATACCGCCCTTCCAAAAAATGACTTACATTCTGTGCAACCAACCACACACCAAAGAGGGGTACAGGCTTGCTGACTCCTCACCAATCTTCAGCATGTGGATGCTCCTAGCAATGGTGGGGAGGCTCTGTACATCCTAAGCACTGCATCTGAGCAGCTGCGACTCCCATAGGGAATGATGGGAGTAGGTTGCAACTTCTCTGATGCAGTGCTTAGGATGCTTGGAGCCTTCCCTGCTGTCATTAGGAGTATCCACACTAGGAGTGCTATGAGGCCAGGAAGCCTGCATCCCTCTTGGGTGCACGGCTGACTGCCTGGAATGTAAGCCAATGTTCTATGCACTTGGCTCAGCAATTTGACAAGTTCCTTGGGTCATTATCTCAGAGGCTGAAACTTCCTGCCAGTGTATTTATTTATTTTAAAATTTATCAGATGCCTTTCCAGAGTAAAGCCCAACATACAACAATACAAGAAAAACACAGTTAAATCGTAAACAAGAGCAAAGGCAGAGCAGACATAAAAATATCTCGTAGCAGGAAATAAGAATGTTCAACCCAACAGAATTGTTTTTGTCTCCTAAGATCCAGCAGAGAGGAGTTCACTCTCTAGCATGCAAATGCATGGCTGAAGCTGGTCGCCTGCCTGGTGGGTGTGTTGGGATGTGCAGGGGACCAGCCTGGGTGGATGCCACTGGAATATGTAATATACTGGAGTAGGATTTAGGGGTGTGCAAAATGGTTGGAGCTTGAACTGGATTCAAGTTGAACCGGCCTGGTACAAGTGGTTCAAGCTCAAACTACACCAGCCCTCCAAAAGGGGTGGGGGATGGTCTGAGATCAAGCCAAACTGGGCTCGGTTCGACCACTTCAGATTATTGTAAATGCTTGACAAGCATTGGCTGAGGAGCGGGGTTTGAAAAAGGGCAGGTGGGGCGGGTAGGAGGTTACCTTACGAGCTGCTGTGGTGTGTGGCTCTTCTGTGGTGGCAGGACAGCAGTGGCTCATCTGCCTAGCTTGGCGGGGGCGTGGTTCAGGCCTCTGCGCATGCACAGTGGTCACTCACTAGCCTCCGCAGTTGTGTGGACTGGAGGTCCGAACTGGGCCCCAGCCCGGGCTAATGCAGGGGAGTGCTGGCAGGGCCTAGGGGAGCTGCTAACAGCTCACCACCACGGAAGAGCTATGCCAATGTGGTGGCATGTAAGATAGGTTCCCGCCCACTTGCGCCTGTCCTTTTTCAACCACCCCCCAATGCTTGTCAAGGGGAATCCTTACTAGGGGTGTGCACAAAACCAGGTTGCATGTTCGGTTTTGCCATCCCCCGAACCTCCCGCTCGGTTCGGTGTCTGGGATTGGTTTCATGACTAAAAAAATTTGTTTTACTTACCCCCTCCTGGGGGGCTTCTCTGAGGCCGCGGGCGGGGGTCTCCAGAGGTTCTCCCTCCCCCCGCCAGCCTCCATTATGTGTCAAATCAGCCGGATCAGGTCACGAAGAGGCCCATTGGGCATGCACGGTGGCCTCCAAAATGGCCGCTGCTACAGGTGTGAGGCCCGGAACCTGCTGAAGACTGCCCAAACGGGGCAATTTGACACATAATGGAGGACAGCGGGGGGAGGGAAACCTCCGTAGACCCCCTGTAGCCTTGGAGAAGCTCCTTGGAGAGGGTGAGTAAAAAAACTTTTAAAAATAACAGCCGTGAACCTCCTGAATGGCCAGGGGGAAGGGTTGGTTTGATATTGGACCATCACACTGAACAGGTTCTATGTCGAACGTGTTCAACATTGAACCTTTTTGCACATGCCCAATCCTTACCAGTTTCTCCTTCACAAGCACTCCATCTATTTATTGCATGAGGCTGTTAATAGGCTACCTTACACGCCTGCCTTCAATGCGTACAAGGGGCCCTTCTTTTAACTGACTGCAAAAAAGGCCTTGTTGGGCCTGGTCCTCTACAAGGCGTCTGAGCCTCTGAATAACCAACAACAGCTACTCACTTGTGAATTTTTCCAGTGCAGGAAACAGCAGTACTACCACCCCAGGTGGATCCCATCCTTGTCACCACTGATAAGTCCGTGGGTCATACACAAATTAGACAAAATCCTCAGCAACCAGTTCTTTATTAACAGAGAACTCCAACAGGTAGCCAGCAGCCTCCTAAAGTTGGAACCCTTAGTGGTTCCGTGCACACCCCTAGTAAGATTCCCCATGGTGCCTGGAAATTTAGGTGTGTGCCTGAGCCAGCTAAGGATTAGAAGGAGTGAGACAACAAAGAGGGCATGTTGCTCCCTCTTCCTCCTACTCTTGGTCCATTGCATGCCTGAGGCAGACAAATGCGTCCAGGAGGAGGAGGGAGCAAGCAAGCAGGACAGGCCAAGCAAGGCAAAGAGTCCACCAGACCACCACCCATGGAATAGAGGGCATTGCTGGGGGTGAGTGGTGTGTTTGAACCTTCCCCCCAAGGTGCAGAGGGCTGTTGGGGCCTTAATTTGGGGGTTCACTCCTAGAGCCAAAGAAAATGGGTTGAGGCCTTGGGTGTACTCTAGGGAGACCCCTCTAATTCTCTTCAAATTTGGCAAGCATATACACCCTCAAGTTGCAGAATATGTGTTTGTCCCCCTAAAGCCAGGTCCCAATACTGCTGCTTTAGCCCTGTGCTCACTGCCGGAATTAAAGCCCCTTTTATGCCTGTAGAAGGAGACGAAGCTGACGTGTGCTCCATCAGTGAACCTTTTTACATTCGTTCATGATTAAGACAATAGTGACTTCCAAACATTCCTTATGCACATGTAACTGTTAGTAGGTTCAAAGTGTATACTGAGAAGCGACAGTTGATTCTAAAATGAAAAAGAGCCATGGTATAGACATTTTTCTGCTAGCTCTATCACATTGTCATTTACATAACTCCACTTAGTATAAGCCAGTTAAGGAAATTAGAAACAGGGTGTGTGGAAGAAAATAAAAACTTACTGCAAAACTGCATACTATCTCATAACTTGGTTGGGGGGAAATGTAGCTGTCTGATTGTTAAGATATAGCAACTGTCAATTTTTGTTGTATGACAGGTTAAAATTCAACAGGTGATGCTTTTCATTGCTGAATATCTATGTGAGAGGAGTGACATGAGTCTTTTCAGGAAGAAAAGTGGCAAGTCTATGTGGAAAGATCAAAATAGTTATCTATGAATATTAAGGGGTCAGAAGGCTCAACTTGCAGGATCCTAATGGGGAGAGACCATAATTCAGTGATAGAGCACATACTTTGCCTGCAGAAAGTACTAGGTTCAATCTCTGATCACTTCACAAAAGGCTTTCAGGTAAAATTACTAGGTAAGATTCTGCCTGAGGCCTTGAAGAGCTGCTGTTAGTTGGATCTGAAAGTTTTGATGAACAAATGGTCTGACTATATGGCAGGTATGGTATAGTGGTTAGAGTGCTGGACTAGGACCGGGGAGACCTGAGTTCAAATCCCCATTCAGCCATGAAACTAGCTGGGTGACTCTGGGCCAGTCACTTCTCTCTCAGCCTAACCTACTTCACAGGGTTGTTGTGAAAGAGAAACTCAAGTATGTAGTACACCGCTCTGGGCTCCTTGGAGGAAGAGCGGGATATAAATGTAAAAACAAACAAATAAAAAATAATAATACATACAGCATCATTATGAAATGTCACCACACAAGAAAGGAGGAGGCACTAATTCTCCTACCAGGGTGCTGTTGAATTGCCTCATGTGTGGGGAAACTCTGGGGAGAAGGGGAATCATGCTAGTCTGTAATAGCAAGAACAATCCACCTATAAATTGTTGTGGAACTTGCTTTATGGCATGAGTTTTCATTGACAGTCCAATGCATGAAGCAAACAGAGAAGGTAGAAGGTATATATATATACACATGCATTGAAGTATATAAAAAAGGAAAGGTGGTGCCATCGAGTCGGTGAAGTATACGAGAAGAAAATCTTGTTACTCTGATCCACAGATTTCTAATCTTTATTCAAGACCTTCTGTGCATCAGTATCCACAAATATAATGCAGATTAAGTATGCTATAAGGAGAGAGCAGAGTGAACAATATGGAACATGTCAAAATGCCTACAGAACAGTTAGCTTCTGATAATACAAGGATGCCACACACATTTATATAGGGAAAGCTGCTAGTCAATTTATTCCAAATAGGGTGGGGTGTTCTACCTAGACCTAAAAATTAAAGAAGCCTCCAAAATCTAGAAAGACTAGAAAACTGATGTTTAAACTTTAAAGATGAGATGCTCCGCATTATGGACACCATGCTTCATACCAAACCTGTGCTTTTCCTGCATGTGTACAGAATCATGAAATATGCACAGTCCTAGTAATACAATGAAGATGAAGCAAAATCTCTCCATCAGAAAATTCAGCTCAGGGAGAAGTTCTCCACTTACACTGGTATAGCCCCATTCCACAGCAGTCTAAATAATTCAGCCTGTGACTTTCAATCTGTTTCAAGAATTGAAATCCAAATGGACAAATGTTGCTTATTTCATGTGTGCGCTATAACTACTTTCCAATTGGGTAATCGTCTTTGTTTTCTTAAGGCATAAAACATGTTTGAAATGGAAACAGAGGTTTTCTAACAGCATGCATAAATAGGCAGCATTAAGCGCAGTTACATTAATCATGAATCCTAGATTATCTTTAGAAATTAGTTATACATCACTAGGTACTTAAATGTGACCCATGAGAGACTGTATGAAAACCAAGTTTGACTGAAGTCAGCTGGAAATAAAATAGGGCAATTTTCTGGCATTTTAATACAGGTCAGCTGCATGTTAGTGAAAGGCAATGGTTCTCTCACTTTTTTGACCTAGGTTATTCTCTACCTTTTTGCTGAGAAAACTTGCTTTGGGGGGAAGGAGTGTGGTGGTGATGAAGGAAGACAATACCTTTATTAAAAAGGTATTGTTTAATGTTATTTATGACTGCCTCCCAACAATTGCCTTTGTGGACATTCCATTGAAAAGCCCTTGTGTAAGCCCAAATAATATTGCAGGAGACAAAGTATACTGCTTGCTTTGAACCACTTAAAAAGTCAATGAAAAATGACAGAAGAAAGCACCCAGTATACCTAAAGAAGGAAGGCCTTCTCACTGTTAAAATGGCATCTGTTAGGATGATGGGATCATGACCAGCCTCCTTGTAGCACCCCTTTTTGATCATTACTTTACTAAATGCTAAGTATAACATTCATCTGGTGACTCTGTAGATGCATATGTTAATGCACTTAATCTGTGGTTTTGCTGGGGGAGAAAATAGATGGCCAATAGTTAGAGTGTTCATTGTTAATGAAATTGTTAGGTAGAAGTAATCAAGTTGCAGAATGATAAAAATAATGTATGGGGAAAATATGGCGAGAACAGCCTGAAAATGAGTGAGACAGAGAAGAAATGAGAACAGCCCTGCTGGATCTGGCCCAAGGCCCATCTAATCCAGCATCCTGTTTCACACAGAGGCCCACCAGAAGCCGCTGGAAGCCTTCAGGCAGAAATTGAGGGCATGCCCTCCATCCTGCTGTTGCTCACCTTCAACTCGTACTCAGAGGCATCCTGCCTCTGAGGCTAGAGGTAGCTTATAGCTCTCAGACTATGTTGCCGCTGCCCCATTGTAGCAGAGTAAGTTGCTAGCCCCCAACTTGTATTGCAGTAAGAACATACAGACACATGAGTAAAAGCCAAACGTTGATTGTATTGAAGTACAGGACACTCACATGATATGTAGTCTCAGCAGGTCCAGATACACATAGTTACAGCAGGCACATAGATAACAGCAGCTGGGTGGACCACAGTGGAGCAGAGTGGACCACTGTGGACAAGTGACTCATGCTTGAGCTCTATTGTTATACTAGCTCTAGCCAATCACATCTGGTCAGCACTCATGACCTTTTTTCATTCCTAATTGGCTACACCTGTTGCCAGTTTCTCTACTTGCTGCAAACAGTGACTTGCACTTTGTTTTAGTCTCCTTACAGCACCTTGCAGGAAATATATCCTGACAGACTAGTAGCCGTTGGTAGACCTCTCCTCCATGAAATTATCCAAACCGCTCTTAAAGCCATCCAGGTTGTTGGCTGTCACCACATCTTATGGCAGATAATTCCAGAGGTTGATTATTTATTATTTATTTATTTAACATATTTTTATACCACCCAAAACTTATGTCTCAGGGCAGTTTACAACAAAAT
The DNA here is from genome assembly GCF_027244095.1 of Hemicordylus capensis. Classification (NCBI taxonomy): domain Eukaryota; kingdom Metazoa; phylum Chordata; class Lepidosauria; order Squamata; family Cordylidae; genus Hemicordylus; species Hemicordylus capensis. The sequence continues at coordinate 341,632,141 of NC_069657.1, forward strand.
GAAAACAGAAAAAGTAAAACATTAGTTAAAACAAAAAACAAAAAGTTTAAAATATTACAAATTAAAATTTTAAAATAATATTTTGAAACAGCATTTAAACCATTAAAACAATATTAATTAAAAGCCTGGGTGAACAGATGCATCCTTAAAGACTTTTTAAAAGCTGTCAGAGAAGGGGAGGCTCTTATTTTAGTAGGGACAGCATTCCAAAGCCTCGGGGCAGCAGCGGAGAAGGCCCGTCCCTGAGTGGCCACCCGACGAGCTGGTGGCAACTGCAGACGGACCTCTCCTGATGAACGTAATGGGCGGTGGGGTTCATGATGAAGAAGACATTCTCTTAAATACCCAGGGCCCAAGCCATTTAGAGCCTTATAGGATACTAGTGTTTTTAAGCCCGTTGGATAACGGGCGCTAGTGGAGCTGTGCACTCCGGACCTCCGCCACCATTCCCCCTCCAGCCACCCACCGCTGCCCGCGGCTCTGGCCGGGCCCGCCACCCACCGCCGCCTGCGGCTCTGGCCGGGCCCACTGCTGCCCGGGCCCACCGCCGCATCCAGTTTTCCCCGCCGCCTCATCCAGCGGCCATGTTGGGCGGCCAGAGGCGGCCGCCCCAAAGAAGCTGGGTAAGCGGCAGCGCGGCCAGGCCTCGGCCATGGCTCCGCCGTGCCTCGGCCAGTGTCCCCCACCGCTGCTTACCCGGCTTCTTCGGGGTGGCCGCTTCTGGCCGCCCAAGATGGCCGCCAGGTGCTGGCGGTCGTGTCCCCCTGGCTCTGTTCTGGGCATGCACTTCGTGCATGCCCAGAACAGGCAGGCACGAACGCACGCTTGGTGTCTGTCCACGGACGGACAACAAGCGTTTTATTAGAGAGGATAACCAACACCTTGTATTCTGCCCAGGAACATATCGGCAGCCAGTGTAGCTCCTTCAATATGGGAGTAATATGGTCTCTCCAAGATGACCCAGAGACCAACCTGGCTGCCGCATTCTGGACCAACTGTAGTTTCCGGACTACATAGAAGGGCAGCCCCACATAGAGCACATTGCAGTAATCCAGTCTGGAGGTTACCAGCAGATGTACCACTGTTTTGAGGTCATCTATCTCAAGAAATGGACGCAGCTGGCGTATCAGCCGAAGCTGACAGAAGGCACCTCTGGCCACTGCCTCAACCTGAGACACCAGGGAGAGGCTTTGATCCAGAAGCAGCCCTAGACTGTGTACCTGTTCCTTCTGTGGAAGTGTGACCCCATCCAGAACAGGCAGATCAAAATTGTCTCTCAAGTTTCAACCCCACACAATGAGTACCTCCATCTTATCTGGATTCAGTCTCAGTTATCCCTCATCCAGCCCATCACTGACTCATTTAGGGAGGTTATGCCCTCTCCTGATGATGCTGACATGGAGAAATAGATTTGGGTGTCATCAGCATACTGATAGCACCCTGCACCAAATCTTCTGATTATCTCCCCCAGTGCTTTCATGTAGATGTTAAACAACATCAGAGACAATATGGAGCCCTGAGGCACACCATACAAAAGTTCAGATTTTCGATAACAGCGGTTTCCAAGGGACACCATCTGGAACCTGCCCAAGAGGTAGGAGCGGAGCCACTGCAAAGCAGTGCCTCCCACTCTCAACCCCCTCAGACGCTTCAGAAGGATACTATGGTTGATAGTATCAAAGCCGCCGAGAGGTCCAAAAGGACTAACAGAGTCACACTTCCTCTGTCAATTCCCAATTGGAGATCATCCATCAGGATCATCCAACTTCATTTCCCCACATCGTTGGTGCCAATGTGCACCACAACAGCTGTCTCCTCACCAGCACTGCCTAACAGTCTATCTAGACGCTGTGTGATGTCCGCAACCTTCACACCAGACAGGCAAGTCACCGTGCGATCAACACGTGGGTCACAAACCCATATCTCTATTCCTCTAATGATTGAATCACCCACTTCAAGGAGGCCCCCAACCCCCAGAGGAGTATCCCTTGTGCAAGAGGATATGGGCTCATCATCCACGAAAGGGGTCTCTTCTAAGGGAGCATTTTCCTCTTGCTCAGACTGATGTTCTCCTTCCCCAAGACCTTCATTTTCCTTGACAGTAGAGGAGCCATCAGCCTTGCAGTGGGATGCCTCTACCACATCCCTGAAGGTCTTGTCTGCATGCCTATCTGTATCTCTGAGCTTCTCCAGATCTGCCACCTTGGTCTCTAGGGAACGGACTTGTTCCCTGATTGCCAGGAGCTCCTTGCACCGAGCACACACCCATGACTTCTGCCCATGGAGCAAATAGTCATACATTCGACACTCTTTGCAATCACTGGGAAGTGCCCCCTCCCTTGCTGGCTTTCTATCTTCATAACTGGCTTTGTTGGCTGTTTACAGTATTCAGATATAGTTTATTAGAAAGTTAGGTCTTAGCTGTATTGGTCAGTTATTTAACTGTTCAAACTTCCTTTCTCAAGAATATGAAGGAGTGAATAGTACTTACCTTCTCTTCTCATTGGGCTTCTTGTGATCAAGGGGGCTGGTTTCAGGCTCCCCCGCACACTTCCCCACTAAACTCCATGCAAAACTCCAATGCCCTGTTTGCTACCCCTGTTTGCTAAGTTCTCCGGCCTTCGTCTCTTATATAGATAGTAGGCCTAAAACTGAGATACAGGAATGTGGCTCACAGAAATGTGGGCCCTCCCACCAGGTGTGACTCACTACAGCCCTAGCTCGATTCCTCCCTCTGCCCCCCTCTAGGCAGGGAGAAACAACAACTAAATGCCACAGAGCCCCCAGTGCAAGCCCTGGCAAATCCTAGCCTTGGCAAGAAACAAACACAGACACACACACACTAGGACATCTCCCTTAAAGAGAAACTAGCCCCTTAAAATCTCCCTTCCTCCTGTTAGTTAGTTTAAAGGAAAAAGGCGTGATGTTGTTTTGTTTAGAAAAGTTTGCTTACCTCCTGAATCCACTTCTGCTCTTCTCAGAGTAGGCTTCAAACTAAGTTACTGGGGCTATGGCAGTGGCACGGGGGCAAACTCTGCTGGGTGTCTCAGCTGTTAGCCTCCCAACCTGAGGCTCCTAGGAGGCTCCCCTCCCAGGAGGCTCCCCATAATGCACTGCACACTCACACGTTGCATTATCGAAGTTCTTGGGGCCTCCTGGCCCCAGAAACACCGTGCTGCCGGCAGGATCCAGAATTGTTTGGGTGAGTGATCCACTCACTCAGCAAAGGAGAGAGGATTGTCTGCAGGGGAGGTAAGCATTTCAAGGCTTCCTCCCCTCGCCCCTTTTGAGCGCTTTCTCCGATCGTGAGAAAGGGTTTATTGTACTGTAGGATTTTACAAATGTGTAATGAAGAGATAATCCAAACTAGATGGGCAGGCATTTTAGATGTTTTCTCAAATCGCACATAGAGGTCCTGCAAGTTTCAATGACAAATGAAACAAACTTTAGATGAAAATTCCAAACCATATACTCCTAACTCAAAGTTGCTTGGAAAAAGTGGAATACTTGTGGTCCTAATTCATTCTTTTTCAACAGTCCCCATTGTGGATGCTATTGGGTTTAGAGGGGGGGGTGTCCACAAAAACATTGCATTTTGGTATACTGTTAGCCAGCATTAAATTAGAACTCACCAGTTGTAACTGTCCCTCAAAGTCAACTCTTGAAAGCAAAATTTGGGATTTTTTCTTTTTTCTTTCAAAATTCAAATTCTGACATTTTGGCTGATTTCAAATCTGTGCAAAACTTGAGGCAGATATTTCAAGTTTTTCAGGATTAGCTCAGAACAAAGCAAGAATTGAGTTTATTCAGAGTTAATAAAGTCTGTTCACAAGTCTGTGAAGCAACTTCAAGTTTACATTTGTCCCCCCTGCTATGCTGCCAACATGAATAATAATGATGAGGTAAAATGTTGGTTACTGTAGGTCTAGAGTGCAAATAGTTCCTTGCTGTGTGAAGGCTTTCATGCAGATTCTTTCATCATAATTCATTTGAAAGAACTTTGATGCTGGCACTGAAAACAAATGCTTACCATTTGTGATTTCTACAATTTCAGCTCTCACATGGGGCTAAAGGTTCAGCCTCAGCATTGTTTTTAATGTGGTCTGTAGTGGCTTTTATGTTCTTTGTGGCTTTGTGAAATGAGGCTTGCTTATCTAACATTATGTAACCCAGGAAAAAGGCACTTTGGAAAATCAAGGTGCCCCACAGAGATAGTATATTGCCTACTATTTTTAAATACCTTGAATATATCTTTCTGGATGAACAGGTTCTTCTAATGGTCTAAAGATAATGGCTGCAATCCTGAAACAATTAGGCTGCTGAGCCCATTGACTTTGATGGGCTTTAAGCTGCTTATCTGTGAGCAAGGTTGCAACCACTGTTACTTCTTTCTCCTGAAAGTTAGCAAAGGAAAACCATTTCATGGTAATTCAGTCACTGAGAGGGTCAGACTCCTAAATTTTGTTGTTGGCACCTGCAGCCAAAGAGAATTTCTCAGTGCCTCACAGTGGTAGTGACCAGCCCTAAATTTAGTGGGCAACATCCAGACTAAGTTAAGTCATAACTTAATGGGACTTAAGTCAGTAATGACTAGCTTGTCTCGTTGATTTCAATGGTGCTGAACCATGACTAGTCTGGATGTTGCTCAGTGTAGGGGTGTGCGAGCCAGCTCAGTTTGAATCTGGACCGGATTCAAACTGGCCCAGCCCAGGCTCAGCTGAACCAGGTCTGGTCCAGTTCAGCCATCAAGTCGGCTGAGCTGGCTTCTGGGCTGGCTTGGGGGATATACTTGTAAAGAGGAATCTGGCTAGGATTCCTCTTTATAAGTAAAGCAGAGTTTCTTTACTTTTAAAGTGTGGGGCAGCAAAAGGGGAATATTTGCCTTTAGTTTCCTGCTGACTGAGGCATAGGGATGGGCCCGGACCAGTCCGGAGGCCATTAAAAAAGCCTCGGGACCGGTCCGGACCGGTCCGGAGCTGGGTGGTTCGGTCTGGGGGTGGGGGGTACCTTTAAGAGTGGCGGGAGGGTTTATTTACCTCTCCTTCCGCTTTCCCGCTTGGCCCCGTAATCCTCTGTGTAATTGGGGCGGCAGGACACCTCCCTGCCGCCCCTTTCCCAACGTTACTTGCAAAAAACCCCAGCAGTCCTTTGCGCATGCTGGGTTTTTTTGCAAGTAACGTTGAGGAAGGGAAGGGGTATAGCCGCTGCCATCGCCGCCACGCTCGCCTTTCCCGGCACTTCAATTGCTCTGATCTCCGTGGATGTGAGAGGGGGAGTCGGTAGGGTAAGAGCTCTTTTTGCCTGGAGGGCGAAGATTGAGTGGTGCTTTGTCTCCAAGCGTCCCTTGTGCTCTGGTGGCAGCACTGACTGAAGGATGCACCTGGCCACTGAACTGCAAGTCTCGCGACCTGTTGGCGGGAGACTCTCCATAGTCCCAGCAGCGTCTGGCACAGATGGCTTCAAGCCGGCTGATGCTGACACTATCTGCGCTGGTCGATGGGGCAGAGGCGCCTCAAAGGCTCGTCTCCCCCATAAAAGTCTCTCCTTGCCTCTTTCCTTTTGTTACAAGGATAATCCTGTACCATCCTGTGTGCTCCATGCACCACGAAAGTAAGAGCGGGAGGGCGGAGGGGAAAGGAGAAGGAAAAGATACAATAGAAGGGGGTTTATATATATATTTTACAAGAAGGGGAAGGGGCGGCAGGGAGGTGTCCTGCTGCCCCAATTACACAGAGGATTACAGCGCCAAGCAGGAAAGCGGCGGGAGGGGTAAGTAAACCCTCCCGCCTCTCTTAAAGGTACCCCCCCACCCCAGTGCCGGACCGCAGTTGGCGGTTCCGTTCACACCCCTACTGAGGCAGCAGTGGCAGTGACATAGGAGGAGGAGGCGTGGGCTCCTCGAGCCCCCTCCCCACTGGCCTCTCACATGACAGGCCAGGCCAGCTGCAGCCCGGTTCATGCCTCTGTGCGTGTGCGCAGGCCATTGGAGTGGCTTTGGCTCATGTGGGCAACAGCCGGCCTGGCCTGTCATTTAGGAGGCCAGTGGGGAGGTTGGAGGAGCCCCCACCATACCATCTCTGCCATCCCTGCCATTGGGAAACTTAACGGTGAATGTTCCCCTTTCGCCACCCCCCCCCCTTCTTAGTCTAGGAAATCCCCCTCTACTTGTAAAGGGGAATCCTAGCCAGATTTTCCCTTACAAATATATCCCCTGAACTGGCCCAGGAGCCAGTTCTTCTAACCAAGGAGTGTTCCATTTTGAACATGGACCAGAACCCCGCTTTTGGGAGCTGGGCTGGTTCAAACTCGGACTGCCTGAACTGGGCCAGCTTGATATGAGCCGGCTTGCACATCCCTAGCTCAGTGCCTATTCTGAATAAACCCATACAACTAGTTACCAAAGGGAAATTTACCATATTTTGGAGACATTTGATGCACTTCAGCTGCTGAAGGTCTGGTCTACCTGGGCGCTTTGCTGCTGAAGGTCTGGTCTACCTGGAACAGCAGCAAAATGCCTCCATTTGGGCAAGTCGCATTCGGAACGTAAACAGCAGGGGGAGCAGTCTCGCTGCAACTTAACAACCCCCCAAAACAGCAAATTTTTCATGCCAGATATATGACGTCCTTGCTCTATATCGCAGTGATTAAATTCGCAACAAGGCATTGGAAATGTGAACGGCAACCTGCTGTCAGTGTAGGGACTGTGGTGTCATGACCCAGGAAGTGTGGAAGCACATTTCCGAGATACGTCCTGACCCCTTTGTAGGGTCTAGTCTGGAAAGCTCCCTGGAATCAGGTGGTAAGCTGCTCTGAGCTCTCTGGAGAAAAGTGGTATGTAAGTGTGCTGAATAAATATAATCTCTTGGTTAGCTGTTATTTATTGCTGCTCTGAACTTTCTGGAGGACTAGTGGGCTGTAAGTGTGCTGAATAAATATATTTGGTGGTTAACCGTTACTTGTCACTTATTTATATCATCTTGCCAAGTGTGGTGAATGCTAATGTGATAACAAATGCAGCTAGTTTCACACATTCAAGTTATATCTACTATTACTACCACTTGATTAATATCATTCATGATCTCATCCAAAATCTGTCTCTCTTGGTTTTTGTCTTCCCAGTAGTATCCGCTATGTTGCAATGTCAGCTGTAAGCATCTGTGTGTGTGTTGCAATACCTGTATCTGACCTGGCTTCTGCATACTGAAGTCCATGCTACGTTCTTTATTACATGCATAAGTGATAGCTGAACAATTGACAGCAAAATAAAACCTTTTCTTCTAGCATCTGAACATTGTTGGTTAGTTAGCTTAGCCCAATTTTCTCTTTTATATGTTGGCAGATACACACTGGTGGATATTTTGCGTGCCATACTTCTTTCATTAGAAGCCATGATTGAGGATCCAGAACTTCAAGTAAATGGATTTGTTTTGATTATAGACTGGAGCAACTTCACATTCAAGCAGGCTTCTAAGCTGACACCGAGTATGCTTCGATTAGCCATAGAAGGCCTTCAGGTAAAATTATTTTAAAGCATTGTTAATAGATTTCTTACTCCCCACCCCCCAGCAAACAGCTCCCTCTGTTTTTCAGTTGGTTGCATCTAAAAATGGAACAAGCAGAACAGTCAAATGTGAGGACTGTAGATTCAAATAATGCAGTACTTGCTATATTTAGGTAGGATATGAATTAAACACAATTTGTGACCAAATTAAAGAAGCATTATTAGAGTGTTTATGTTACAGTTTGGAAAAGCTGAATTTAAGTTATTCTCATGCTTAATGTCTTAGCTAGAGTCTGTGTTCTGAGGTGTCCTATATTGGATATGTGAGAACAGCAGCACATACCAGACATCTTTTGGCAAGTCAACTATTTATTGAATACAGCTCACTGAAAAGGCCCAGCAGAGAAAAAGGTGTGGGGCAGTGGGGGTGGGGGCGTGGGTACAATTTATCTAGTTACTGATGAATCTGGGTGTAGGACTGTTGGGTCCTAAAAAGATCTTACAAGCTCAATATAGGCTAGGGATGTGCAAACAGGTTTGGGGGTTTGAGGTTCAGGGGTTCGGTTTGGGGGGTTTGAGGTTCAGGGGTTCGGTTTGGGGGGGTTTTATGGTTCAGGGTCGAATTGAACCCCCCAGTTTGGTCCAGACCCAGACTGAACACACACACCCCTGAAGTTTGGGGGGTTCGTGGACCAAAAATTCTTTTTAAAAATACATTAAAAAATTTTTTTTAACCTTGTACTCCCCTCAGGGGAGTTCTTGGAGGCAGCAGGGGGGTCCACAGAGGTCCCCCCCCACTGGGCTTCTAAATCACCCCCTCACCCGGTTCAGGTGCTCTTTGGCCAGTTTTCGGCCTTCACCCGGCAGCCCGGTGGCCATGTTGGGGGCTGGGCACCTGCGCCTAGCCCCCAACATGGCTGTTCGGCTGCCGGGTGAAGGCCAAAAACGAGCTGAAGAGCACCCAAACTGGGCGAGGGAGTGATTTAGAAGCCTGGCGTGGGAGGGGAAACCTCCATGGACCCCCTCCCCCCCCACCGCCTCCAGGAACTCCCCCGAGGGGAGTACAAGGTAAAAATAAAAAATAAAAAAGAATTTTCAGTCCGCGAACCCCCCGGATGGAACCAAACCTGGGGGGATTCGAGGGGGTGCCGGACCAAACTGGCCCAGTTGGGTTCGAGGCTGGTCCAGCCTTGAACCCAACTGGGCCAGCTGGTTCCGTGCACATCCCTACCGTGTTTCCCCGAAAATAAGACAGTGTCTTATATTAATTTTAGCCCAAAAAAATGCACTAGGGCAATTAGCGGTACATCAGAAATTACTGCTAGGTCTTACTTTCGGGGTAGGTCTTACTTTCGGGAAAACAGGGTATATAGGCTGCTGCTGCTGCTGCTGCTACAACAAAAGTGAAACTTTTTCTTACAATTTCTTACATAGTTTGTCTTATCCTGAGGCCTTCTAGGTTGCCTCTTAAACAAGCCGTGCACAACAGCCTAAGTGGTATGCTAAGACTTGGAGAACTTGTTGTTTGAAACTCTGGGCTATGCAATAAGTTGAATGTCACTCCACAACTAGTTCCCTGGATTTTCAAGTATTTCTGGGAGCATAGTAATTGTTGGGCTAGGCCTATGCAAACTGAGTTTTCTAAGAGGCCATCATGCAGTACGGAATCTGCACCAGAGAAACATTATGCTGATGCCACCCATAGGGTTAAAGGCCATACTTTTAAAGCTGGGGATCTGGTCTATATTGCTAACAATACTGCAAGTGGCAAACTTCAGCCAACATACAGCAATATACACAATGTTATTCTTCAGAGCAAATCAGATTATTCCTTTTGAGTTTGTCAACACTCAAGATTAGAAATGCCAAACATCTGAGAATAGTTCTATCTCAACCAAAAGTGATAATTTAGCAGTTTCTAGTAACCCAGATTTGCAATTCCCCAGTGATGCAGGATACTGAGTGACAGTGGTACAGTTGATGAAACTGATACTCCTGATATACTACTTCAGAGAAGACTACGAGAAGTGGATGAAGTAGTTAAAAGACCCTCCAGATTTAAGGGTATAATTATGTAGGTTTTGGAAGCATGTTAGGAAGAAGTGTTATATTTCAAAAATGTTTTTAAAGCTTGACAGTGTTTAGTGTTTGTTTAATCTAAGAAAGGAAAGGATGTAGTGTAGCTGCTTACAGTGTTTCCTGCAGTACTACAGATCCCAGCAGTCTGTGCAGTAGAGATAGGAAGTCGCAGCACAAAGAGAGAGGCAGAGATTAGTAGGAAACAAAAGGCTTAATAAATGTGTTAAGTTAATGTTGTTGCTCATTATTTATTTATTTATTTATTTATTTATTTATTTTATTTGTAAACCACCCCATCCAAAGGCTCTGGGCAGTGTAGAGCAAATTTTAAAAGACATAAAAACACAAAGAATTTAATACACAGTGCTAAAAACAATATAAAAACAATTAAAAACCATTTAAAACTAATTAAAATAATTTTAAAAACAATTTTAAAACCTTGGAAGGCCAGGCCAAATAAATAAGTTTTCAGGGCTCTCTAAAGGCCGACAGAGAGCCTATTTTGGCAATTTTAGAGACACATTGTAACTGTATTTGTTCTCCTAGGTGTCATTTTTCCTTCTTTTTTGCCCTCGCTATCTTTTACCCTACTTGCCCATACTATTTAATCAAATTTGTTGCATGAACATTTCAGGGGAAGGGTGATTTTCGTTGACCTTCTCTTTACTCTTAAGCCAATTGTGACACCTGAAAATATGTCTCTGAAGATTGTGCAGTGCTCAGGGACATTTTGGGGGGTCACAGTTGACTTCAGGCTGAAGAAGAGATCAACAAAAATTCCCCCTCTCCCAGAATACACGTTACATGTTCGCTGCATATGCTACTCATTAGTCTGTATGTTGGCCATTAGTTTCTGTTTTTCACTCTGCAGTTTAGCTGTTTTCTTACTCATAAATATCATATTTCTCCTCTTTGCATTGTTGCATTTCCTTTTTTTTATTCATTTAGACATCTTATTTCCTACTTGTAAATCCTTGAATGAGCCACCTAATGGTGCAACCAATGGTAAACCCCTCCTGTATTCTACCAAAGAAAACCACATGACTCTGTGGTCACCAGGAGTCATTACCAACTCCATGGCACAACTTTACTTTGCTTTAAATGCTTGAATGCTGTTGCTCCTTCTGATCTTTCCTCCTTAATTTCTCTTTATACTCTGGTTTCCTTTCCTACCTATCTCTTTGTTAAGCCAATGATATTACTTCACACCTCCATCCATTTCTTTGGCAGTACCTTGTCTTTGGAACTAATTGCCTCCAGGTATTTATATAATGTAGTTTCTCCCACTCTTTAAGAACTGATTCAAGAGATAACTATTTTCCAGTTAATATGCCTTTTCCAATTAACTGAGATATTTTTAAGTCAGTAAGATATCCAGTCTAACTTACTGAATAATAAAACTCAGGAATCACTCTAAAGGACTACTTAATTACAATAGGACTGCTCAGGAGTAATTTAGTCTAGATGTCAGCCACTGCCTCTTTTCCTACGTTGTTTTTTGTTTCTCTTCCTTTTTCCTCATTTGTCTGTCTATTTAGATTATAGCTAAACACCATGTCCTGCTAGCAGGACAAGGTGTTGATTTTTAAATTAAATTTATTAATATTTATTAAATTTAATAAATTTATTAAAATATTATGTATTAATATAAATTAAAAAACATTTAACATTAAAATAGTATTTAAATCATGACTAGAGTGGTGGGTCAGATGAACTACCCCACACATTTAGGAGAAGAAGCATAGAGCACTAGGAGGGGGAGTCAAACATGTGCACCTGTAACCTGTATTGCTTGTTAGGCAGGGTTGGTTGTATGTATGGTCCACATGGCCCATTGTGTTGTTTCTGGTAGTAATTGCTCACCTACAAAATCTCGCTGACCTTAGAATCTTAACATCTTGAATGTTAAAATTCATCATGAACCCAACATTGAGAGTGGGTTCATATATGCAGCAGGTTCATCACTCAGTAATGTCAAATGATAATATGCTCATATGAAACATTAATCAAAGATGAAACACCACAGCCAGGATCAGACATTGCTTGTGCATGAAGAAGGAGTGTACTATATGCTGCATTTCCCCCTTATGTATATATTTGCTTGGGTTGTTTTTTAAAAATGTTTTTGTTTCTTTCTTCTTTTACTTTTTTTACACATGTTCATAAGTTTATGTCAGAGGAATGAGATTGGGGGAGGTTAATGGGCAAGGAGGCAGGAGGGAAAAGGGAACTGAAGATGTTTATATGGTAAAACTAAACAAAATCAATAAAGTAAAAAGCTATTGAAATCAATTGATGAAACATCAAGTTATGTCATGCATGTGTGAATTGGTCCTTATTTAGAATCAATATAGAAACCCAATTGTCCTGTGAAATATTTGAGCCACAAACAATTTGTTAGTGTAGGAAATTGCTGCATGTAAATGTATATTGAAGTAAAAATGTTCAATCTTAGCTTATTTGAGGGGAGTGCATTGCCTATTAATGGAGTGTTCCAGGAAAATATATGATATTCCTGACTTGGAATGAAAGCACTGTTCCCTCTAACAGGGATTTCCAGATGTTGTTCATTACAACTCCCAGCATCCCCAGCTACAGTAGCCTTTGGCTGGGGATTATGGGAATTGTAGTCAACAACATCTGGGAATCCCTGTTAGAGGGAACCCTGAATGAAAGTGTAATATAGTGCAGTGTCTAGAATGTTGTCAGTATGAATGTTTGGAGATCTATGCTGCTTCTGGACTTGACTGGAACAGGTAACTGAAGTAAGTTGTTTAAAAGAGGAAGATAAATCACATACAGATACAATCGACCCCAGGGCAAATCACTCAAATCTACTAGATATGAGTCAAATCAATTTGGCCACAAATTGATTTGCACATCCCTATCCCATAGTTCATATCTGGTGTATGATAGTCAATTCATTTCCATTACTTAATTATTTCCAATTGCTTTGTCTGAACTTTTGCTTGCATTTTAACCTCTTCCTATTTTTCTCTAACTAAATATGCTTTTGGAATGATGTCAGATTGAATTACTGAATTCTTAGCCTAAATATGAGAGCCAGTTCAAATATTTTTGTTCCCCTCAAAATCAGTTTACGCCATGTGTTCACTGTAATTGAAATTCTCCATGCTAGTGCCAGCAGTTTTCAGGATTGTTTGTTGATGAAATGGAGAATTGCAATTCAGTTCTGTCAAACCATGTAGAAAGTAGCTGTCAGATATTTAAGTTGCTACATAGACCTAATCCCCATGCAGAAGCAAATTTTGGTGGTTTCTTCCACAATATTATTATTTATTTATTCAAAGAAGTTGTCTTGAGTATCATTTTGGTCTTAAGCACTGGAAATATATGTATCACCAAGTAAAATACACGACTCATTATTTTTCTTTCCTCAGTAGTGCTGACTTAATCTGATCTTTGAGGGTCTGCAAAAACCTTAAAATGATATACTTAATATATAGATAGGTTCAGTTGAGAAAGAGTGACTTGCCTAAGGTAGGGATGTACATGTATCACAATTCGAAGAGCGATTTCTAAAACAACCCTGACACCGTTAAGAGGGAGGAGAGCAGGTTGCTGACCACACAGATGGCCACTGCTGCACAAGGGCAGCTGGAGAGAGCACCGCTGGTGTGCTATTGCACCTGGGGGGGGGCACCTCCTGAACAGGAAGCTGCGGGCAAGCAGCAATGGAGCAGCTATGGAGCTGCTCTCCTCCCTTTTAAAGTTGCCAGGGATGTGTTATTTGGATGTTACTCTTTGAATCGTGATATGTGCACATCCCTAGCTCATCGTCACCCAGGGATCTGGGTAGGTCAGCAGGGGTTTGAACCTGGGATTTCCACAATTAAGCCAATGCTCTAATTTCTACATCACATTAAAAAAAGCAAGTAAATACAGCAAGGGTAGGCAGCCTCCAGCTGTTATTGAACTGCAGCACCCATCCTCCCCAGTCACAATTTATTGTCTACCCCTGACATACAGGATTCTTCCCTCATGTTTTCAGCCATATTGGTTGTGAACTGGAAACTTTAATGTCAAGATCTTCAGAATTTAAATCTCTTTACCTTTTGGTGGGGTGGTGGTGGTAGCATGCAGCAGAAGTACAAAAGCAAGTGTAAATAAAAATATTCAGAACTCAGAGATTAAAATGATGATTACAAACTACTCAGTATGCATGGAGCCTTCTGGACTGGACCAGTTCAATGCCTTGGGGAGGAGGAGGAGTTTTTGTGCACTGCAAACTGGTCATGTGGGGGGTGGTTTGTCTGAACCACCTTTCTATGTGCTGCTCAATTATTACTTTAAAGGAGTGGGTGAACTGTCCATATGATGAGGCTACAGCACACCAGAATACCAGGTGGTGATGATCTTCCTCCCACATGTGAGTGTTGTCTAAACTGGTCTATTCAGTTTGGAATATTGTCTGAGCTGGCTAATTCTGATTAATATTTAATTCCTCTGTGGCCACCAATGCATCTTAAGTGGCCACCCATGACCATAATGGCCATTCTTTGATGTGTTGCTATGTGCAAGCTTTGCCACTTTAGCTCCGTAGGTCACTTGCCGAATCTGACTAAAACCATGATGACAGGCAGAAAGGAAAGTGAGAATTTATAAACTCCTCAGTATGCTTTAATTAGCTTATTCTCTCCTACTCAGGCATTGCTTTCTTTATATACTACACAACATGTACATCAGAAGCTTGTCTGTCTCTCTCACTGAGCAGGTTCAGAAACCGCTGAGGAGAAACTAAACAAGGACAAGGAATAAAACAACCAATAGAAGTATACTCCATCTTTACTGTCTTCATAAGCACACTCTGTTTAATCAGTGAAATTGAATTTGTTTTGGCTTACGAGACATTGCAGGGCTTAAAATGGCAGCTCACAAAATGTTAAGATTCTGGGAAATTAATTGCTTTTACAACTAAAGGGGAAGAAACAGAGATTGGTGATTGCCTGTGGATTTTCAGAGCAAAGACACCTCTAGCAGAGTAGCATCGGCTGTCCAAGTCCTGGTATCCATTCATCTATGAATTATATCAGGGAGAACCTCTGGAAGGAGAAGCTATGTCATCATTAAAGTGAGAAGCGTCTGCAGGGACCAGTTAGCTGGTGGGTGGAGAACAGCCGATTTCAGCTTCCCTAATCAAGAAATTGTTGGAACACTGTGTGGCTGTTGGGCCACCCTTTTCCCTCTTTCCAGAAATCTGGCCTATATGCACCTTGTTTGACATAAGGGGTGATTATGAGTCATCTTTTTGCTTTGCTTCTCCTTCTGGATTCTTGTGATGATTTCCCTCTGGATAGCACTCTAAATTTAGTTTCTCTCTGCCTGTTACCAGTTGTATGAATGGCTTCTGAATTCCAACAAATATTTAATGCATCTTAGAATAATTGCAGAAGGATGAGACTGTAGGATATGATATTCTGCTTTAACTCAAATGATCAGGTTCATTTTCCTGCCTCCTGGCTTTCTGACCCTTATTAGTAGTACACGTCTACACAAAGCCATGTTGTGTCATTAAAGTGAGAATTAAGAAAGATATGCAGCCAAGCTACACTAAAGAACAACAAACCTGCTCTGGGGCAATGATATAAGAATCTTTATTCTTGTATCATTGAGCCTCCCCATCTCTGGCAATTTTTAAAAAGGCAGTGAAGACACATTTATTCACCCAGGCTTTTAATTAGATTTAAGGTTTTAATTTTTTAAATGTTGGTTTTAAATGATTTTAATGTTTAATTGTTTTTAATTGTTTAATTGATTTAGTTTTGATTTTAATTGTTTGTTTTTATTTTGATGTAAACCGCTCTGAGCCATTTTTGGAAGGGTGGTATATAAATCAATCAATCAAACAAACAAACAAAAAAACAAATAAAAGCTTTATGGCAAGAGAGTGCTGAGAGGACTGACAACAAACATGGAGATGATGTAGAATTTAGAGGATGACTTTTCAGTGTTCTTTTTCATTTTTGAGCATAACTGGAAGTTACCTGTACGGCAGCTCTGCTCTCTGTGTTATTGTCCATGCAGGCTGTAGCCCAAAACGCTTTGTACCGATAAATAACTATTTCAAATATATCTCACTGACCTTTTGTTACTAATTAAGAGGCATACACACACACACACACACACACACAAAAACCCCTGTGATACTTTTTCTGACGGCAGGCAAGAGCAGACACATCAGAGAGAGCAAGGAAGGCAAACAGTTGGGAACTAACTTCCTTTTTTCTCTCCTTGGGAAAGAGTGAGGTACTACTGGTGGGTGAATGGGTGGCAGTAATGATTCCCTCATTGCCAGATATCCCTCCAAGGCAAAGATCAGAAGGAGCTTCTGCAGTTTGGGGCACCTGTAGTGACTGTCAAAGCTAGTGGCCATTAAAAGCTTTGAAGTAGCTGTGTATGTGGTGCCTCATTTAGCGGCTAATGCGTCATTTGAGCTTCAGAGTGAGAGCGATATAAAGCTGAGCAACTGAGTGTTTGAAGTTTTGCCTAAGAGCAGTATCACTATTTGGTTGGGAGTACAAGGAAGGCACTTCCCACCCCTATAAATCCTTCCATCAGACAAACATTTGTTCATTGCTTGATGAAATGTTCTATGTGGATAGAATTAATCTTTTTCTGAGAAGCAGTCTGAAATTGAGCAGAGGGAAACAACAGTTATATGGGCAAATTTGGAACCATTGGGATGGTTTAAACTGAAGCCACATAGGCAACTGAAAATAAGCAATAGAATATGTTTATTGGACCAACTGATGTTTCAAACGCTTGATGCAAGTTTTGGAATGATACACTACTTTTCTTCAGGGATAGAAAAGAGCAAAAATAAAATTTTAAAAAGACCCATGATGGTTGCATATACAAACCACTGTTACTGTCTCAGCTGAGAATGTGCTTTCTCTTATCTTTTTTTAAAAAGGGGTAGTGAAGAATGTTAATTGTGTTGCAAGTATCCTAACTTGGCTGAGAGGTTACTCTCCAGAGGCATAGCAGGGTGGAAACATTACAAGACTTAAAAAAAATAAATCTACCTCTCTGGTGAGCGTTTCATTTTATAACAGAGGGTGGCTGAGAGTAATCCAGTCCTCGCCAGCAAGTTCCTTTCCCATAATCATCCATGGCTGCACTACCTCTCAAGTACCTGGGTTGCCAACTGGGGAGTCAGCTGGGGTGTGTGTTTAAGGCAGGGCCTCCACCTGTTGTAATACAGATGCTGATCCATGATCAAGTTTATAGGGCATATTTTTCTTTCCATTACTAACATTATTTGAGAGATTGTGATAGGATCTACAAGAAACATCCACAGAGCCTATTTTGAACTTCTATGTTTTGTGCAATGGAGTTAATTGACTACAATCAGTGTGATAACACATGCATTATAATAAAATGAATTTTCATGTAAAGATTTGTAACAAGACTCTCAAAAAAAGAATGCTCTGACCAAAAAAAAAAAAAAAGCTTTAGAAAGAGAAATTAGTAATCCTAACTGAGTCAATAAATGGATTTTAAAATAATCATAGAATTCTGTTTTCCGGATGCCTAATTTTCTAATGTTCACAGTGTAAATGTCTTAAATCTCTAGGGCATAACCAACTGGGAGTGTTTTCTGGCCAAGCCCTACTGAAAACTGTAACCTGAGCAAGAACAGAGCTCTTACACAGCTCCACCTCATCTCAATGATGCTTACATAGGAGCATTCCCAGAGGACTGTGGATCAAGTGAGCTCTTGCACAGTTTCCATTACTTTCAGTGGGGCTGGTGAAGGGGAGATTCTTCTCTGAATTATTAATGCACCTTAAGGCTGAAAACCCACTGTTTCAAGTTTAACCCTGTTTCATTTTCCTTTTTACGTTATTATATTTAATTGGCCTTCACACATCACTGAGCATTTTAAAGTGAGTCTGTTAATTAATTGAACTAAAAAAAAAATACTTAATAGGAAACCTCTTAAGAACATAGCGCTCTTCCTTTCTTGAAAATATTGTGATATTAATTAACACTTCGATAATTTCTCACACATACACACATCTCTTCATACCTTGGTGCTTCCTGTTCTTTGTTTAACTGATTCCAGGACAGAGAGCCAGATCATGACCCCTGCCCTTCTCCCTTTCCCGTCCTACAAAGGATAAAACATCAGCACCCCTCTCAATACAAAATCTATACTGCTGTGACAGATGCAGGGACCACCAAAAGGTTTCCCCCAAGAGAGCATGGCCAAACAACTGAAAATAGTTTCACTCTGGACAGTCAATTCTCTCACCAGTCCTTCATCAACATCAGCCATGTTTTGTGTCTAACCAATTCTGTAGCAACACCTTCCTTGTTTTGTTTTATTACTACAATTATCCAGTAAAGAGTTGTAATATTTGAAAGAAAGAAAACTTAGAAAACTGCAGCCTATATGAAACTTCAGTACAAGGGATGGCTGGGATGGGATGGGATGGGATGAGGGAAGCTCAGGCCAGCTCTCTTCTCCTCTTTTTAGACAACTTTCTTTAAGGAAAGTAAGATCACCTGGCATTCTGTGTGTGTCTGTGTGCCCAACCCTCATCAACTTTGCAATGCCTGGAACAATATGGACCAAATTGGGTACAGTTATAGGGACACCTCAGTGGTGTAGTTTGTGATGATGCCATCCATCCCAATTCAAGATGGTGGATGTGTATAGATGTTTGAGGTGCAAATGGGCTAACTTGTGAACTGCCTAATCGATTTGAACCAAATTTGCTAAAGCTGTAGGGACACATAGAGACATCTAAATGGAATAGTGTGTGATGATGTCATCCACCTCAATTCAAGATGGCAGACACATGAAAGTTTGAGGTGCAAGTGGGCTAACTTGTGGACTGTCTAAACAATTTACAGAGTGACACTAGGGACACCTCAACCCTATGTCATCCACCCCAATTCAAGATGGCGGATGCATAAACATTTGAGATGCAAGTATGGACTAACTTGGAACCCCCTTGGACTAACTTGGAACCCCACCTCATGCGTGGACTAACTTGGAACCCCACTTCATGCGTGGCAGTCCGAAGCAGGTTGCGCACTGCTGAGTGGGAGTTCTGGCGGGGTTTAGAGGAGCCACTGCTGCTGTGCCATTGGCGAAGCCAGTAGGGTGTCCTCTTGCTGCTCCCCTGGCTGCCCCTAGAACCCTTTAAAAAACAGTATTCCCCTTTGCTTGTAAAGTGGAATCCTCACCAGAGTCCCTTTTACAAGCAGAGCCCGTTGAGCCAGTCCAATCTGAACTTGGACTGGGCACCTGCTTTTGTGGCCAGTCCAGTTTGAGTTTGAACTGGTGAAACCAGGCCAGTTGGGACTGAACCTGGTTCAATTCAAACTGGTTCAGCACATCTCCAATATACCTTATTTATCTGAATTCAAGATCAGATTGGCTGATCAGTTCGATCAAACCTTTTCCAGACCCGTGGTTCAGTCGGCATTCGGACAAAACCATGAATAATGGTCCATGCACAACCCTAATACATTAATTCTAACTATCTATCTATCTGTCTATCTATCTATTTATTTAATTTATATTCCACTCTTCCTCCAAGGAGCCCAGAGTGGTGTACATGGTTATGTTTAACCTCACAACAACCTTGTGATGTAGGTTAAGCTGAGAGATGCGTGACTGGCCCAGAGACACCCAGCGTGTTTCTTAGCTGAGTGGGGATTTGAACTCAGGTCTCCCTGGTCCTAGTCCAACACTCTAACCACTACACCACACTGACAAAGGCAGCAGTATATTGGGAAGAATATATATTTTATATTTGCTATTTATCGGGGGGGGATTATTTGTTGCATCTCATGTATCTCTGAGATAGCCCCGGTTGCTTTTTAAAGTGGATTTTTGATATACTGAGGCCTATAATTTTGAAAAGGGTTGCCGAAACTTTGCCTTTATACAATTGACAACCTATCATCAAGCACATGCATCTATGAACTCTCTTTTGTTTTCAAGCCTATTGAATGGAAAGAGAAGCAATCATCACTCTTGTCTATGAACAATTAATTCCTATTGGCTGCTTTTCTGTAATGGCATGGAGACTCACACTGATGACATTAAAGTCTGGAATTCAAGCCAAGCTAATTAACAGTCCTGGTCTTAGATAATGCTGAGTTGCAGCAAAAATTATAATAAAGATTAATAGTGGAAATATTGTCAAATAGAAATGCAGTTTATTTGCTTGGATACCAAGCAATTCCTGAATTCATTTGACAGTTACCATGGTGAGCCTTGATCTGTGAATATGAAAACATCCCTTAAACTGATGTAAATGTAAACTCCGATTTAGGTGTGTACATGGACCATTTTTCATGGTTCAGGCTGAATTTGGACTGGACCGCAGGTCCGCAAACCAGTTTGGCAGTTTGAGCGGCTGTGTAAAGGGGAATCCAGTGTGGATTCCCTTTGGCTTGGAAAGGGGATAGGGAAATCTTTTACAAAGAGGGCTGTTGGGGAGCGGGCAGCGAGAGGCACCTGTAGAAGTAAAGGAAAAGGTGACTGGCAACTCCCCCGCCCCAGTAGCCTGCGTGGCAGTGGCGCAGCTCCGGCAGCATTCACCTGGCTTCTGCGCAGGCTTAACCCATTAAAAGAACCCATTACCCCTAACCCATTAATAGAACAGCCTGCTCTTCCCTAGCTACTAAATAACTGCTCAGATTAAAAGGCCATGCATAGCTCTGAGGTCTGTGTGTGGTTTGTTTGTTTTTTCAACCTGTGGAGGATTGGGGAATAGAGTTTCTCATCTGGCCACTGGCCACCATATGAGCCTCTCCACAACCCTCACAATTCAGATTGGTTGTATGGAGGGCACCACGCAAAGACCTTTGTTTGCTGATGGTAGAGATTGCAACCATCATGTAAGGAAGGGTGTATTCTCTAGATATGGGTGTATATCTACAAAGCACCTAATGGCCCGAGCCATTAGGTGCTTTATAGGTTAGGATGACCAGCATCTTGACTTGTTCTCTTCTGCTGGTAGTTTTTTAAATTGAGGTTTCCCCTTTCACTATATTTGTGTATGAGCCTATTCCACAGAACTTTCTTTCCTGTGCCTCCCATCCTCCACAGCTGCAGCCAATGGGCCCCTTTTGTGCTAAGGGGGGAAAAGGGTGAATGGGATAGTGGAAAGGGCAGGTTCTGTCAATCTAAATTCTGTTCCAAACACAGTAGAAAACCAATTCAGTGTAACCCCTTGCGACTTGTATCTATGCCTTCCTTCTATAGTGCACACATTCTTAGTTTTTTCTTGCTTTTAACCTAGTCTAGTCAGAAATTCAACCATTGCTCTGTACAATGGATGATGCAGTTCACACATGCAGGATGTCGTAGAGCTAAGCCAAAGTGAATAACTGAGTTTCATGAACAATTTAGTGGTCCTTGAAAAGCTCCCTTTGTTTTCAGTGATTTTTCAGAGGAAGCACTTGAAAGGGCATATATGTGTTCATGGGAGTGAGAGAGGTTACTTGCTTCCTTGGCAACAAAGATATCTCCTGTTTTGTTGCAGTGAATCATTCTGAGATGCAGTGGGCAGCCTTTTTTTGTAGGTGGGCAGTTTGGGCACACTGGAGTCTTTAATTATGTAGTTACTTATCCCTCATGGTATGGAATTTGACCTGGTGTTGTGGCACAGTTTGGGAATGCCCGAGTTGATAGGGCGAATTGTCTCCTGGCTTCAAAGCTCTTTTTGCAGGCGGCAAAAGTGCCTGCTTTTTTGCAGTGCACCAGGAGGGGGGATGTGAACATCATATTTCATCTGCAATGAAGGCAAAAAGGGAATGCATTTCCCATTGCCTAGGTGACATGGGTAAGGCTTCCTCTGTTCTTCCACTGAAACAGTGATGGCAGACAATAGCCTCTTCAGACATTATAAAAATGCCCCGCTGTAGCCGTGTACAGTGGGGCAAAGGGAGAGGAAATTCTACCCCACCACATCAATCACCCGCGCAGGAGATTTAAAGGAATTTTAATTCCTAAGGAATTGGCTATGCCCATGTAGTGAGGGTGATATCGAGACAGTAGCCCACGTTTTACTATACTGAGCCGGGTCTCACGATCAGTGAGACCTGGTTTTTGTGAGTAAGCAGGGAGGGAGCCCTAGGTGACCAGATCGGCCACCTAAATGATTGCTGGCTCCGTGACAGAGCCGGCGGGGGCTCGGGGGAGCGGGGGCCGATTGACCCCTGGAAGCTCCAGCATGTCCTGCGCAAGTGCTCAGGGCATGCTGGCAAGACCCCCAGAGCCGGAAAGTGACTTTTCGCCTCCCCTCCAGGGGTCTCCTCGTGAGTAGCTGCGGCACGAAGTCGTGCCGCAGCTACTCATGATCAGGAAGCCCAGGTTTGCGGAGTACTCGCTCCGCAAACCCGGGCTAAGGGGAGGGCTACAAAAGTGGGCTAGCTGCTTGTAAGCCACCGGGCTCGCCTGCGAGCCCGATGGTTTACACAATCAGCAAAAATCGGGCTAGGCTCTCCTAGCCGGATTTTTGCTTATCATGAGAATATCCCCGCTGTGTTTTCTATAAGACCATTTGCTCCATCTGGATAGAACCATTATTAAAAAATAGGCCGGGTACTCAGATGGTTATTATGTTTCCCATTTTTTAATGGATAGTCACATGGAGGTCACAGAGAGGTTAGCAAAGATGAGAACTCAGCTTTAAGTGCAGTGTTTTTTTAAAAAAGTCACTTTTATCTAAGTTATTGTTCTTAACTTTTGTCTTATGTTTTATGCTGTATTCTGTTTTATTATCCGGTCATGGACCGTAATAAATTATTCATTCATTCATTCAATCACCCGCATTCCCCTCCATTCACAATTTCAACAGGGCTTGTCTGAAGAGGGAAAAGCCCTCTCTGTGATGTCGGGCACATTCGTGATCAATCCGCCCTCGCAGTCACAGGAAGGGCTCTTTCCTCTTCAGTTAAGCCCTTTCATAACCATTGGGCTATTCCCACAATCAGGCAAAATCGGGCTAGGGGAGCCTAGTTCGATTTTGCCTGATCGTGGGAGCCACTGGGCTTGCAGGCGAGCCCAGTGGCTTCCTGGTGGTTAACCCACCAAACTATCCCTCCCCTTAAACCGGGTTTGCGGAGTGAGCGGTCCGCACACTCAGTTTTTAAAACTGTGAGTAGCCGTGGCTTCTCACGAGTAGACCCTCGGCTGGGAGGCTTAAAAGCAGCCTCCTGGCTCGAGGGTCTCTCCAGTATGCCCTGCACACTCGCTCATGTGCACACTGCTCGTGTGCGGGGAGAGCGGGCACTCGCGCAGGGCATACTGGAGTTTCTGGGGGCCACACAGCCCCCCGATCCTCCCAGTAATGTGGGCAGCCGATCCCACTCTCCCTGCTCACACGCTCTCCCCGCTCACCCTCCCTAAGCGGGTCTCTAAGCGGGATTGTGAGACCCATCTCCATGAGTGGCAGGATGTGTGGGCAAGTGATGTGGCAGGGGCGGGATTTCCTCTTCACCATGCTGTATGCGGGTTACATCAGGGCATTTTTATAACATACTAGCTGACTCCGCACAGAGCATCTGTGCAGTTGTGCACTGAGCCTGTGGCACACACACCTCACAGCGCTCTCGCTCGCTCGCTCTCCCCCCCGCAGTGCTCTCGCTCGCTCTCCCCCTCGCAGCTCGCTTGCTCACTCTCTCCCCCCACAGCTCTCTCTCTCTCTCTCTCCCCCCCCCCGCAGCTTTCCCCATTGGGTGGGCCAGGGCCAGGCCATCCCGCTGCTGCCTCCCCCTTCTCCTCCCAGCTCGTAGGGCTTTGCCCGCCGTCTGCCCACCTCCTCGCCACCGCCATTATTTCTTCCCGCCACCGCCTCATCTTCCTGGCTGGCGGGGCTTTGCCTGCCATCCACCCACCTCTTCTGGCCAGAGGGGCTTCGCCTGCCCGCCCTCCACCTCTGCATCCCAACCGCTGCCATTATTTCTCTAAGCTTCAATGCTGGAACTCTTGCACACTATAGAGCATCTGTGCATTAGTACTTGATTGCTCCCCTCACCTCACCTCACCTGAGCTGCACTCCTGCTCTTCCTCCATCCCATTGCTTCCATCTCCCTCACCCTTCTTGGTCATGGCTGCAGCACTGCTGTTTCCTATTGGCCAAGCTGCATCCCCCTATCCCCAGAGACCTCCCCACCCTCACTGAACCCAGCTCCTGCTCCTCCCTCCAGGAGCAGCAGCAGTGGTTGACCGGCCATTTCTCGCTGCTGCCACCACCATGGCCGCTCATTCCCCTCAGGCCACTGACAGGCCCGGGCCCGTCCCTTACCTGCCTGCCTCCCTCTGACAATGGCCTCGGTAGCCCCAAACAGCAGCAGTGGTTGACTGGGCCCTTCCTTGCTGCTAGTGCTGCCATGGCCGCTCATTCCCCTCAGGCTGCTGACAGGCTCAGGCCCATCCCTTGCCCTTCCTTCTGTCTCTCTTCCCCCTCCCTTCTTTTTCTCTCTTTCTCTCTCCAACACTTTCTCCAACGCTCTTCCCCACTCTTTCTTCCCCCTCCCTTCATGTTTTTTCTATCTCTCCCTCCCTCCCTAAGTTAACAGATTTTGTTCATCTTGTTTCCTCATTTAATTCACACAACAGCATCCTCCTTCTCCTGAAGGGGCTCTTTCCTCCCTCACGACCCATCTTTTTGCAGACCCCTGCCTGCTCTCCTTTTATATATATAGATTCCTCTCCTCTACAATCAAGAACATCTTCCGACCAGTAACAGTTGCGTTCCAACTGACCTTAACTATCACAGGCTCCTCCTCCTTATCTGCATAGGGAATCCCCACTGCCCAATCACCACAGTGCCACAGGCTCCTCCTCCCTATCTGCATATGGAATCCCCACTGCCCAATCACCATGGTGCTTCTGCTCTCACAGGCTCCTTCTCCCTATCTGCATATGGAATCCCCACTGCCCAATCAGGTGCTTCTGCTTGCAAACTCTGTCAGCCAATCGCTTCCTTTCTACCACGTCCCAACGCATGGCCCGTCTTGGAGAATTAATAATATAGATGAAGCTGCCTAATGAAACTGTCATAGTGCACTGTCTGAAGAGAATGCAACACAAGTACAACAGGGATGCTTACTCTTTCTTCCCACTCTGCCCTGTGGTGGTTTGTCTCAATGTAGTTAACAACCAAGTTTAAAACATCCATAATTTAAAAATACACAGTTTGGGTTTTAGGCAGGAGGCAGAGTCAGTCAGGGAGGGAAGATATAAAGTAGTTTTTTAAAATTATCTGCAGATTGAAGGGGATTAAATGGTGAAATTACGATTTTTGCAGCACTGAAGTTTTATAATTACAGAAGACACACACTATTTAAGTTTTGTTTCCAACCATCTGTTTTTTGTTTTAAGGGCCATGTTCACCTTTTAGGCATATTGATTTCTAAAATGAGAAAATAGAATCTGGAAAAATGAGCGATGGATATACATCTTATTTTGATTTTCTTTGATAATTTACAGGGCAATAGCGTACAACTTGATTTTCTAAGGTTTCCTCTTCTTATCCTGTTCTTTGACCAGCCCTAAAGATCTGAAATTCAGAATTTCATCTTCATATAAAGGATGGGGACATGGCAGACCTAGAAGAAAAGTCTGTGTCTGTGCAGTTGCCTTCCAGTGACTGATTATTGTGGACCACCTAATTAATTAATTGATTGTCACTGCCTAATAAAATTATGGGTTTTTTTGGGTTGTTTTTTTTAAAAAAAAAACCCAGTTCAGTTAAATGGATAAACAAATGTAGATGCAAATTTTTCTTATTGCTACATTATGATAAAGAGATTAGGAATACCTATAAATCCAGTATGGTGCTCACCTCACGCTACGGATTATTGAGGCTATTTGACCCTCAGGGACATATTTATACAAGTGAAAAAGGCTTTTGGAAGGAGGGGAGAGATGCAAAAATCACCCCTCCCCTCATCACCTCATCCACTTCACAAGAAGCCTTCAACGCAGTGAAGATGGAGGCTTCTCGTGGACCTGCAGCCCTTCTTCCATCCCCAGAGGGCTGTGGAGATTGTCAGCACTGAGGCTAAGATTATTTATTTTAAAGGGCAATCAGTCCTTTTGCAGAAAATTCCACATCCATGCAAAGTAGACTTACACATGCACAAAACCAAGAGCATTAAAATAGTTTTAAATAAACAAATGACCATTGGAAAATTGGCTGGGGCAGTAAAAGAAGTTTCCCCATTGTTTTCTGAAAAGAGAGGGCAGACCCAAACTGGTTAGGCCAGTTGTTTTCCCACCAGTTAGCAACCTTACTGCAAATATAGAATTTCTATACTATCTACCAGACCAGTAGATAGCTTATGGACTGTGGTAGGTCACATTCTGCAGACCTAAAACTAGCTTTTTGAATTGTGCCTTTAGTACATAAAAAGCTGAATAAAGACACAAAAATAATGACAGAGAATTCAGGAAACCTGCATATATCAAAGGAAGTTCAGAGAGAAGGTTTTCTTGTTGAAAACAGTGATTTTTTAAAAAGTACCCTTTGGCTGAATCATAGATTTTTGGCCAGTGAATTTTTGGCCTATGTTATTGTTTTCACCTGCTCTGTCCTCCTAGAAACTTGGCTGTAAAAGACACAGCAAATCCCTCTTTTTCCTCAGTAGAAATGATAGATTTTCTTTTGCTTCCATTCACATTTTGATGATAAACTGCCTCAATAATTTTTACTGCTTTGTGCAGGAGGAAAGCTCTGAGGAAAATCGTTATATAAGTTAACAGAAGAATTA
Source organism: Hemicordylus capensis (assembly GCF_027244095.1). Taxonomy (NCBI): domain Eukaryota; kingdom Metazoa; phylum Chordata; class Lepidosauria; order Squamata; family Cordylidae; genus Hemicordylus; species Hemicordylus capensis. The sequence goes on from NC_069657.1 coordinate 341,658,488, forward strand.
TTTTATGTGGACCATATAACATGTACAATACATTATATTACTGTGATCACAATCTGATGTTTTTGGTGCTATATTCCAATGCAGCACTCTAAACTATTTTTTTCATATATATTATATAATTTATATAAGGGTACATTAACCTGTCAGCATCCTTTGTTTAACAACTGTTCTTTTCACAGGATTGTTTTTATATTGCTATATATCTACATTTATTTCTGTGACCCAAATCCCAAGAAGTAAGAGCTTTGTTCTGAGTTTTCCCTCCTTGTTTTTGAATGGTAAAACCCTAACAAATATTCTTCACTTAATATATATTAATTTTTGCAGTGGCAACCAGCCCTCCTGATCCTCTCTTGGAATATCTTGTGCAAGCTGCTGAATATGACGAAGGTTAAATAATGTGTTTACATTACTTTAGATTTTGCTCTGCCTGTGGAGGCTTTTTATAACTGCACTATCTCACAGGCATTTCCTGACAGGCATTTCCCACTCTTCTTAATAGTAATGACTGCATTCAACCTGCATCTTTTTTTAAAAAAGGCATTGCATGGCTCAGATCTTGTGTTAAATGGACCTAGTTTACACCATTTGAACTGTACTTATATGTGTTATGAAACTTGATAAAGCAAAATCATAATGTGAGGCCCATTTAACCAAAATGAGGACTAACACTTTTAAATCTAGATATCAGTGTCAAAGCACAATTTTTCCTTTTAAACCAGTATGATACTGTGGAGAGAAGAACACTGTGAAGCTGTTCTCATGAGCAGCCAAGACTGGACTAGGCCAGCTAAGCGGGTTTATCTCAGTGGTAAATCCGGCTAAGAAGCCGGGCAGTTAAATGAGGTTAAGGGAGTGAGTGCTCCCTTAACCCCATTTACTTGACCATGTGTCAGTGCTGGCTGCTTTCAGTCGGCACTGAAATCCTTACGGGGGCCCATCCATCTCTGGGGGGGTTCCCCACAATGCACCGCACACTTGTGTGGTGCATTGTGGGATTTCCAGGGGCTGGAACAACTCATCCCAACCCTCACAGCTCTGCATTGCCTGGGGCAGCAATGGGTCTGGGCATGCAATTCGTGTGCCCAACAACACACATTGTAAAGATGGCGAGCTTATTATCTATCTATCTATCTATCTATCTATCTATCTATCTATCTGTCTATCTATCTATCTATCTATCTATCTATCGCATATATATATATAGGCGACAGGGTTCACGATGGAGAAGGCACTCTCTTAAATACCCTGAACATAAGCCATTAAGGGCCTTATAGGTAATATCCAGCCCTTTGTATTTCGTTTGGAAACATTTTGGCAGCCAGTGCAGTTCTTTTAGAATTGGTGTTATATGGTCTCTTTGGGTAAACCCACGGACCAATCTGGCTGCCGCATTCTGTACCAATTGTAGTTTCTGAACTACATACAAAGGCAGCCCCACATAGAGCACATTACAGTAGTCAAGCCTAGAGGTTATCGGCATATGTACAACTGTTTTAAGGTCATTTGTCTCCAGAAACGGATATAACTGGCGTATCAGCCGAAGCTGATAAAAAGCACTCCTGGCAACAGCCTCAACCTGAGAAACCAGGGAGAGTTTGTGATCCAGGAGCACTCCCAGACTATGAACTTGATCTTTTAGGGAGAGTGTAACCCCATCCAAAACAGGCAGATCTAAACCATCTCTTGCATCCGGACCCCCTACAGACAGTACCTCCATCTTGTTAGGATTCAACTTCAGCCTTGTTATCTCTCATCCAGCCCAATATCACCTCCAGGCAGGAACTTAGGGGGGTCATGCTATTTCCTGCAGAACTTGGTATGGAGAAATAGATCTGGGTGTCATCAGCATATTGATAGAATCCCAGACCAAACTTCCTGATGATCTCTCCCAGCGGTTTCATGTAGATGTCAAAAAACATTGGAGACACTATGGAGCCTTCTGGAACCCTATACTTTAGCTCTTGTTTTTCAGAACAACAGTCTCCAAGTGACACCATCTGGAATCTGCCATAGAGGTAGGAACAGAATCACTGTAAAACAGTGCCACCCAATTCCACCTCTGTCAAGCGACCCAGCAGGATGTCATGGTCAATGGTATCAAAAGCCTCCAAGAGATCCCAAAGGATCAGCAGAGTCACACTCCCTCTGTCGATCGCCAATTGAAGATCATTCATCAGGCCGACCAAGGCAGTCTCAACCTCATAGCCCACCCGAAAGCCAATCTGGAAAGGATCTAAATATTCTGTGTCATCCAAAACTGCCTTTTGCTGAGAAGCAACCACTCGCTCAATCACCTTGCCCAACCAAGGAAGATTAGAGACAGGTCTGTAATTAGCTAACTCTGAGGGATCCAATACAGGTTTCTTCAAACAAGGTCTAATAATAGCCTCCTTAAGAAAAGGAGGCATCCTGCCCTCCCTCAGAGAAGCATTTATGATATTTACTAGACTGTCTCTGATAATATGACATCCAGATGAAATCAGCCAAGTTGGGCAAGGCTCAAGAGAGCAGGTTGTGGGGCTTACAGTCCAAAGCAGTTTGTCCACATCCTCAGAAGTAACAAACTGAAAGTGATCCAATTCAATCCCACAAGAGGGTTTGCTGGGTACCTCTGCAGTAACTGTGGAGACTAGTTCAGCATGAATACAAGATATTTTATCTGCAAAAAAGTTGTTAAACACATCATAGCACGTAACAGATGGTACCAAGTTCAAACAGCCAGCGTGGTGTAGTGGTTAGAGTGCTAGACTAGGACCGGGGAGACCAGAGTTCAAATCCCCATTCAGCCTTGATACTTGATGGGTGACTCTGGGCCAGTCACTTCTCTCTCAGCCTAACCTACTTCACAGGGTTGTTGTGAGGAGAAACTTAAGTATGTAGTACACCGCTCTGGGATATAAATGTAAATAAATAAAATAAAATGTGTTTTAATTGGTGTTTTATGATGTTTTAATTGTTAATTATTATTTTATGCAGTTTATAATTTTTGTTTTAATTGTTAATTGATTTTAATGGTATTTTAATGTAAACTGCCCCGAGCCTTTTGGAAGGGTGGTATAAATTTTTTAATAATAAAAAATAAAATAAATAAATTAATAAAATAAAATAAAATAAATTCAAGGCAGAGGGGGCACAAACTAGCTCCCTCACAACCCTAGACAACTCAGCTGGATGTGAACTTGCAGAAGAAATGCGGGCAGAGAAGAACCACTTCTTTGCAATCTGCACTGCCAGAGCATAGATCCTTAAATGAGCTCTGTGTTGCAATCTGTCAGATTCATTCATTCATTTCATTCATTCATTCAGTTTCCATACTGCCCTTCCAAAAATGGCTCAGGGCAGTTTACACAGAGAAATAATAAATAAATAAGATGGATCCCTGTCCCCAAAGGGCTCACAATCTAAAAAGAAACATAAGATAGACACCAGCAACAGTCACTGGAGATACTGTGCTGGGGGTGGATAGGGCCAATTACTCTCCCCCTGCTAAATAAAGAGCATCACCACGGTAAAAGGTTCATTTTACTGATTCATGCTGAGTCTTCCTCCACTTGCTCTCTAGTCATCTACCTCACTGCTTCACCTCCCACAGTTCATCCAGATACCACGGGACTGACTTTAAAGCAGGTCGGAGAGGACTTTAGGAGCAATTGTGACTACTACTCTAGTACGTCCATTATTCCATATTTGCACCAGAGCATCGACACAATCACTAGCAAAGTCAGCTTGAAACCCTTCCAAGGCTTCTTGGAATCCTATTGGATCCAATAACTTTCTCGGACAGGTGAACCTAATGGGTCCTTCACCCCTAAAGAGGTGGGTTGTGGCTGCAAGTCCTACCTTAACCAGATGGTGATCTGTCCATGACACTGGGGAAATAACAGGGGTTCCCACCCATGGAACACCACCCTGATCAGGTATCCTGGTAAGGGAAATAGTATTCTTATAGACCACAGCCACCCCACCTCCTCACCCACATGCTCTCACCTGCTCCACCACAGAGTAACCCATTGGGAGGAGCTGGGATCAAACCAGGCCACTTGTCTCTCCCAACCAGGTCTCCGTTATGCACACCAGGTCGGCATCTTCATCCAAGATCAGGTCATGGATGGTCTCAGATTTATTTTGGACCGACCTGGCATTACAAAGCAATAAGCTTCTGCTTCTGCTGCCTTCACTGCCATCCTCCCTTAAGCCCTCTCATGTGATCATGAGAAAGGGCTTTGTTTTTGGATGCAGGAAGTCCAATTAAAACACTTCAACAATAAAGCATACTGATTAATTTCATGGGCTATATTGTGGAACACAAGTTATGTAAGTAGCAGGGTTTTTTGTTTTGTTTTTGCACATGTGGATGGGAGTAGGAAGACCTTTGAACATGGCCACGGGATAGATGGACTTGCATTTTCCTACGTCTGCCTCTCCGATGCTGTGCTCTTGCCTCCTCCCTAGCTCAGTTGACTAAAAGTAAAATAAAACTAGCCTGTGAGATGTTTTCTGTTCTGTAGTAAACCCTAGAATGGCAGTATCTTATATTTTGGACTTCTCATAGCATACATACCAAAATTTTTGACCATCAGTGAACTGACTTTCCTCTCAGTCTAACCCACTCAGAACTGCTTCACATTAGACTCATAAGTTGTATTTGTTGCAGTGACATGGCTGTTACATTCATGTGTCCTGCAACAATAGTATGTGTTATGATGATAGATGTGCATCCCTAAACATATCTTGATTGTCCATGGCTCCCCAGTGCATGTGCATGGTGCTCATTCAGCACATTTAATCCTTTCAAGTCATGCCGGGCCTGAATTGAGTTTGTTTGTTTAGCAAGCATATATTTATACCACCCACAAACCACGTCTCTGGGCGGTTTACAGTTAAAAACATTCAAACATCAAATCAGTTAAACAATTAAAATCATTTAAAACATTGAAATAATTTAAAAACGCAACATCAAAATATTAAAACCATAAATCTAATTAAAAGCCTGGGTGAAAAAATATGTCTTCAGTGCCTTTTTAAAAATTGCCAGAGATGAGGAGGCTATTATTTCAACAGGGAGTGCATTCCAAAGTCCAGGAGCAGCCTTTGTATTTTGCCCAGAAATGTATCGGCAGCCAGTGTAGTTCTTTCAACACAGAAGTAATATGGTCTCTCCTAGATGACCCAGAGACCAACCTGGCTGCTTCATTCTGAATCAACTGCAGTTTCCAAACTACATACACAGGCAGCCCCACATAGAGTGCATTGCCGTAATCCAGCCTTGAGGTTACCAGCAGATGTACCAACGCTTTGAGGTCATTCATCTCAAGAAACGGATGCAGCTGGCGTATCAGCCAAAGCTGATAAAAAGCACCTCTGGCCATCACCTCAACTTGAGATACCAGGGAGAGGTTTGGATCCAGAAGCACCCACAGTCTGTGTGCGTACCTGTTCCTTTTGGGGGAGCATGACCCCATCCAGAACTGGCAGATCAAAATTGTCTCCCAAGTTCCAACCTCACACAATAAGTACCTCCGTCTTATCTGGATTCAGTTTGTTATTCCTCATCCAGCCCATTACTGCCTCCAGGAAGTCATTTAGGGAGGTTATGCCTTATCTTGATGATATTGACATGGAAAAATAGATTTGGGTGTCATCAGCATATTGATAACATCCCACACCAAATCTTCTGATGATCTCTCCCAGAGGTTTCATGTAGATGTTAAACAACATCGGAGGCAGTATGGAGCCCTGAGGGACACCATAAGAAGTTCAAATTTTGAGGAACAACAGTCTCCAAGAGACACCTTCTGGAATCTGCCTGTGAGGTAGGAATGGAACCACTGCAGAGTAGTGCCTCCCACCCCCAACCCCCAGAAGTTCAAGAAGGATACTTTGGTCAATTGTATTGAAGGCCGCTGAGAGATCCAAGAGGACCAATAGAGTCACACTCCCTCTGTCAATTCCCAATTGGAGATCATCCATCAGGCTGACCAAGGCAGTCTCCACCCCATAACCAGCCCCCAAACCAGCTTGACATGGATCTAGATAATCAATTTCCTCCAAGACCTCCTGGAGCTGGGGGGCCACCACCCTCTCACATACCTTGCCCAGCCATGGATGGTTGGAGACAATCCAGTTGCATATCTCTGAGGGATCCAAGGCCGGCTTCTTCAGAAGTTGTCTAATGATTTCCTCCTTAAGACAAGGAGGCATCCTGCCTTCCCTCAGAGATGCATTTATAATCACAAACAGGCCCTCTACAACAGCCTCCCTGCCAGATAGTATAAGCCATGTCGGACAAGGATCAAGAGAACAGGTGGTTGGCTGCACCATTCCAAGCAACTTGTCCACATCTGTCACAAACTGAAACTGATCCAGAGTGATCACATAAGAGGAGCTGCTGGACACTTCAGTATCAGATGCTGTAACAATTGTGGAGTTTGAATCCAAGTCGGGCCCGAATACGAGACATTTTGCCCACAGAAAACTCATTAAAAATGTCACAGTGAGTAATTGTCGGTTCCAAGTACTGGTTCAAGGGGAAAGGGGCGCACACTAGTCCCTTCACAACCCGGAACAACTCCGCTGTCCTACCTCTCCTGAGCATAGATCTTCATATGTGCTCTATGTAATAATCTGTCGGATTCGAGTCAAGTCTTTCTCCACTTGCACTCTAGTCGTCTGCCTTGCCGGTTCAGCCCCTGTAGTTCCTCTGTATACCAAGGGCCCGGTTTCGAAGTGGCTTGGAGAGGATGCTTAGGAGCTATCGTGTCCGCTGCCCTGGTGAATTGATTGTTCCAGTTCTCCACCCGAGTGTCAATAGGGTCACCGGCAGTGCCAACACTAAATCCCTCCAAGGCTTCTTGGAATCCTATTGGATCCAATAACCTTCTTGGGTGGACCATCCTAATGGGCTCCTCGCCCCTGCTGAAGACAGTTTACACTGTCTTCCAGACTATTTGTGTGAACCAAGTGTGATAATCAGCATGAAGTTATCACTTGATAACCTTACCCATGATGACAGACAGTATATTAGATGAAATTCATCTGTGAAGGCCGCTTAGTGACTGATGTACCTAAAATCAAGCAATCACATATAGATGCAGTTATTACATAATACATATGTTTTGTGAATGGGCCCTACAAGTTTCAACATAAGCAAGTGAATATTGAGCAGCTAGAACATTTCACTGCTCTTAAGCAGCAGTATATTTCTCTAGCATAAAAATACTTCACTTCTGTACTGTCCACACAGCCAACTCTGCAGGGAGGGAGTAAAAAGTGGGCTAGATTCCAGTGTAGGTAGTATAGAAATGAAACAGTTTACTGCTGGAATAAACTACTGCCATTTGAGAGCTGTGATGCAAATGCACACAAATGTTTTAATATGTGTTTCCTCAATAGGGGCAATTTCTTTTGAATAAGTGATGAGCTATGCTATGCATGTTTTATTATTATTTATCAGGCATTTAGCGAGTAGATTGGAATAGCTACTCAACTCAATAGTTATGTATTTAAACAGCAGGCCATGACAACTCCAGAAGAGCCATTAAAGCCTATCTAATCAATAGTGTGTAACTTTTTCAAATGTTTACTGATGTAAAGCTCATAAACGTGTATATTTATGACTGCTAGGATAGTATTCTGTGTATTTTTAATTAAGACATGCAGCTGCAGATAGGAAGTATTTGCAGTAAAATCTTGGAATCTTGGAATCGGTGTTGTGCTGCCAGGCATTGGAATTAGCCTTTCTGAATAAATTGGCAATTCCCATAAGAGTACTTGTAGGATCACTAGCCTAAGATAACACATTACAATCAAGTTGAGAGTTCCAGCAGGAGATGTGGAAGTAGAGCCAACAAGATACAGAGAATGTTATAGATGAGGGCCGTGGTATGAAGCCAAGATCTTGGCCTTTGGTGCCAGAGAGAATCAGAGCCATAGTTGAGTGGAGCAAGATCACAGACAGGGAGTTTGTTCTCACAAGCAGAATGCAGATCCTGGCGGTGGCTGGTTGGCAAACCCGCCAATGAAGCCTGCCAGTTAGCCAAGGTTAGGGGCGTGCTTGTGTCCTTAATCCTGTCTAACTGTTTTCTGTGCCAGCATTGGCTGCTTGCAGCCAGTGCTGACACACGGTGGGGCTCCCAGCTGGTGCTGAGGGGATCCCCACAATGCACCATGCACTTGTGTGGGATTTCCAGGGGCTGGAACAATGCAACCCAACCCCTGCCCCTCTGTGCTGCCTGCAGCAGCTGCTGACTGTTTGGCTTGTGATTCACGCACCCAGCAACTCTCCAGGGATCGTCTGCAGAAAAGTTGAATTTCTGTTACCTTCCCCACCGTCCGCCCTTAAGCCCTCTCACTTGATCATGAGAAAGGGCTCAGGCAGTATGTCCAAGACTGCGGAGGAAGTAGCTGTGTGAGGCTGGACATGGTCAGGATGAGAACACGGGTTGTGAGGCTCAGGCAAGAGCCTGGACGCCAAGCCAGGTAGACTTGTTCAGGCAAAGTAGATCTGACCCAGAAACTTTTATTCCAGCTTTTATTCCTTATTCAAGGTTAGCAATGGCATGGTCAGGAGGCTCATGGTGGGCTGACTAGGCAGTCTGGAAGGAGAAAACAGTCCCATTGCTAGTGATAGCCAGGAGATTCAATGTAGTATTCCACTACTTGCTAAGCTTAGGGTATGTATGTATGTATGTATGTATGTATGTATGTATGTATGTATGTATTTATATTAGTTTAAGTTTTATATTGGTTTTACTTACCATATTGCCACACTGGGAAGAGCATCTGTGTGCTTTCATGCAGAAGGTTCCACATTCCCTCCCCGGCATCTCCAAGATAGGGCTGAGAGAGACTCCTGCCTGCAACCTTGGGGGAGCTGCTGCCAGTCTCTGCAGACAATACTGAGCTAGTTGGACCAGTCTGACTTGGTATAAGGCAGCTTGCTATGTTCCTAAATGCAGCCCTTCTTTTTCAGGGCTGGGTTTGACCAGTCCTGCTTGCATACCCTCGGGTAGAGGTGTTTTGTATTCCAAGCACCCAACCAAATGCTCACGACACCTCTAATGTTAGATGCTCACATACAGCACAGCATATTTTGTGTATCACAGACATTTCTGCATCTTCCTAGTTGCAAGTTGTGTTAGAGTGCATGTCATATAAACACTGAAACTGAGAAAGGGAGTTGCACTATTGCATTGCCACCGTTTCCAATAGGGACGGCCATGAATTGCAATTCGAACAGTGATTCACAGCATATCCCCCTCGCCTATACAATGGAGGAGAGCAGGTCCATACCTGTACATCCTCTGCTCCCCGCCACTTCCTGTTTCAGTGCAGGGGCGTAACTATAATAGGGCAAGGGGAGGCAGTTGTCTGAGGGCCCACTGCCTTGAGGGGCCCCCCAGAGGCAAGTCACATGACTGACTCCCCAAGCTGCGCACCCGCCTGTGCTTCCTTCAGTTGTATTCATCCTCCGAAACTGATATGAGTGTTAAGACCTGGAGCTACAAGAACAGAAAGTGATGGCAAGCAGTGGAGGAGCAGGTATGGATCTGCTCTCCTCCGTTGTAAAGGTGCGGGGGATGTGCTGTGAATCGCAGTTTGAATCACAATTTGTGTACAATGGCCATGTGGTTGTGCAGCTTTCTCACATGATTTCAGCATTTGTGCAACACATTAGCATTTGGAAGATGCAGCAGCACCTGCAGTGTGCAAAGCGCCCATGGAATGTTACATGGTATGTGATCTAATACCATTCACAGGATCAGCTGGAAGTTAGCAAAAGACCATAATAACCATTTCCTTGTTCTTAGGCTCCAGTTCCCCCATAGTCAGTTCTAGCCAATCCAGATTGCAGCATGTCACATGTAGGGAGTAGGTGAAGACAAATATGACTGGAAACATTTACAGTGGTCCCTCGACTTACGAAGTTAATCCGTTCCGAATGCACGTTTGTAGGTCGAAAATTTCATAAGTCGAAAAGCGCACCCACGGAGGTCTGAAAAAATTCGTAAGTCGATTAAGCCACATCTAAAAATTCGTAAGTCGAGGAAACCGCATCTAAACCGCCAACAGTTTCCGTTCATAGCTCGAAAAATTTGTAAGCATGCGGCCATTTTTGTCGTTCGTAAGTCGAAAACATCGGATGTCGAGTAGGTCGTAAGTCGAGGGTCCACTGTACTAGTTTATCACATCCTTATGCATGGGAATAGTCTACCAGCTCTGGTAGATCTTTGATATACATTTAACATCAAATTAAATGATGTGCTAATTTGTATTCCTTTCTGAGGATTTCTAAAGAAGTGCACATTTCTGGGGCTTAGCCAGTACTTCACTCTAATTTATGGATTGTGACAAGTCACTGCTGAATGTGCAAGTATTGAGCCATTGCTTATTCCATTAAGTAAATACATTTTTTAAAAAAATATTGCACAGCAAGTTTTCTTGATAGGTTGGGATATGAAGCAAAGACTTCTATGTGTATGAAAAATTGAAGGGGAAATAATAATAATAATAATAATAATAATAATAATAATAATAATAATAATTATTATTATTATTACATTTATATCCCGCTCTTCCTCCAAGGAGCCCAGAGTGGTGTACTACATACTTGAGTTTCTCTTTCACAACAACCCTGTGATGTAGGTTAGGCTGAGAGAGTGACTGGCCCAGAGTCACCCAGCAAGTATCATGGCTGAATGGGGATTTGGTCTCCCCAGTCCTAGTCCAGCACTCTAACCACTACACCATGCTGGCTCTTTAAATTAGAACGGCAGAAGAAAATGGCTTAATCTAGAATTTGGGCAATGTTTTAAAGATACATGGTGGCGGCGGGGGGGGGGGGGCTTTTCCAAAGTGTGCAATCCAAAATTATTAAGATCATTTGAGCTACTATCAGTTTTGAACATTCATCAAAACCTTTAACTATTGATTTCAGAGGTTTGTGAATTGCTCCCATACATGATCTTGACTTATTCCACAACAACTGTCACCACTCCAACTGTCACTACTTCAATTTTACATGCTTCATAAAACCAGAAAACTGGAACAGCACCCCCTATAATATGACTTGGAGCATTATTTCAGAATCATGTTAAATTCAGCAATGGCCTTGTGTCGAACTGCCAACAGCAGGGGCCAAACTGATGGAGTTAACATCATAAGTAACCCAGCAATTTTATAATATAAAAAAGCAACCACAAGGAACCTGATCTGACTTGGAACCACAGTGCATGGGTTGAAGGGGTTAGCAGTCCTCCCAGCACCATTTCCCACAAGAAATGCCCACCAGTGCAGCTATTTTGTGGAAATTGTGACAAATAGTGAACTTCAGTGACAAATAGCCACATGGGGGGAACTTTCGTTGGGGAAATGCCTAGCTGAGGTTAGGGGAGCCAGCACTTCCATACCTCCAGCTACCTGCTCATGTACAAGTCTGGGCTACTTTCAGCCCAGCTGCACACAGAGATGGCCACCTAGAGTGCCCATCTCTTGGGGGAATCTCCCAGTGCAGCACATGTGTCATGTGCTGAATTGTGGGATTCATAGAGGCCAGGACAAGGACTCCCAGCCTCATTCAATCTGCCCTTCTCTGCACTGCACAGAGCAGGGCTGATCAGGTGGGAGTGTGGAGCGTGCTTCCATTGAGCAAAGAAGGATCGTCTGGGGAGAAGGCAATGTCTGGGAAGCCTCCCCCACTGCCCGCCCACCCAGTATGTCTTGTGAATGGCCCCACTAACTAAGGTTTGCAGAATTATATCACTAAACTGATTTTCTGTGTTTTCAGTGCAAATAATATCTCAGTGCAGAGGTGTGCATATGAGGCGGTATAGAAATATAAGTAAAATAAATAGTACATTTTTTGTCTCTGTAAATTTAAATCAAACACAATGGATAGTTGTGGATAGGCTAGGGAAAATGACAATTTGTGCAAGTCTTAATATTTTGGGGCAAAACTGTCCCTTTTTCCCCTTTTCTTCTTCTTCATAAAACAGACAGTTTCATCCAACATTGCCTAAGGTTCTGCACATTGAGTCTGGCCTTTGCTCTGCATTTCCCCCCTGCTGTGACCTTGCACCTGTTGTTGACTCACTGAAGTGTTTGATTGAGGGCTTCTTTTGTCTGTCTTGTCTGTCTGTCTGTCTGGAGGTGTGGGAGTGACTTTTTGGTGATTTACTCTCCAGGCTTCTCAGCACCAGCATACTTTGTCAATGCAGATTGGCATAAGATTCATCTATTTGTATCAAGATAGAACAGTTTTGCTTTTGATGGTGTTGCAGCTTGTGGTATGGCCTTGCTGATGGAGGCTGTGTGCAGCTGGTGGAAACATGCCTCTTTTGTCAAAGGATGGCTCAAAGCTCTCATTTCATTTTAACCCTGGGGGCAGAGGTTTCTTTTTAAAACAAGGTTCAACTGGAATTCAAACATATTTTGTAGACTAGACAAAATGGACTGAGATCACATTTAATATATGTTAGCCAGCATCTGTATGTAGTACTAAGATGCTCACACATACTGTTCTTTTGCAGTTCTTCATAAATACTGCTCACATTTTTTTTAAATACAGATTTTCATGTGTCCCTTGCTGCATTTTGCATGGAATTTTTTTTTTTTTTTACAAGGCAGGATCATAAAGGCATAAGATGGAATTGGGTATATTTGTTTCCAAGTCTTAAAAGCAATATCCATACTGTCACAGGGACAATGTGGCATTTATTGATTGACAGATAGTCAAATTAGATCTCTGCAGAATCTGCTAAATGTCAAACCAAATGATATGGTACTTTATCTTCAATGTCTCATATTGAAATGTGAAATTACTAGCCATGAAGTCAGTCTGTAGTGGAATAAAAAAATTCCTATTGAAATTTGACTATCTGGATTTTTTCACTGCTGTTCTGCTTTCCATTCTCACTATCAACTTCATAACCACCATATTTGCATTTTCTTCCATTGCATCTTTGCATATCTGCAAATATTCTGTACAGTCTTCCTCTCTGCTTGTTCAATTTCTGCATCCATTTCTGTGGAAACCTGGAAATTTTTCTACAAGATCTCATCCAGTTTTCTCTTTCTATCTTGTATTCACACTGGTTTACATACAACACAGCACAGAACACCACTCATGGAAGGGAGATGTGTGCGCACAACTTCCGCCACAACCCTTATCTTCTGCCTTGACATGAATAACATTACCATAGCTTCTGTCTTTCAGTTCAGTGCAAGTTCTGGGCTGACTAATCCTGAAGAGAATTAATTGTCATATATCTATTATCTCATTCCTTTCCACCTTTTATTTCCACTAATTCCCTTGTGCTCTGGCTGGCTCCATGTGCTAACATCCTACTTTGTTCAACTTGTTCTTCAAGGGTCACTGCTGAGATTGCTAACAGGTGCCATATTGCCTTCTGTGCTGACCGTACACTGCTCTTACTCTTTGCCAAGTCTCAGTCTGGACTTGCTCCCATCCAGAATGATCTCCTTGTCAAATAACTCAGCTAGCCTTGAAGTCCGTTCCCAAGGTGGCTAGCCTAAAGAGCTCTCCTATCCCTGACTTTCTATTGCTCTTGCATCTAGAGAAACACCTTCATCAACTTTTGTGTTCACTTTTAAATTGTTCCCATGAGCTCCCCAGTTATTGGAAAGTTAGAGAAATGTTTTTGAGGTCTAGGGTCCTCAGGCTGCTGAATTTATAGCTGCCGGCTTTTCTTCATGAAAGACACACAGACATAACAGAGATTGTGGCTGACATACTGTGCAATGTTTAATGTGTGTTTTATTGAAATGTGTGTGCTTTTGGACAAGAGTGCTCTTGTGCAGATGCAATAATTGCTCAAATGCAGTTGGACGATTGATTGATTGATTGATTGATTGATTAAGTGCCATCAAGTCGGTGTCAACTCTTAGTGACCACATAGATAGATTCTCACCAGGATAATTGATCCTCAACTTGGCCTTTAAGGTCTCTCAGTGTTGCATTCATTGCTGTCGTAATCAAGTGCATCCATTTTGCTGCTGGTCGTCCTCTTCTTCTCTTTCCTTCAACCTTTCCCAGCATTATGAACTTCTCAATGGAGCTGGGTCTTCGCATATTGTGTCCAAGGTATGATAGTTTGAGCCTGGTCATTTGTGCCTTGAGTGAAAATTCTGGATTGATAGACAGCTGTTATTACCAATTTCTGTAAATTGTGCAACTGTATCTGCACAAGCACACTCTTCCACAACTGCATGCACATTCCATTAAATCACACATGGTCCGTTGAGTGGTATTTTAGCCTGTATTGTAAATTTATTCACATGGCTTCATACCTGATAATAAAGGTGAGCAATCATTTGCCTTTTCTTACCGACTTAACTATTACAATATCACACATCAGCTGTCCAAGTTACACAGCCTTGTTCTTCACAGGCAATAAAATGTGTAACATTCATACCTGAGCCAGCTTTGGAAACATTACCAGATCCAGTCATTCCAAGCGCATTCTTGGATTCTGGTTTCCTAGTCCTGTCAAGCAGCTTTTTTTAACTGACCTGAAGTCAGCTTTAGATTATGTCAGTCTATGGCCACGTTGGCAATAAGTCAACTTCTTGCTGTAGAACAATTGATTTTGAACACAGATCTATATATGACCCAGCCACTCGGCTTTAGAAAGCATCAAGTGTTAGCATTTCTGAGGGTGCAAAAATGTTAATGTTTGTCAGCAACATTGTTTGTTTTTCAGTATACACATGGAACTACACTAACATTTGATACTTTTCTGAATAATATAATGTTGATAATTATCATAAACTTCTGCTGAGCTGGGGAGGGCAGGAGAGCACTGGTATTGGCCCTCAGATCATGACACAAATGTATGGCTGTTCTGCATGCACTCATTCTATTTCAAAGGCCCCAACCTACCTTTCTAAATTTGTATAACCTGCTGCCAAGCTGCATCTGCTCACTCTCTGGCTGAGCAGCCATCACTTGAGAGAGAGCAATATTGGCAAAGGTGGTGAACTTTTGGCAAATTCCTTGGCCTCCAGTACAAAATGTCATAGCCTTTTAGTGAGTCCACCAACTACCCCTCCCTCAGAAGCACACTGTGTGGCCCAGACGACGGTCTTTGAACTACTTCCGTGTTTGGTGCTTCTGGGGGGAGGGGGGAATCAGCAACTCCTCACCCTGTGCCAACAATAGAGTTGCGTTCCTCTCCAACACAGCAGGCACCAGTGCTTCTCATGGAGCACTGGTACTTTGCTAGTCTGGCTATCAGCCATTGTTCTTTGTACATGGGCCCCTCAAACCCTCTCCAAGATGAAAACAAACCGGAAGCACTGCCAGATTCAGACGACCATAGACAGCAGCATGGCAAAGAACCGGGCGTTTGTTTTTTAAGTCACTGGACACCAGCCAAATTAGTAGTTGTAACTAAACAATGTAGAAATCAATGTGATGAGTTAGTCATGACTAACTTCAGTCCTATTAATTTCAGTGGGGCTTAGCTTTGACTAACTTAATCTGAATGTTTCCCATGATTTTTAGCATTGAGAGGAATCCAGTCAACCAGCCTTTAAATTGTGACAGGAAAATGGAGTTCAGGTTCTGTCGAAAGAACCATATTGCTTTGGAGAGAAATGCCCTCCCCGCCCCCTATATTTCAATAAATCCTTGTAGACTGACAACCCTTAACTTGCCAGTTGCTGCTGCTAAACCGTCAGTTTCTGCTGAATTTGCTGTTTTATACTTTCATCAGACAGACTTTTCTATTGTGCTGAGCATGCATCTTGTAATACAGGTGTTCTAATTCTGTAGAATTATTGGTTGTTTGTTTTTTAAAGTTAGCAGACTCAAGAAGCTCACAAAGGTCACGAATGATTCTCGGGAATTCTTGGATTTTCATTTTTAGCAGTTTTCTGTTAAATATGAAAAACTGAAACATTCCCAAGTATCTTGAGACACATCACATTTAATCATCAGAGTCTCATATATGGAATCTATATATCCATCCATCCATAAAGGGCATGTAAGAGGCTGAGGTCCTGGAAGGGAACTGATGCTGCATTCAGTAAGATTTGTGAAGGCCAGCTGTCTGAGGCTATGTTTATTCTGATCCAGGGAGCTCAGGAAAAAGTCAATAATTTATTAAAGCGCACCTAGAGCTGGGAAAACGTCATTGGATGAATTATTCATTCTAGAAGAGTCATGGTGCAGGATCACTCATAAAATGAAAAGATAAGGACGTAACTAGCCCACATTATGCAGCCGTGTTTCTCGCATTTGGGGAAATTGCAGGGATCAGCACACCTGGAGGGCAATGGATGAGCTTCACCCTGGGAAACCACCTTCATGATCATGGTGTCTCCCTTGCCAGTGACTCCTGAGGAAGTGGACAAACTGCTTCAGACTATGCACCCCACAACCTGTTCTCTTGACCATTACTGGCTTGACTCTTACTGGCCATCTGATAATTATATATTAGAGAGGGTCTGGTAAATATTATAAATGCTTCTCTGAGGGAGGGCAGGTTTGCCTCCTTGTTTTAAGGAGGCTTGTCTTAAGGAAGCTATTGTTAGACCTCTTTTGAAGAAACTTGCATTGCATCCCTCAGAGTTTGCTAATTACAAACCTTTTTCTCACCTTCCATGACTGGGCAAGGTGACTGAGCAGGTGGTGGCCTCTCAGCTTCAGGCAGTTTTGGATGATGCAGATTATCTAGACCCATTTCAAACTGGCTTTCATGTAGGCTATGGGGTTGAGACTGCCTTGGTCAGCCTGATGGATGATCTCTAACTGGCTATCGACAGAGGGAATATGACTCTGCTGATCCTTTTGGATCTCTTTGCGGCTTTTGATACCATCGACCATTGACTTCTGGACCACCTGAGGGAGGTTGGATTGGGTGGCACTGTTTTACAGTGGTTCCGCTCCTACCTCTCTGGTAGATTCCAAATGGTGTTGCTTGGAGACTGTTGCTCTGCAAAATCATCTGGAGGTTTGTTTCTGGATGTTATCAATATGCTGATAACACCCAGATTTACTACTCCATGACGACCTCACCAGGAAAATGGCATATATAACCCCTGCTAACTCGACAAAGAGCCACCTTTTAACATGGTGATTCTCTTTTATTTAGCAGGGGGAGAGTAACTAGCCCTATCCATCCCCAGTACAGCACCTCCAGTGGCTGTTGCTGGTGTCTGTCTTGTGTTTCTTTTTAGATTGTGAGACCTTTGGGGTCAGGGATCCATATTATTTATTTATTATTTTTCTGTGTAAACCACCTTGAGGCATTTTTAGGAGGCTGGTATAGAAATCGAATGAATGAATGAATGAATATAAATATCTTCCCTAAATGCCTGCCTGGATGTGGTAATGGGCTGGATGAGGGATAACAAACTGAGGTTGAATCCAAGTAAGACAGAGGTACTGACTTTGGGAGGGCAGGACCCGAGCGATGGTTTAGATCTGCCTGTTCTGGATGGGGTTACACTCCCCCTGAAAGATCAGGTACATAGCTTGGGAGTGCTCCTGAACCCAAGGCTTTCCCTGGTTTCTCAGGTTGAGGCAGTGGCCAGGAGCGCTTTTTATCAGCTTCGGCTGATATGTCAGCCACATCCATTTCTGGAGGTAAATAACCTTAAAACAGTGGTACATATGCTGGTAACCTCCAGGCTTGACTACTGTAATGCACTCTACATGGGGCTGCCTTTGTATGTAGTCCAGAAACTACAATTGGTACAGCAGCCAGATTGGTCTCTGAGACAACATGAAGGGATGATATGACACCAATTTTGAAAGAACTGCACTGGTTGCTGATATGTTTCCAGGCGAAATACAAAGTGCTGGTTATTACCTTTAAAGCCCTTAATGGTTTGGGTTGGGCTATTTTACGATCCTCTGGATAGGTCCGATTATGGGCTTTTGCTGTGGCTGCCCCAGGGCTTTGGAATATGCTCCCTGCTGAAATAAGAGCAACTCCCTCTCTGTTTGTTTTTAGGAAGACCCTCGAGACTCTCCTGTTCTCGCAAGCTTTTAATTAGAATTAATTTTGCTAATCAATAATTTGTTTTATATTGTATTTTAATCTGTGATTTTTTATATTAAAATTTGTACAATGCCTAGAGATGTACATATCATGTGGCATAAAAATGTGATAGATAGATAAATAAATAAATATTCAAACAAACAAACAAAAGAACAGCCCTGCTGGATCAGGCCCAGGGCCCATTTGGTCCAGCATCCTGTTTCACACAGTGGCCCACCAGATGCCTCTGGGGAGCCCACAGGCAAGAGTAGATGCCTGCTGTTGCTCCCCTGCAACTGGTATTGAGAGGTATCATGTTTCTGAAGCTGGAGATGGCCCACAGCCACCAGACTAGTAGCCGTTGATAAACCTGTCCTCCATCAATTTGTCTAAGCCCCTTTTAAAGCCATCCAAGCTAGTGGCTATCACCACATCCCATGACAAGGAATTCCATAGATTAATTATGTGTGGTATGCAAAAGTACTTCCTCTTGTCGGTCCTAAATTTTTCCGTTCTTCTGTTTCATGGGATGACGCCTGGTTCTAGTGTTGTGTGTGTGAGAGAGAAATGTCTCTTTGTCCACTCTCTCCAGAGAGACACCCTGCTAACTCAGCTAACTCAGCAAAGAGACACCGTTTAAAGTGGTGGTTCTCTTATATTAAGCAGGGGGAGAGCAACTGGCCCTATCCAATCCCAGCACAGCATCCCTCCAGTGGTTGTTGCTGGTATCTGCCTTGTGTTTCTTTTAGATTGTGAGCCCTTTGAGGACAGAGACCATCTTATTTATGTATGATGATTATTATTATTTCTGTGTAAACCTCTCTGAGAACTTTGGCTGAAGAGTGGTATATAAATACTTGTTGTCATTGTTGTTGTTGTACCTCTGGTATTTCACCTGAGGAAATCCTGTCTGCGGGATTGGTCAGGGCCAAATAACTTATTAAATGAAGGATCTGGAATACTGAGTTTCAGAATGACCTGTCAAGGACATCTAGGTCATTCCACCTCAGTGGTGGGATAAGAACATAAGAACAGCCCTGCTGGATCAGGCCCAAGGCCCATCTAGTCCAGCATCCTGTTTTGCACAGTGGCCCACCAGATACCGCTGGAAGCCACAGGCAGGAGTTGAGGGCATGCCCTCTCTCCTGCTGTTACTCCCCCGCAACTGATACCCAGAGGCACCCCGCCCCAGAGGCTGGAGGTGGCCTACAGCCCTCCGACTAGTAGCCGTCAATAGACCTCTCCTCCATGAAGTTATCTAAACCCCTCTTAAAGCCATCCAGGTTATTGGCTGTCACCACATCTCGTGGCAGAGAATTCCACAAGTTGATTATGTGTTGTGTGAAAAAGTACTTCCGTTTGCTGGTCCTAGATTTCCTGGCAATCAATTTCATGGGATGACCCCTGGTTCTAGTGTTATGGAAGAGGGAGAAGAATTTCTCTCTATCCACTTTCTCCACACCATGCATGATTTTATATTTTTTATACCTCCAAGGCGCCGCTCCCTGTCCTTTACATAGAGTTTCTATCCAGGGAGAACCTTGTCCCACTGGTACTCACTGATCCACCAGGTTTCTGTTATGCCCACTATATCTATTTCTGTGTTAGCAACCTTGCACTCCAGCTCACCTATTTTGGCTCAGAGGCTTTTGACATTGGCATATAAGCACCTATACACTGAATCTCTCACCTGATGTAAGCTATCTTTCTTTTGACTCTTTGACAAGCTGGCACAGTCTCCCGCCTGCTCTTTATGCGGTACTGCTCTGTCCCCTTCTGTTTTATCTGAATCCTTTGCACCTTCGCACTTTAAAGGATGGCTTTTGCTGAACAGGATACTACTCAGCTTCCATTGGCTGTTCCCCAGGTGTCATTTTAAAAGCTGCTCTGCAACCTTTTTGATTTTAAGCGCCAGCAGTCTGGTTCCATCTTGGTTCAAGTGCAGCCCGTCCCTTTTGTACAGGCCTTGCTTATCCCAAAATGTATCCCAGTGCCTAACAAATCTAAACCCCTCCTCCCGGCACCAACGTCTCATCCACGCATTGAAACCCCTCAGCTCTGCCTGTCTCACTGTACCTGTGCGTGGAACAGGTAGCATTTCTGAGAATGCTACCTTGTGGGTCCTGGAATTCAATATGCTACCTATCAGCCTAAATTTGGCTTCCAGGACCTCCTGACTGC
This sequence comes from Hemicordylus capensis, assembly GCF_027244095.1. Classification (NCBI taxonomy): domain Eukaryota; kingdom Metazoa; phylum Chordata; class Lepidosauria; order Squamata; family Cordylidae; genus Hemicordylus; species Hemicordylus capensis. Next base: position 341,678,677 of record NC_069657.1, read on the forward strand.
ATTTCCCCACATCGTTGGTGCCGACATGCACTACGACAGCTGTCTTCTTCCCAGCACTGCCTAACAGCCTATCTAGATGCTGCGTGATGTCCGCAACCTTCACACCAGGCAGGCAAGTCACTGTGCAGTCAACACGTGGGTCACAAACCCATCTCTCTATACCTCTAATGATTGAATCACCCACTACAAAGAGGCCCCCCCCCCAGAGGAGTATCTCCTGTGCGAGAGGATAAGGGCTCATCATCCATGGAAGGGGTCCCTTCTAAAGGAGCATTTCCCTCTTCCTCAGACTGATGTCCTCCTTGCCCAAGACCTACATTCTCCCTGACAGAAGAAGAGCTATCAGCCCTGGAGTGGGATGTCTCTTTCACGTCCCTGAAGGTCTCGTCCACATGCCTCTCTGTCTCTCTGAGCTTCTCCAGATCTGCCACCTTGGTCTCAAAGGAATGAACTTGCTCCCTGAGAGCCAGGAGCTCCTTGCACCGAGCACACAACCATGACCTCTGCCCATGGAGCAAATAGTCATACATATGGCACTCTGTGCAATACACTGGGAAGTGCCCCCTCCCCTGCTGGCCTTCTATCGTCATACTGTTTTTGTTGGCTGTTTACAGTATTTAGAGATAGCTTATTAGAAGGATAGGTCTCAGCTGTAATGGTCAGGTATTTACTGTCCAAGCAGCCTTTCCCAAGAATATGAGGAAGGGATTTGTACTTACGTTCTCTTCTCCACCAGTCTCCTTGTGATCACTGGGGCTTGTTCCAGGCTCCCCCGCACACTTCCCGCTAAACTCCTGCAAAACTCCTATGTCCTGTTTGCTATTGCTGTTCGCTATGCTCTTGGCTGAGAACTTGCCCAGTAGTTTAGCTATCCCTGCTCACCTTCCCTAAACATAGATGGGCCCTCTCGAGGGCCCATATGAATGTCCTCCCTTGGGAAGTACTGGCTAGCAATTATAGCAGAATTCCAATTGAGCAGAGATTTTTATTTTATTTTATTTTATTTAACATATTTGTATACTGCCCAAAATGCAAGTCTCTTGCCCCTGTACCTCTGAGGAGATTTCGTAAGTTGCACATGTGCTCCTGCAGTGTGTCTTTTATATAGGTCTTAAAGGTGTGCCCTCAAGTTGGTGTTGTTGTGCCATCGAGTCGGTATCGACTCCTGGCAACCACAGAGCACTGTGGTTGTCTTTGGTAGGATACAGGAGGGGTTTACCATTGCCATCTCCCACACAGTATGAGATTATGCCTTTCAGCATCTTCCTCTATCACTGCTGCCCGATATAGGTGTTTCCTTTGTTCTTCAATAGAAGTTCAGTGCACTCTGCTCACTAACGGTTAGATCCAGAGTACAGATATCTTATTAATATGGCTATGTTTAAATTTTACATTTGTTTTAGATGTTCTGATATTGGTCAAAGACCATAATAAAGACTGGCCAGTGTCCATTTATACCACCCTGACCACTTTAGCAAAGATTGAGCATGGGTGGGTGTCATGCAGGGACAAAATGACACTGAGGGGAGGATCAGTATACCAAAGCATGAATTTCTAAATAAATGAATGTGTTCCTTGGCCTTTGGCTTCTTGCTAACCGAGGAGGGGATTCTTTATCATCAAAATTCTGCTGAGACAGTTTCAATTGCAGTGCAGTATTTCTTTCCATGACAAACATATGAAAGAACTGAAAAATCCTGAGAGACTATGATGCTTGCTATTGAATACTAACTTGGAAAGTGCTAGTAGGAGAGAGTTAGGCTGTTCTCTCGAGCAGCCTAACCCAGGCTAGGGCTGCCCAGCCTGGGTTAGGCTGCTTGTGTGGAGCGCCGGAAACTGCGTGGACCCCGGTGCTCCTGCCTAGCCTAATACTACTGTCCAGCCCAGCTCTTAGCCAAAGCTAAGGGCACGAGTGCACCTTTAACTTGGCTGCTGGGATCATGTGTCGCCTTGGGCTGCATGCAGCCCGAGGAGACAAAGAGATGGGTGCCTAGAGCACCCATCTGATGGGGGAATCCCCCAATGCACCATGATCAGCATGCTGTGCATTGTGGGATTCCTGGGGCCAGAGAGCATTTCTCCAGCCTCTGGAATGCTGTGCTGATTGCTACCACAGTGATTGTGTGTGTGGCAGTGGAGCACTGCTCGGGATGTCCTTGATCATCTTCAGGGAAGGTAGGTTAAACCCTGCCTTCCCTTTGTCCTCCCTCCCAAGCCTCCCAATGGTTATGTGAATGACCTTATTGTATGGGAATGCAGAGAGAATGAAGAGCTATGGACATGAGATTGAGCAAAGAATGAGAAGAATAGCTTAATCCCAAATAGAGACCTTACAATGAAGGTACAAAGGTTCACATGGAGGTTTCTTTTTCAGCATTATCTTCCCCTCCATAATAACTAGAAATTTGCTTTTCTTTATTGAAATTGAGATTCCAGGATTCTAGACATATGCATACAGATGGTGTGAAATGCACACCAATTATTGTTGGTAAAATTGATGTATACAGTTGTTTTTTACATTCTTTCATATTTCTTTAATTCCTGCCAAAACCAGTTTAGTAAGCATCTCAATACTGAAGCTTTCTCCTTACATTTCTTCTAGAAAAACCTCTGAGTGTACAAGTTAGGTAGGATTCATAAATATTCTCCAATCACAATTTAAAAGTATGGAATGCAGTTTCAACTTTATGACCTATAGTGAATATTGGCTATAAATTAATCTACAAAATAAAGTCACATTTTTTTGCTCTTTAGGTGGTCTGAAACAAAGGAAGAAGCAAATGTATAGCCACCCGAGAGAGGAAGGAGGCAAATTACATTGACAACTAGAGATGAACAAAAATGAATTGGGACACATGGGAGAGGCAAAGATCATAAGGAAAATGTTGGGCTGGACCAAAAATATTTGAGGTGTATCTGGCAGACAAAAGAGTTTCTATCTGTTTATTAGCATTCTTAAGACAGACATGGACTGATATCCAGAGCAATGAACCACATGCAGAATGAGGAAAGTTGTGCTAGTGCAAAAAGATGCCTCAGCTGCACTACAACCCAGAGTTTTGAAGCATTGCACCATAAGGCTCCTGCAAATTAGTTCCCAAAATAAATGAGTTGTGCTGCAATTGTACCACTGTTGCACAACACTAGCCTGGAACACAAGCTCCAGACTTAGTGCCACTTGGCCACACAACAGCCTTGAACTAGCGTAATGTCCTCCTGCATGCAGTTTGTTACTCTGGATGTCAGTCACTGTCAGGGAACTGGGCACCTCACATACTGGTGTCCTAGATCTGAAGACTGGAATTTTGTTCTTTGGATTCAACTTTGAAGATACGGTGTTTACAACTTTAAAGATGTAACTGCTCAGCCCTGTTTGTGCAAATTGCAACCTCTCTGCCAACCTACCGCACAGTGATGGTGTGAGGATAAAATGAGAAAATTCCTTACACACTACAGTGAGCTTTTTTGAGGAAGAATAAGTCACAAATGTGATAAATAAAATGAGCCCACTAACTGTGTTTCTTTCTATTATTCTTTCCTAGGACAGTTTTCCAGCTCGTTTTGGAGGGATTCATTTTGTCAATCAACCGTGGTACATCCATGCCCTCTACACAGTTATACGGCCCTTTTTAAAGGAAAAGACAAGAAAAAGGGTATTTTTCTCATATCTGTTTTCATAGTTTTGAAAAGTTCTCATCTGTAGATGGATTGATAACATTGAAAAATAAGAAACAAAATTTTCGGTTGTATCCCAAAGAGCCCTAGTTGAGTTTTACTTGTACAGTGACGCTTTCCTTAGCCTCCTTCCCTCTGCACCCACCAAATATCTGTGCTTGAGTGTCAGGGAACATTCCAGAACAGTGCAGAATGAGGGGGCTGGAGTGGTAGGGGAAAGTTGGTGGAAATTGGCAGGGCAGGGAGGATGATTTCCATTTTCACAGGCACCTTTAGATACAACCCATTATACTTTTGCAATGCATTGCATTATAATATTTCCTTATGCAATACTTATTCATGTATATCATGAATATGGTGGACATTTTCTTGTGGACATTTTCTTGTACTACATGAAGATGGTCTTAATTTCCAAGAGCTTATAGTGGTTTGGAGAGTTTTTATTGGTATTACTTTTAAAATAACTGCTGCAAAAATACTATTCCAACCCCAAATACACATTTATTTTAGAATCTAGATGATTATAAACCAGAGACTGGTGAGGAAATCAACTTTTGCCAACTGACCTTTGATCACCAAAAGCCGTAGCAAATTTTAGAAATGGTCTAGTGCTTTCAAAAGCTGATTGAGGTCCCTACAGAGGGTATAGCTGAAAGATGGTTAATTGTTGATCCGTCTTAAAGATCCCACAAGCAAATTAAAAGAAAAGTGAGCTTTGGATATGTTGAGTACCTGTTCCTTAAATGGAGAGGCATAATGCTCTAGGTAGACAATGTAGGCACTGAAGCAGTGGAACAACACCCCATCAATAGCTGGAGCATTACATTCTGTACCAGCTGGGACTTTCAAATACTGTCAAAGCAAGACTCAAAGAGGAGAGCTGGTCTTGTGGTAGCAAGCATGACTTGTCCCCATAGCTAAGCAGAGTCTGCCCTGGTTGCTTCTGAATGGGAGACTTGATGTGTGAGCACTGTAAGATATTCCCCTCAGGGGATGAAGCCGCCGCTCTGGGAAGAGCCTAAGGTTTCAAGTTCCCTCCCTGGCTTCTCCAAGATAGGGCTGAGAGAGATTCCTGCCTGCAACCTTGGAGAAGCCGCTGCCAGTCTGTGAAGACAATACTGAGCTAGATAGACCAATGGTCTGACTCAGTATATGGCAGTTTCCTATGTTCCTATGTTCCTAAGACTCATGTGGAACAATTACAGCAGTGCAACTGCAGTTAAAATTGTGTGAATGGCTCTATGTTGGACAAAAGTAGGACTACCACATCTTCACTTGTAATCCATCACAGAAGCATAAAGGGGAATCTGATCTATTTGCTAAGAGGAAGCAATGGTAGTTGCACTCTGATGTGGTGATCACCATACTTTGCTCTGTATTTGCTAGCATGTTCATCGACCCAGTGGGCAAAATTGATTGATGTTATAGGAGGTGACTGCAGTTGAAGAAAGCATATCAACAAGCAGATCCGTATGCATTCAGTAAAGGTTGTTTCCCTTCCCTTCCCAAATAATAGCACCTTGAAGAACATAAGAAACTGTCTTTGAGACTCAAGGAAGTTTGAAATGAAGAACTGAGCTCTTTGAAGAGATAAAAGAAAATAGCTCAACTCTACATGCTCAAGCCCTTGAACGAACATAAAGTGGTTTGCTAGATTGCAGCCACTGATGTATCTAGAAGCAAACTGCGAGACATATTTGAATTTCCATGCACTGTTGTAGTCATAATGATTGGAATCAGACCAAGAAAGAATGTGTTATTTCCATGACATACAACAGAGATCCCACTCAGCAGAATACTTAAAAAGACACTGCTGGGTTGGAATGGTTTATTTTAGATTTCTGAAACCTTGGGATACTGTGTACTCTAAGACATTCTGGGTTTTTTCACTCTTAAAATACAATGTAGTGTTCCCCAGTCGTAAGTAAGATTTTTTTCCCCTGTTTCTTTTTTTAGTTTGGAAAATATGCTTGGAGAGATTTCAGGGCCTTTATGAAACTATGGTTGTTTATTGTTTTTTATATAAAGGCACAGGCACACATTGAAAAGCCGTCTTGCTGGATTTATTTATATTCAATTGTCAGCTTCTGCCACAAATGCACAAAAAATTTCAATATGAAATATATTAGGAGTAATCCACATTTTAAAATTTTATCATATGTATTTGTGTGTATGATCTTTAATCAGCTAGAAACTTTAATTGTCCTAAAAGCACAACAAATCCAGGAGTTTAGCAGAATTTATTTATATGTACTGACACCCCATACACACACGGGGAGGGGGGGAGTTTGGATTCATAGAATGCCAAGGACTTGTGCCTGCTTAGTGGGATATTTGATTTTTTTTCCCCTGAACTGCGAACAATCCCAGATGCTGTATCACAAGCTGCTTTTGAATATACTCATAGTTTTTAAAAGCAGAGTTGTTGGATGCCATTTGAGAAACACAAGTGGAGAGCTCCTTGAATACACAGAAGTGATTGTCTGAATATATGAATTGCATAGTTATTTGGATCCCAGACATTATCCAGCATAGACACACTGATGATGCTTTGGTACAGCCTTCCCTTTACTCTACCAATCTTTCAGAATACCTACTGACTGGAAAGGATTTCCCATGAGCTTAAACTCCTTATTTGCTTGGCAAGGATTTTCCCACTGTGTATCATCTAGCTGGATTCCAATCTTCAAAATCTTAGCAGTGATGTTGACTGTGGGCAACTGTCTGTAATGTTTGTTTGTTTTTTGCTTCATCTTTTAACAGATATTTCTCCATGGAAATAACCTCAATAGCCTGCACCAGTTGATTCATCCTGAGATTCTGCCTTCTGAATTTGGAGGAATGCTGCCACCTTATGATATGGGCACATGGGCAAGAACGCTGCTAGACCATGAATATGATGATGACAGTGAATACAGTGTGGACTCCTACAACACTTCTGCCAAAGAAGTAGAAAAGGACCTCTCTCCCAAATCGATGAAGAGGTAAGTTAGTTATACCCCTAACGCGAAAGGGAACATTTAGATGATATCTCAGACTGAATGTCTGTTATCAAGGGCTAGGACAGAGGCATATCTTCTAGGAAATTCAGCCATTCCAGCAAATTATAATGCATGCTGATCAAAAATCAGTTGTGATTCCAGTTAAGTTCAGATGGGTGCAAGGGATGTGTGTCAATATCACAAACTATCCTTTTTCGCCCTCTTTCTCCAACATCCTTCTCTATGTTTTTAATATCCCTATTGTTCAGAACTAAATTACAAGCAAGGATCTACAAACAACTTGTGCCACTGTTAAGTAAATTAAGCATTTCAATTGTACCTTGGCTAGTAGTCAAGTTAATCTCAAAAAATGGCAACTGTATAATCTTAGCCAAGAATCATTCTTTGGTGCTTTAGGGAGCACTATTTCAGTGCCTATTAACGTTCTTCTTTAAAAGGTCAAATAGTACCTCCAGGTGTCATGTGATGCCAATATCAGAATGCTATTAGCCAGATGGTGTGTTGGAGATCTTCCATTGTGAGCAGCTTATGGCTGGCCTGAGTTCATATAAAATCCAAACCCTTTCCTCTGAGTAACAGGGAAATTTTCACATCATTGCTACTGCTGACAAATGAAGACTCCGTCTGGCCTCTACTACACTAGAAAACAGACTCAACAAACTAAGACTTATTTTTAATAAGATTAATTGTATTCAGTTGGGGTTCATTTAACCTGATAAGATCACTATGCTTTTACCATCAGTATTTGTTCCATTAGAACCATATCAATACCCTCATTAGAATACTAGAATTCTAAGTGCAAGTAGGGTGGTTATCTCAAGATAATGCCCTGGAATAACAAACCTAGGAAACCAGCAAAGGGCAGTATTCAGTGCAGCACACTGCACAACCAGTAGAAACTCCTTCTGTTCACAGGAGACTTAAGTCTATTTCATCATATGAAGTATTATTCTCATTTTTAAAGTACCTTTTCAGTAAATTAGTTTTTGTACTGTATATATGTCTTTTGAAAAATAAATGTTATGAAAATAAATATTTAAATACATGTAACTACATATATTCTAAAACGTATACTTAGTTTTATGCATCTCTATACTTACTTTGTCTTCTATTGTAGAAGCCAGATGGATCTTTTAAACAAGATCTTTTTTTAAAATTATTTTTTTCTCCTGTATCTGTCTACATCAGGTCTGCTCAATTTTGACCTTCTTGCAGATGTTGGCCTACAAGTCCCATAATCCCTGGCTATTGGCCACTGTGGCTGGGGATTATGGGCATTGTAGTCCAAAAACAGCTGGGGGTGGGATTTGTGAAGGCCTGGTTTATATGTATGCCTCCCTGCCAGCCAGCTGAGGATAGCACCTGATGACCTGGACTCTAGTTCACAAAACTTATGTCAGAATAAAATGGTTAGCCTTTCAGGTGTCTTGTTGTCTTTGTTTTGTTTTTGGTTTTTGCCGCAACAGGCTACCATGGCTATTACTCTGGAAGTTAAAATCTTAATTTTCCATAATGGTTTATATTGCCCACCATGTTTCCCAAGCAAATTTCCTGACTATGTTCTGTTTTTCTTAAAAATGCAAAACAATTACCTTCATTCATCTCAAAACAATCCACATCAGACAACTGTTTTTAATGCTTTTTCAGATCTCAATCAGTTGTGGATCCTGGAGTCTTAAAACGCATGGATAAAAATGAGGAAGAAAACATGCAGCCTTTGCTTTCACTTGACTAACAATGTCTGAGCATCAAACATGAATTGGGGTGGAAGGTATTGCCTTTCAGCAACAAGCAAACCATTGGGAGAGAATGTACCAGCTGGAATCCTATTTTTCATGTTAATGTAGCATAATGTAATGAGGCAGCAGGTTTTGCCAGTCATCCTGGAACATGGGTGCCCTAGGCTGGAAAACAGGGTGGGTGGGTGGGGAATGAAAAAGAATAAATGTCAATAATATATTCTGTAAGTGCCAACCTGTTTGTACATAGTGTCTATTCCTTCTCTCTGCATTTGTAAGTAATGGTAGGGCTGTAGTACAGGAAAACGAGTGATTATTAAAACATGCCAGTTGAATACACTGTAAAAGACCACTCAGACAAAAAAAAACAGACCTAAGTATTTTGTTGTTTTATACAAAGCCATATTACAGCTTTCATATGGACTGCTTTATTTTCTTTCTGCAGTTTTCATTTAACAAAGGAATATAGGATTTGTAGGTGTTGTAACTGGTGTGATATTTCTTTTAAGATTGTACTTCACAGGCAATGCTGTGATCCATCCGTTATACTAGGATATTATTTGCATTATGGAATGGAAAACATGAAATAGAAGCAGGGAGCAAAGTGCCATTCTTTGCTTTATGAATTTGTGTCATCTGATTTTTAATATTTTCATACAATGTGTCTGGGTTTCAAGAATGGTTAAGAGTCCTGAGCATACTATGGGCCCTCAACTTAGCATCTGCCTCATATTGGGTCTACTTGTAAGAATGTTTTGGAACTTTCCTCCTTGAGTGGAAAGGACTCTGTGATGCTCAACACTCTAATCATAACACTCAGCAGCAACAGGTTGAAACGTAATTTATAAACCTTATGAAACTGAAGTCTGACAACATATCTATATATTTTTACCAGTCTCTACATATAAAGTGTCATTGGTAGATAAGTATATTTAATCAAGGATTTATAAAAACAAATCATACCTATTTGGTGTGCTTAGAGTTTATTATAGATTGTATATTAAGACAATGTCATTGTTAAAATAGTGAAAGATTCAGTACCGCATACTACTTTAAGCAAGACTTGATTGCTATAAGTAAGGTGTTGTGCAAGATCGCATCAAGGCTACCTTTTGTTTTGTGATGTAATTGTGTAGATAAAACATGTGCCATATTAGAAAGAAAATGAAGTCGTTCACATGAACTTTGAGAGTGCTGGGGACAGGGTGGAGGGGAAGGCAGGATAGAACCTATTCCCACGCCCACCCCCGATGATCTGCCGTGGCCTTGGGCTGTGTGGCTCATGTGTCCACTCCATCAGCGCTTTTGTGAGCCGCACGGCGTTCTGGGGGCCAGGAAAACGTGTCCCAGCCTCCAGATATCCCACAATGCACTGCTGCATGCAGCCTGAGCATTCACAAGACCCCCGTACCTGTGCTTGCACCCTTTTATCCAGGTAAAAGATCGGGTAAAATTCCTGGGCTACCTGGGAGGACAGTGCCAGGATTGGCCTTGATCCTGGTACTTCACATGAGCAACTCTACCCAGGTAGGGCTGCTTGTGTGAACAGCCTCAATACATTTTTACCTCAAAAGACCAAGCAGTCCACAATGGACTGAATTTGGTCAGCTGTAGTTTAGGGGATATATTTTCAACGTTGATTTGTGCTGATATGCATGTGTAATTCCACTGTACATCAAGAAAAGAATGTGCCCTACAACTAGCCAGACCTCTTTCATCAGAATTTAAAGTTTCATTTGAACAGGAGGGATAAGATCTCAAGCTCGCAGAAAAAACAAAACAGTACTACTAAACATTTAAGAGCGCCAAAGAAATGTTTTAAAATTCATGAGGGGATTGGTAAACTGTCTAGGACTATGCTGGGAAGTATTATGATCCCATAGAAATACTTCAGAAACCTTCACTTCCACAGGAGTAGAATGGTTGTTTTAATCACCTCAGTATCATTCAGATATCATTTCCTGATGATCTTTGAAAAAAGGAATGACATTGCATTCTGACTGTACTGTCTCTGTGTAATTTAGACACATACCTTGTCCTTTAGACACTATAAGCATGCCCAGTACCATTAATTTTTGTTGTAGGCTGTTGTTAAAATGATGTATGGCTATAGTGCATTCTGGACTATTTTATGTGCAGCTGAATGCTCAGTTAAGAGAGTCTTATTTTCCTGCATTTTTCTTTACTTTGTTTACATTTTGACAGCTGTGTTCTTCATAGGCTAGAATAATGCTTGGTTACATTATTAAAACATCTAGTAGCATTGTAAACAAGCATCTCATGTGTTAAGCAGGAATACCCTACACAGTTGGATCATTGCAATCAATGTAGCAGCCAGTGCGGGCACCACCAGGGGTGGGCAAGAGGCATCTTTAAGTGTAAATGAATAGGTGCTTACCTCCACTACTGCTGCACTTGAATGCTGCTTCAAGCAGGAGCGCACCGCCCATTACCCCCTGCAGTGGGGGATCACCTCCACCACTCACATGGCTGCTAGAGGGGGATCAGCTCCATGGAGGCCATGTGAGTGGCAGAGGCAATTCCTTACTCCAGGGGGTGCTGAGTGGTGTGCTGCTGCTTGAAGCAGCATTCAGGTACGGAGGTAGCGGAGGTAAGCACCTATTCATTTACACTTAAAGGTGCCTCTTGTTGCCGCCACCCGGTGGCACCCACACCGGCCGCTGCTGTATAGACCATAACTGAGCAGGAATGGCTTATAACTGACAAGAACTCTGCTGAGGTCTTTGGAGGCCTTCAAGACAACTGACTCTAAAACAAGGATGCATCTTACACTAGTGATCTGAATCTGCTCCTTTTGGGCTATTTCACACAGTAACAAAGCCAGGCTTGCCAAGTGTATATCAACAAGGAGTTACAGCCATCTGTATTATACATGTTTCAAAACTCCTCTGTCACAGTCACACTTTACACTTATTGATGTGCACGGGGTGGGAGGGGAGGACTTAGGTGTCCACCTAAAAATGTAATATATGAAGAGACCCATAGATGGCAATCCTGTACACAATTAGACAGTTTAAATTCCAATTATCAGTGGGATTTAGCAGCCTAACTATGCAAGATTGCTGCCTTTATGTTTTGTTAGAAATAAAATGTTAGCACCTTTAGCAGCTTTAGCGGTAAGAACATGGGGCTTTTCATCAGGACCAGGGAGTGATTTAATGGATTTGTGTTATTTCTACACTGGAGTCCCCTAACCGTGAAACTCTGCTGTATATTGCTAATACCTCTTTACATAGCTTCACTAGGAGCTAGTGGAAGTTTGGGACATTTTGCTTATGCTGTAGAATGAGAGGTACAACATTTGGAAGTGATGCCTTCTGTCTGGAATAGAAATTGATTTGCATATGATTAATATCCAGCAAAATTAGATGCTAGATTATTCTCAAATTATGTGGAGGATAAAGTTAACTACAATATGCAAATGTCAGGCAGAAGGTTTCAGCTATGGATAGCTATTAAATTAGCTATCCTTTTCAATCTGCCAGCAGAAGAAATCTGGTGTAAATCAAAAACTATATACACCTATACCAGCAGAATATAGTAAATAAATCAACCTGTTCATTTTGAAGTTTCCTCAGATCAGAATGGCAATAACTGTGTATAATATATGGCTGTGAAATTATAGTTGCAAAATGAATAACAGAGCCTGTAAGTTGTAGTACAGCTGAATTGGGTTGGTGGATGGTTGGTCCTTCTGCCTTTGAATGGGAGAGGAGATCAGAGTAGTCAACTGTTTAATCCCTTTAACTCTGTAGTTTGGGGCACACCACATTTATACACACTCTCATAGGTAGGTTATGCCAGGTTCTCCTTTCCCCCTCAAAATGGAAGACTATTGTAGAGTCAGATGCTTGGTACTATTAATGTGGTTGAGACAGAAGAGGAGCAAAACAAATGACTTTGTGAGAGTGTGTGCTTACTTTTTTATGAGCTAAAGGAGCTGTCCTTTCAGCACAACTGTGTATATTAAAGCACATTCTGCTTTCATGTACATCCTTGTATTCCTAAATTGTTGAGAAAGGTTTCCATACAGATATTCTAGAAATTTTGTAGAAATGAATTAAAGTCTCAGACTGGCTGTTTTGTAACACTAGAGCCTGTCCTGTGATTCCTTCCACGTATGTGCTGTTTAGGGAACAGATCAAAGGTGATCATCTGTTTCCTAGGCTAAATAGCTCTCATTTTCAGCAATAAAGGGTCGGGGATATTTTTTCCCTTGAAATAGAGTGTCAGGACTAATTCATCTAGAGTTAACATGTTCCATATTTAAGCTTCAGTGAAGTCAGTGGTGTTTAAATGATGATTGACAGTTGTTGATTATACAGAGACAGAACTGTGGCTAAGGTGACTCAGTATAGCTTTATTAATTTCACTTTACAACAGCTGAAGACCTGCTTCCCTGTATTTCATTAAATCCACATATAAAGATCATTATTTCTGGACTCTTTATGATGCTTCATGGAAGAAAAATCAATGTGTCACCTTATGAAACTCTGTATTCTAAGTGGCCCATTTTGGTTTTATTTTTGAATTTGAAATCTCAACTGTATGTTTAGCTGCAATTTATGAAATGCATTTTTATGCCTAATTCAGCCATTGCTGTTATGAACGTTAGGTAATCTTCTCAGTAGGTAAACACTATGATTTTATATAACTCAGTCTCCATGTTTTAGCAAGAGCAAATTATATGTTCCAAAGAAAGGACTTCCATTGCAGAAAAACTGGTTTTTTAAGAACATTAGTGAATTCTACAGTCAACAGCCACAAATTAACACAATGGCATATTTTCAGATGCTGAGTACTGATGTGATGGAAGGTGATTTCTTGAACAACTTCTTACGTTTCAGAATACAAGGCCTTAAGTCCAATAGAAAAAATGCTTTAGCAAGATAACCATGCTCTTTGATGGCTGCAACCTAAAGGAACTGGAATAAGACAGTGAGCTATTGCTGAATACAATTTCAGGAGTGAATAGGAAATTTCCACATTTTAGTTTACATACAGATGTGCATTAGGAACTAAAATGCATTGAAAACTAGAGTTGTGATGCAGTATCATGGAACATCTATAGGCTAAAAATGCTGTACCTATATGTGCCAAGTTGTCTGTCGGTTGACTGTACTGGATAGCCTGGAGCCTTACAATGCTTTACTAGCAGTCAGTACTGACATCACTTCATAAATTATTGGCTGACATACCATGCAGTGGAACGCAGCTGGCTGGAGCACTACCCACACCCCTGTGCGTGTGTAAGTACTGCCGATGACACTGCACTAAGGGCGGCAGTGCTCCATCATAACCCTCTATGAACGCCATTGTGCGGTGACGTCCTTTATTTCCAAAGGGTGTTGCGCAATTGGATTCACAGAACTTTATGATGGAGTGGTGCTGCCCTCAGCCCCATTGGCAGTGCTTACACACAACTTGCATGGTATGTTAGCCACCGTGTTTAGTGTCCCCTTCAATGTGAAGGTTTTTTCCCCAAAACTGGCAAAACAGTAGTTTCTAACTCCAGTGAATGGTTATTAATGTGCACCAAAACAAACTGTCATGACTGACCTTAAATAAATTAAGTACATAGAGGCAATGACAGGCTTTGTACTGTTCTTTTAATAAAGTATTTTGTTTTTCTTAGCTCTTATTTGCGGGGGAAAAAACCCCAATGACCTTTATAGGGCAGCAAATGGCATGGGGATTGCAGATGGGCAACCCAATCCTACATTAAATCTGTGATCACAACTAAAACAATACACTATTCAGGAGAAGAAGCAGAAGCAGATGAGAGCTAGTTTTATTTCTATCTGTCTCATAACTTCTCATTTTGCCTTTTTGCTACATCATGATACCGGTGCTAGATTGCAGCAGTGTTGGCAGGAGATGAAGTTACCAAACATCTTAGGATGCTGCATTAGGACCATGGGATGCTGCATTAGGACCCCTCCTTTTCCAAAAGTTCTTTAGTACCATTAATACAGAGGCCATCTGTTAATTTAAAAAACAACATTTTTTTCTTATACCAACAGAGTATCAACTGACTCCTATTTTTTTCCAGACAGGTATGATCCCAGAGGCAGTGGTTGACATATTGCACAACATTCATCTGCCTTGTAACAGAGTGTGCAAATTGCCATGCAAGAGCAATCTTGTGCAAAATGCAAACATTACACAAATATAGTTGTGAAATGAATGGTCAGTGGCTGACATACAGAACATGGATGCTCTGGTGCAACGAGAGTACAGCTTAGCCTTCTTAACTAACTGCATTGGTGCAGCAGTTAAGCCGCAATTTCTGATGCCCGCCTGTTCCCCAGAAATCCCCTGTGTCATGTGAAAATATGTTCCCAAGGATTGCACAGAGGGATATATTTTCAGGTGTCACAAAGGACTTCCTGAGGAAGGAGATGGCCTTGGAATCTGCCACTGCCTCACGGCATGGTGCAGTTCGCTGGAAAGTTCTGTTAGGCTGCTCTCTCTCATTTCACAGGGACATCTTTGTTCTGTATGTCAGCCATTCTTTCCAATGGACATCTTTTGCACAACTGTGCTTGTTCAATTCTTGTGTTTTGTGCAAGAGTGCTCTTGCACAACTGTGTGCACGTTCCATTACAAGGCAGATGAATACTGTGCAGTATGTCCGCCAGTATAAGGAACAGCAACCAGTCATCCTTTTAAAAGAGACATACCATAAATATTTCAGTTGCTCCCTTTGGAATTAGTTGTTTTGTAGCAAAGGCTGTTTCATAATCTTGGAGGGCAATATGAAGTATGTTAATAAGAAATCACAGCGATGAAAAGTCATTCCATTTCAGTACTTTAAAACACATTACTAAAGTGCTATATTAATGTATGTAGTAGTACTTGTTTTGATATGTTGACATGTGCAATGTACTGCTTGTCATATTGGGCTGGCATTTTATCAGGATTGTTTGCATGTTCCATTATCTGCTGTCCCATCTGAAGGATGGGACAGCAGATATAGATACCTTAATGTTTGCAAATTTCAACATTCTTTGCCAATGACCACCCCAATGTATATACAGTAGTCATCTTTGATGTGGTGAAGTTAGGTGGTGACTTTTTTGCTGTCATTTTTGTCCTGGAAATCCTTCTGAAATCACTCTGAAGATGTAAGATAATGTCCTGGAAACTTATTGAAAATAAGTAGACCAAGGCAGACTAATATTAGGAAATATTAGTCACTGACCCCACTGTATGTGGATGCTGGAAATTTCACCACATTAAAATTACAGGGAAGAATAACAAACAACAACAAATACTTATATACTGCTTTACAACAAAAGTTTCCAAAGGAGTTTACCTAGAGAAATAATAAATAAATAAGATGGCTCCCTGTCCTCAAGGGGCTCACAATCTGGAAAGAAACATAAGGCACCAGCAACAGTCACTGGAGCACTACGCTGGGGGTGGACAGGGCCAGTTACTCTCCCCTGCTAAATAAAGAGAATCACCACGTTAAAAAGGTGCCTCTTTGCCGCCTCATAACTTTTCTGTGAAAAAATGATAATGCAAACCAGGCAAATCCTCTCAGTAATATTGGCTGACACGATGAGGAAAATTACTCAAAGAAGTCCCATTCAAATTAAAAGGACAAATTAGACACGTCAGCCAGTGTGTCAGGAGATGTCCATATCATTGCCTGAACATTAGTAAGTTTATATTAATTGGAGGATAATGAAAAATTAAATGGCACTGGTACTTTATATATTTTTTACATACTCTGTTACATTTTTTAATGTTACATGTTTTTTAATTTAAGCATCTTTCACAATCACATTTATTTCGTACAATATTTTTGTGCTAGTTGTTCCATACAGAACTAATTTGTTGCTAGGATGGAATGGAAATGGAAAACAAATGACATATAGTAACAAACAAAAACAATAGTATATGCTATATTTGAATGAGAAACAATCAGTTTAAAAGAAGAAATTTCAGAGAATATGGAATGCATCATAATACTGTGGCAGTAAAAGTGAATCTGTTTTCAAATAAGGTAGGAACCAGCTTTCCATGTACTATCGGATGGTGTTACCCTTTCAGTCTCACATGGTGAATGTTTCTATGAAATGCACCCACACATGGTGCCAAGTGGTATTTATTAAATCAGAGGAAATGCCTGAGATCTGACAGGGGCCCTGAGGTGATAAATAATACCACTGTCACCACATGAGGGCTCATTGATAAGAATGACCCATCACATGAAATGGACAAGCTAAACTTCAGTTTGTAATCGTTAGAATTCGGTGTAAGCCACCTTCTGCTGAGGGAGATCTTTTTTCTTGTTCAATGTACCGACTGGGAAGAACTATATTTATTGTACTACATTTGTGCCAAATCTGATCAGTAGAAGTACATGGAATAGAATGTTTCATACTCATTTATTCACATAAAACTCTTTGAAAAGTTGTAACAAACCTTTTCACTGTTTATATAAACAATATATATTTGAACAAAAATAAAGAACTGAAGCTAATTAGTAAGGATGGCTTCAATTTTGTCAAAATAAAGCTTTGATGAAAAAGAATTGGTGCATTCTGATTCATTTGACATCTCAGAATTTCTTAAATCTTTCGCTGTGCTGGCAGTTACAAACATCTGCATTTTATTTTGTTGCTTAAACAGCAGTCTTTGATATTTTACGGATATAAAAAATATTCAATAAAAATAGTTAATTTTAAAATAGTTGATTTTTAAAAAATTGCAATATTCAAAAACAGGGACCAACATCCAGATTTATGCTGCACATCTGCAGCCAAAGGAAGCACATGTGGAGTAATTGCACTCCTGCTTCTGAAGCACTGGCATTTGTACACAGGGGGAGGGGAAATTTCCTTCAATCTCCCCAGAAGTGCTGTGTGCAATATGCAATTATGTGCTTGAAGGTCACACAATCCTCATTCGATATCCATAACTATAAAACCACTTGGAATTCAGAAGCCCACATAGTGCAGAACATACTCATCACAATATCTAGTACAGACAATGCCCTGCTTTTGTATGGAATGCATTGTGTGGGCTACTTTCTAGCTAGAATTCCATCCTAACCCAATCAGACGGAAATAATTACAAATGAAGTGCTTCACTGGAGCAGCATGTGTCTTTATTTATTTTACCGTTTCTTTACCACCTTTCTACACCAAGGTGGTACAATACAGGTTTGCCATCAGCAAGAAGCTGCAGTGAATCTGACCTCCCTGATGAGTGTGTCTGTATGATATACAGACACAAACACTTACATTTTTAGGTATGCATGGAAAATACCTTGGGTGTAATTCCGACATACAAGAGAGGATACCCATAGTACTCAGCATAGCCTTGTTTTTCTGCATACCCATTGTACACAGAGGCATGTGTACAGGAAGCATATTAGCACAGTCCCAGCAATGTATGCGTGCGCTCTGAAGTAACTTACCCAAGTGAAAAGAGAGACTGGAGAGAGATGTGGGGATATGAGAGGCATGCAGAGAGCTCCATTCCTGGTAATAGTCTCTAGCTCACCAGTGTAAGCACAGCAAGGGGGGAAACAGGGTTCTGTTATTCCTAATAGAGATCCCTCCCCATTAAGAAGCATTATGTCCCATAATTATGCCCCAAAACATCTTCCGTGAAACAGCCCTAAGCGAAAGGGCAAAATGGTTGACACATATGCAAACAAATATATGATTCTGTTGCCATTTCAACTGCAAGTTGCTTTTAAAACTTGGAAGCTAGTCAATGAGATTAGGCTTGCCATGTAGGCTTCTTGCTCTAGATTAGGCTCTTGGGACATGCCATTGAGAGTATAGTGGACCTCAACACTTTCAGAGGACAATTATAAGTTGATTGACTTGAAAATAGATGTAGCAGGCTGAGGGTTGCATGAGTGTTGGACTGGGTTCAAATCTTTGTGGTTTCCTAGCCACACAAGTGTAGTGGCCCACTGCAATCTGAGGATGGTTCCTTTCTTTATCTTATTAACCTGATGTATTTCCTGCCAGCATAAAAGGAATTTTACACTGTTCATGAACATCCCAACAGAAAGTATAATCATATAATTGAGGTTGTCCACACTTCCCCTCCAACGCCCCTCAACCATTGTTCCCTCTAAGGTGTGCGTTTGCGCACATGCTCACAAGTTTTTTGATGTCTGCTTAGTTAATTTTAGAGCCTCCTCAGGTTGAAACAGGAGGGCTCCTTTCTGAATGCATATGCACACACACTGCCTTGATACTGCTGCCCAGAACAAAACTCATTCCTCCCACAGGTGAAAAGAATTAGCGGGAACGCTGCCCTCAACTAGGAGAAAAAAATTGGGGGTGTATGAGCCTTTCTTCCCATGTACAGGCAGGGAAGGCTAGTAGTCTCACCCTCTGGAGATTTAATAGTCTTTCCTTAAGGTTATCCCATCTTATATAGAACCAGCACCTCTGCTGAGCTGACTAGGTAATTGGTCAACTTCTAGGTGCCAGCCTGGAGGGAGCACTGCACACACCTCTGCTACAGGAAAAAGTGAAGAAGGCCAGCATGGTTCTTCGAGGCATTAGGAAAGGCATGAGGCACTGGAAGGGAGACGCATGGACAATTGTGTGCCATGATCCCACGATGGACAGATACAGCAAGAAGATGGAAGAATCAGGTGATGTGGAAAAGCAAGATGAGCTTCATGGTTTTTAAAACATTGCTGGGGGTGTTTTTGTTCTGGATAGGAACTATAAATTGATCCGGCTACCCAAAAGGTGAGGCAAAGTAAACCTGTCTCATTATTATTGTTGGATAGAGGAACAATAATATCTATATATTCACTGTCTCTGCACAATTGGTAATTTTTAAATCTCTATTGTTTTAGTTGTCATTAAAAAAAATCATAAGAATAATCCCTTCACAAGGAAGATTCTCCATTCCCTGACCATTTCATTTCCCCTTGTGTACTTCCTCTGATTCCACAGTATTTGTAATCAGATAGGCTTACTAGTACAAAACACATTTCATATAGGCTGCCCCACAGCATAGTATTTTGATACAGGCGTTTAAAAATATTATTAATGAAACATACTGATGTGGCATATTGACGTCATTCACACAATTAAAAACTGTGTTCTACTCAGGTTTGGGAGCTATGTGTGCTCCCAATTTTTGGTTGTGTAGAAACAAGGTAGGAGAAAAACCAAGGGTAGAAGTGATTGTGTGGAAGCAAGGTAGAAGGAAAACCTGGGTAGCTTTTCCTCCTACTCTGCATCCACACAATAACTTCTACCCAGGTTGTTCTCCTACCTTGCTTGCATACACCTGAAAATTGGGAACACACACAGCCCCAAAACCTGCGTAGAACACAGTTTTGATTGTGTGAATGACTTCATTCAGTAACGTTTCTTCAATGACTCCAAAGAATGATTTTAGTGATAGTGGTGGTGATGATGATGATGATGCTAATAATGTAAATTATTAGTAGTAGCAAATGATTTTGTATAGCATTTTAGAGTATTTCAAATAAATCATCTCAGTAATCCCTAAAAAAATCCCTGCAAAGCAGATTAGTATTATCATCTCCATATTGCTCAAAGGAGCTAAGAGACAAGATAACTGATTTGAACTAGGTGACCTGTAGCTTGGACCCTTGCCCCTCCTGGCTTATTAGGGTAGCCGGCGGGAATGTAAGATCTTGGCTTTGGGAGTTAGTGAATTCTTCTCTTCATGAAGAAGAGAAGAATTATCTTCTTCATGTGCCAGCAGCCTCTGTGCCAGCAGCCTTAAAAGAGGCGGTGGTGCTCCCTCTTTTGAAGAAGACTTATCTTGATCCTAAGGTCCTTGATAACTATAGACCAATCTCCAACCTCCCTTTTCTTGAGAAGGTTTTGGAGAAGATTGTATGTGTCCAGCTTGAGAGAGTTCTGGATGAAACTGATTGTCTAGATCCTATGCCACGCATAGCACAGAAACAGCATTGGTCACTCTGATTGATGACTTCATCATGACCTTGATGAGGGTAGCACCCCGCTCTTGGTCCTTTTAGATCTCTCAGTTGCCTTCAGTACCATTGACCATGCTATCCTTCTGGAGTGCCTGTGCAGGTTGCGTATTGGGGGCACTGTTTTGCAGTGGTTCTGTTCCTTTCTTAGTGGGTGCTTTCAGTCAGTGTGTATTAGTGGTGAGTTCTCTGCCCTATGGCCACTCCTCTGTGGGTTGCCTCAGGGTTCGGTTCTTGCACCTTAACATTTACATGAAACCACTGGGGCAGGTCATCTGTCGGTTTGGGGTAAGATTCCAACAATATGCCGATGATACTCAGTTGTATATTGCCACCCCGGGCCATTCCAGAGATGCCGTTTCTGTGCTTGCCCAGTGTCTGGAAGCTATCAGGATCTGGATGGGTCAAAACAAGCTGCAACCTAATCCCTCCAGGACTGAGTTGCTTTTGCTTATGTCTTGATCGGGCCACTTGCTGAGTCTGAGTCTCTCCCTGGATGGGGTTGTGCTGCCCCTGAAGGAGGTGGTCCACAACTTAGGGGTCCTCTTGGACTCGCAGTTCCTGCTTGAGCAGCAGGTGGAGGCTGTGGCCAGAGGTGCCTTTGCCCAACTTCAGCTGGTCTACCAGTTCCGGCCCTATCTAGACCAACAGGCCCTGGCAAGGGTAACTCATGGCCTCATCATCTCTTGTTTGAATTACTGTAATGCTCTCTACCTGGGGTTGTCTTTGCAGACTACTCAGAATCTTCAGGTCATCCAGAATGCGGCAGCCCACCTGCTTATGGGTGCTAGAAGATATGATAGTGTTACACTTCTCTTGCAGTCGCTGCATTGGTTACCTCTTTGCTTCCGGGTCCAATTCAAAGTGCAGTTTCTTACCTTTACAACCCTTCAGGGCTTAGCACCTGTTTACATTCAGGACTGCCTCTCCCGGCCAGTCCTGTTTCATCCTGTGAGATCTTCTCAGGTTGCCCTTCTTTTGGTCCCTGGTCTCAGAGAGATCCATAGTACTAGGGCCCGTGGAAGGGCTTTCTCTGTGGCCGCCTCTTCACTTTGGAATTCTCTTTCCCCCCAGATTTGGTCTGCCTCCTCTCTTTCAGCCTTTAAGACCTTTTTGAAGACATTTCTTTCCCACCAGGCATTTGCCCTTTAAAACTTCTTGGATGCTGTTCTTGCTTTGTACACTGCCCTGAGTCTGTGGATTGAGTGGTATATTAAATCTTTTAATAAATAAATTCTCAGCTCAAGGTCTTAGAACATCTGATCCCCCATGAACATGTGTAAGAACTTCATTAGAGGTCTCGCTCCAACCTACCTCGAGGGTTAGGTGAGAGGTAACTGGCAACAGGGCCTGTATCTCAGAAATGCTGCTGAGTTACAGCATTTCTTGTTTGGCAAGAATGGTGATAGAAAATGTTCCCCCTGTTAACTCTCTACTTGCCATTGCCACTCATCAACCACAATCAACAGAAAGATTTAATCGGAGGCCCAGCTTCAGTGTTGCCTTTGAATCTCTGGACTAATCTCGACAGTTTTTCCTTGCTTCAAGGAAGCTACTGGTGCTATATCTGAAATCTTCTTCCCTTCAGCCATGCAAACATTTAATTACATTCACTTTGCATTTTTTATATTTACATCTTTATCATACAAGATCAAAAGCTTAAGATTGCCTATGTAGTTTTACATCATGGCCAAATATAGTAATATCCTACATTAAATAGTTTCAAAAGCATTTCTAACTTAGGCAGTTGTCTGATAATTCTCTCTGAGGACAAAACCTCATCGTTACTAAGCACAAGGATGCATTTTTAAACTGTTATGAAATCTCATAACTATGCCACATAAGCATGTTTCTGTACAATTAAGAGAGACAGAGTATCTATACACAACATATACAAGTTTCATACCTATTTAATTGTCATAGAGGTCATTCACACAATCAAAAACTGTATTCTATCCAGATTTGGGAGCTGTATGTGATCCCAATTTTTGGTTGTATGGAAGCAAGGTGGGAGAAAAACCTGGGTATAATTAAGGCAGGAAGAAAATCTGGGTAGCTTTTCCTCCTAACTTGCTTCCACACATTACTTCTATCCAGATTTTCCTCTAACCTTGCTTCTACACAACCGAAACCTGGGTAGAACACAGTTTTTGACTGCGTGAACGACCTCATTGTTTTCCCTCATAGACTCCCAGCAACTCAGATTCTCTCTCTCCCTTCTCCCAAGCTTCTGCTTCAAGGTTGCCCATGGAGAGGAAATTACTACTACTACTACTACTACTAAATCAGTTAAAGGCAGCCTCGTAATTAAGCCCCACAAATTTAAACAAAAGCAAAACTGATTGTTGGTGAAATTGGCAGGTTCCCCAACAAAGAATGGGCATATGGATTGGAAAGCTTCACAGGAAGGATAAGGTTAGCATCCAAATCTACAGCTCCCAATATTACAAAAAAAGCGGGGGTGGGGTGTAGTCAGAGCTTCCGGAGCAATTTCTCAATTTTGGGGTGGGGAGAGGAAGGCTCTTTTGGAGTGGAGGAAAATATATTTTGAGGATTGAAGGTATAGATTATGAAGCTTGGTGGGGGGCAGTTCATACAGAGGGTAGAATTATTCAAATGCTTAGGGGGGACTTGCACCCCTCTTACTGAAGACACTCCAGGTTGTTCTTCAGCTATTCTCAACTCTTTTTTTCATAGAGCTCCAACATACTCTTAGACTATACCATGTGTCTAATGATAAAACTGCTGTCCTAGTCCTACTTCTGCTTTGAACTGTAAAAGCATCTTTAGACTTCCTAGCCTTGCATAAAATATTCCAGAAGCACAGGATTGGGAGGCAGGCTATGGCCACAGAACCATAGATTGTGAGTCCTTTTAGGACAGGATAACATCTTTTCTTTCCATCCATACATCAATGCAAACCACTTTGAGCACTTTTGTTGAAAAGTGGCATATTTATTGTTACAGCAGCAGTAGCACAACATGGCTGTACCCAGAACATCTGGAATGCTGTTACATGCTTATTCTGTCAGGTCAAAGAAGTGAGTTTTACAGTATATGCTGTTTTGACAGCTGCAGATCCTGAATGTTTGTATGCCATTTCCAGTATATTCAGCTTTTCAATAAATCAAAGAGTTGATTGGTTAAGCTTTATTTCTAAATCTTGCTTGACATGAGATGTCCAGTCTCCTGGAAGAGACACTGGTTTGAAAAATCAACTTTTTCTCTATGCACCAAACTTGAATACAGTCATTCTAAAGAATAGATAGAGGCAGTGCAGCTGTTACCACTGCGGTCTTCTATATGGTATAGACATAATGTTTATGCAGGAGATCAGTGCTTTGTGAATGATTTCCCTCCCCCCAAAGTCTCATCTTTAAACAAATGTGTAAGAATCTTACCCACTTAAGTGATAATAATATTCTGACGAAAAGTAACAACAAATTCCATAGGAGCTCCAGCTTCTTTTGATCTACTCCTTACCAGATGAAACACAGTTCCACACAGTAGCATAGCAAAATGAGGCCCTTTCCCGCCTTTTGCTTGCCCCCCCCTCTGTGCTCACCACCTGCCTGCCCATTGGGCCACACTCACTCCAACAGCCAGTGAGAACAAGTATGCTTAAAGGGGCTGCTTGTTCTCATTGGGATTGGGGCCACACCAGCACATAATCAGGGTAAGCACAACTGGTAGCAGCGTGGTACCAACAAGGGGCCTTGAAGGTGGGGGAGAGTACCACCTTCCGTCTGTATAACATTATGCATGGAGTGGAGAGAGTGAACAGAGCTAGATTTTTCATCCTCTCTGACAACACTAGAACCAGAGGCCATCCCATGAAACTGGAGGTTGGGAAATTTAGGATAACAAGAGGAAATACTTTTTTCACACAGCACATAATTAATCTATGGAATTCTTTGCCACGGGATGGAGTGATGGCCACCAGCTTGGTCAGCTTTAAAACAGGCTTAGACAAATTGATGGAGGACAGGTCTATCAATGGCTACTAGTCTGGTGCCTGTGGGCCATGTCTTGCCTCAGCCTCAGAGGCACAATGCCTCTCAATCCCAGTTGCAGGGGGGCAACAGCAGGAAAGAGGATATGCCCTCACCTCTTGCCTGTGGGCTCTCCAGAGGCATCTCTGTGTAAAATAGGATGCTGGACTAGATAGGCTTTGGGCCTGACCCAACAGGGCTGTTCTTGTGTTCTTATGTTCTTATGACATGGGAAGTGCAAAGCCAAGCCCTGGGAACCTGCAGCCCAGGTGCACTTCATGTCCTTGGCCAATTGTAACTACCCCACTGGTTCCACATCACCACTGTTGTGACTATTGTTCTTGGAAGAGAATAAGAGCATCCAAAATAACACTTTAGTTTTAGTGCTAGGGTTGCTATCAAGTTTTCTGGAAGAGCATATGTTAACTATAACAGCTGAATGGCAGAGAAAAATTCAAAAAGGAAAGGCTTCCCATCCAGGAAAAGCATTACCTAATTAGTTGATATACTGGCAACGCAATATGCATAATGGATCTGCAACAATACTTCTCTCCAGAACTTTTTATTGTGTAAATTAAAAGGAAAAAAATTGCAACAAAGAACATATGTTTTGATGTACAGCTTCAGTGTTCTACGTCCCACTGTTTAAAATCCACAATCTTATATCCCCAATCTAATCAAGCACCTGGTTAGCACATAAGCGAGGGGGAGGAGGGGAAAAAGAGGTGAAGATTGATGATTCACAGCTATACTTTACCTGTTGAATGTCCGAATTCAATATACCATCATTAAAAGAACAGGAAGACTGCCAGAAAAAACAGGGCAACTGTAATGGCTTCCCCTGACCAGCCCAATAAGGACTGGCTAGGAAATCTCCCCTACTCATCTTTTTAATTTTTATTACAATAAGATTACAACAATGCATATATCATAATCAAGGATGGAAATCATATATGTTAAGTATAACTTTTTTTAAAAAGGGAAGAGAATTAAAATAAAGAAAGAAGATCCCGAGCCAAGATTAATAATGGCACTCCAGGGTCTTGGGCCTTCCAAAGAATTTCCATTTTGTTTTGTCCTCTGGTAACAGGCTAGGGCAGTACTGGGCATTTTAAAGCTATTTAATACAGCTTTTTCTTTGCCTAAGTTCCTCACATGCACTTTGGATGTAGGCACCCTCCTTTAGTTGGCTAGGAGACAAAAATGTTGGTGAAGGGTCCATATTCAATCTACTGTTTTAAGAGCTCTGAAAGTGCAACTTTGTCCTGCTGCACCTTCAGTCCTGTGCTAGATGAAATATGATGGTTCCACTTAACTGAAGCACACAAGAGCAATCCGGCTGTATCAGGCTGCTGAGTATCTAGACCAGCTTCCTATTTCCCACAGTGGCCAATCATATACCTCCTGGAAGTTCTCAAGCAGAAGATGATGGCATATCCCCTTCCTGCCATTGCTCTCCTTCAACTGGTTCAAAGGCATACCAGTTGCATGAGAGCAATGGCATACTGTCCCTGAACCTGAAAGTAGCATATAGCTATCAAGACTGCAAAGTTTACTTGAGAGCCTTGAGCAAGGGACGTTGTCAAAGTCCTTGTGAAGAAATGTATGTGCAAAGTGCTGGAGACAGAGAGACAAGGCAAGAGCTGCCATTGCAACCAAGCATGAAGGTCGGGATTAAGAGTCAGTTGGTGACAGTTGGAGTGTTAGTTAGTGAGGTACTGAGTAGGTGTGGGGAGCAGAAAACTATAGTGCATACCTAAGCTATATATTAAGAAAGACAGTAAAGATACACTGTGTTTAGCAGCTGACTTATTTGGCAACATTGGAGTAAAGTTTATTGCCCTGCTTTGTAGAGATCTTATTTCCTTTTAAAAACTTTTTGGGGTGGGTGGCTGGGTTGGTTTTTGAACATAAACGTGTTCTTATTTGTTTTTTAAACTTTAAGCTTTGTTTCTTTTTTTGATGCACTGAACATACATGCGTATCCTGAGCTTGTAGGGCTATGTGGCCAAGAGCTTATTTATTGAGGGCAGTTTAATAGACAATCATACGGTAGCAGCGAATAGCTTTGGTTTACTAAAACACATCACCATGAACGTGGTGACAACAATTGATATAAAAATCATTAAACAAATCACCTCCCTGGACTTGGGAAGGGCATCAGGGTGGGTTCCTGACAGTCTTTTTGAAAGTTTAAATATACACCTACATTTGTGAGCAGACGCTTATGGCTCACTGAAATAAACTTGTTTTGAATGCACTCTTCAGCCTGACATGAGGCATATTTGGGCAATGAGAGCATGCAAAAAGACATTTTTAATCAACATTTCTACCTCCAGGAGGACATTGTTCACTTAATTGACCCGCTGGTTTCAAAAGGAGTGATTAAGAAACAGATTAAGATCTGTTTCTGAGCAGAAGATTACTAAAGCAAGGAGAACAGATTAGCACAAAAAGGAGGATAACCTTTGTGTAGAAAAACAGATTTTTAGCACACACAGCTTTAGTCAGCTTCATGAGAAGCTTCACATGCCGGCATTTATTCTCTAAATGACTCAAAATTACTGGTTCCTTTCCATCTGGTCACCCCATGACCTGTCAGCCTCATTAAAATGATATGATGTTTGCATCTCAAAATGTTGCATTATGCTAGGCCATTTATTATGATGGTTTTCAGACTGATGTTCCTTAGAAGCTTAGCACGGGTTCTTCAGTGCAAAGAAGAGCGATGGTGAAAAGCTTTCCTGAAAGGCTGCTTGGTTGCAATTTGCAACCACAGAAGAATACTCACTCTCAGTACACATGCAATGACAGTGAGGCCCACAGGGGCATAGCAAGGTTGGAGTGGGCCCAGAGTCAAGATTTTAAAATCTCCCCCCCCTCACTGAAGCTCAGCTCATTAAGTAAAGAAATCTTAAATGAGGCTGAATAGTGGTGAGCAAAGTACAGAGAAAGACACACTGTTCTGGTTGCTCCAGGTCTTAACACTCTCATCAATTTTGGAGGATGAATACAACTGAAGAAAGCCCGGGCGGGTGCGTGGCTGGGGGAGTCAGTCATGTGACATGCCTCTGGGCCCCCCACAAGGCAGTGGGCCCCCAGACAACTGTCTCCCCTTGCCTTATTATAGTTACGCCCCTGCCAGCACAGCATATAAAGTAAGTGTGCACCACAGAAGAGGCAATGAAGAAGCATTATGTAGGAAACATACACCTTAGGCAGATGTAGATAGGAAGTTTGAAAAGCTTTCATTTATACCAGTGGATATTTCTGCTCTTGTTGCACGGGATCTCAGCATCCTCCTGCTGGACTCAGTTTGAAGGATGCGTTATGGCAGAAATTACAGCACATGGTGGGGCAGCCTTATCATGATATATGATGAGGTTTTTGCGCTAGGACCATCTACGGTTCATGGATAAGAAATAGATCTGGCAGTTAAGAGGCAATTTATGAAACACATTGGACACACTGAAGGGAATGAGAACAGCAGGCTACAATGAAGGAAGGAAGTCATTGCTTTCCAACACAGCAGACTACACAGCCTCCCCTTCTAATGAGAAGCAGCCACTGGAAAAGAATTAATCATGAGATTCCAGTTTAGTTTCTTGTGCTGATTTTTGTGGTGTACAGTATATGTATCTTTCTCAAGTCACATATGAATAATGGAGGGCGGTGGACACGTAGAGAGCACAGTGTTTAATAGGCTTGAAAAACTGAGCTGAAAATGGTAAGCCCATGGTACTGTGCATACTAATCAAGCTTCCACACTGGGAATAAAGTTGTCACTTTCGGGCAGCCTGGCAGGAAGCCAGGGTTTTCCCTAACAAGGCTGGTCAGAAAAGAGTTATGAAATCACAAGGATGGAGGAGTTCCAAGGGATAATAGCTGAATAATATAGATTCAGCCATGACCTACCTGTGGATATGTTAACTAGTATAATAAATCTCCAGCTATATAATCACTTGGATCAAAGCAGGACCCATTCCCCCCAGTCCTATAATGCCTCCCTTTCTAATAGGCCACCTGCAACGTTTGGCAATAAAGAAGCTTGTACAGATTCACCTTGGCCAACTGCTATGGCTTCCACATATTTCTCAAAGGAACAGGTAGTCTTTAGACACAAAAACTAGACACAGCAGCCTTTCAAATGTTATCTAATCTCATGGCAGCCACTTTTTCTGCATAATATTAAACTGATCCCTAGCCTTTATCGTTAAGTGCTCATTAGGATTTTTAAATATTACGGCTCCAATATGGAATTATTCTGTGAAGCAGGGAGCTGTCTGCGGGTGTATACTCACTGAAAATGTCAGCGTTGAAAAAACATAATTATTGGGTCTGATAATTGTTTGGCTCCTGTGCTGCTAGTTTCTGGACTGATTTAGAAGGTTCTACTTTGTTTTCAATACTCCTTCATTCGGGGGTGCTTGATTTTTATGGAATAGTGTTGTTGGGTTTTTTGGCAGTAAATCTTCCTCCTGGCAGACGACATCTTGAACATGGTATTATCTTTTTTTTTTTTACTGTGGTGATTCTCTTTATTTAGCAGGGGGAGAGTAACTGGCCCTATCCACCCCCAGCACAGTGTCTCCAGTGACTGTTGCTGGTGTGTGTCTTATGATTCTTTTTAGAATGTGAGCCCTTTGGGGACAGGGAGCCATTTTATTTGTTATTTCTCTTTGTAAACCACCCGGAGCCATTTTTGGAAGGGCGGTACAGAAATCGAATTGTTGTTGTTGTTGTTGTTATTATTTCTTGTTTACACAGTCAGACAGGTGTTATTGACTGGTTTGTTTTATCCAGACATCGAGTCCTTCCCAAGGACCTGGGATGGCTGAATTTTATCATCAATACTGTTGGTTATTATAGATATTGTCGCAAAATATAGGCTGTTCCCAGTAAAGCTGCTTTTTGTAATTGGCTGATGGTGATTTCTGTGGCCCCTATGGTGTTGAGGTGCTCTTCAAGGTCTTTTGGGACTGCACCCAGGGCGCCAATTACCAATGGGATTATTTGGGTCTTTTTCTGCCACAGACTTTCAATTTCAATTTTTAGATCTTTGTATTTGGTGATTTTTTCTATTTCTTTTTCTTCTATTCTGCTATCCCCTGCTATTGCTATGTCGATTATTTTGACTTGTTTTTCTTTATTCTCGACTACAGTGATATCTGGTGTATTGTGTGGCAGATGTTTGTCTGTTTGTAGTCGAAAGTCCCATAATATTTTTACATCTTCATTTTCTTCAACTTTTTCAATTTTATGGTCCCACCAATTCTTGGCTGCAGGTAGCTTGTATTTTTTGCAGATGTTCCAGTGTATCATCCCTGCTACCTTGTCATGCCTTTGTTTGTAGTCAGTCTGTGCGATCTTCTTACAACAGCTGATCAGGTGGTCCACTGTTTCATCTGCTTCTTTACAAAGGCGGCACTTGCTGTTTGTTGTGGATTTTTCAACTTTTGCTCTTATTGCATTTGTTCTTAGTGCCTGTTCTTGTGCAGCCAGTATTAAACCCTCTGTTTCTTTCTTCAAGTTGCCATTCTTAAGCCATTGCCAGGTCTTGGTGATGTCTGATTTTCCAATTATATTGTGCAAATATTGACCATGCAGGGGCTTATTTCTTCATTTTTCTGCTCGGTTCTTGACTTGTTCTTTCTTGTAGGCCTGCTTTGTTTCATTGGTGTTGAATAGTTTCTCGTTATTGACCATTTTCAGTGCATCTTCTTCACTGTCCTTGATATATTCTTCAAGGCCTCTTTTCCCCTCCTCTACTGTTTGATGGACTTGCAGCATTCCTCTTCCACTTGAGCTGCGAGGGAGGTAGAGCTTATCTACATCACTGCGGGGGTGCAGAGCATGATTGATGGTCATGATTTTCCTGGTCTTACGATCTAGCGTCTCTAGCTCTGCCTGGGTCCAGTCTATTATTCCTGCAGTGTATCTGATAACAGGTATAGCCCAGGTGTTTATGGCTTGTATGGTGTTCCCACCATTGAGTTTGGACTTGAGGATTTTTCTAAATCTCCTGATGTATTCACTTCCAATTTTTCTTTTAACTTCAGTGTGTGCGATGTTATCAACCTGGAGAATGCCCAAGTATTTGTAATGTTCTTTCTCTTCCAGGTTCTTGATGTTGCTTCCATTGGGCAGTTCTATTCCTTCTGTTTTTGTTATTTTTCCTCTTTTCATTATTAATGCAGCACACTTGTCTAGACCAAACTCCATTGCTATATCGCTACTGAATATACGGACAGTGTTTAGCAGTGATTCGATTTCTGACTGGGACTTTCCATACAACTTCAGATCGTCCATGTACAGCAGATGGTTGATTTTACTTGATGTTTTAGATGTTTGGTATCCGAGGCCTGTTTTATTGAGTATTTGTGAAAGTGGGGTCATGGCGATTACAAACAATAGAGGGGATAGTGAGTCCCCTTGGAAAATGCCTCTTCTAATGCTAACCTGTCCAAGTGCCTCGCCATTGATTGTTAACTGTGTACTCCACATGCTCATTGCTTTTTAAATAAATATCTGAATGTTTTTGCTGACCAGTTGTTTCTAAACATTTTAGTATCCATGTGTGAGGCAATGAATCAAAGGCTTTCTTGTAGTCAATCCATGCAACACTTAGATTTGTTTTTCTTCTCTTGCAGTTTTCTAAAATCATTTTGTCAATCAGCAGCTGGTCTTTTGTGCCTCTGGTGTTCGGGCAATTTCCTTTCTGTTCAACTGGAAGCTGTTTGTTAGTTAATAAGTGTTGCATCACTTCATCTGCTATTATTCCAGTTAATAATTTGAACATGGTTGGCAGGCAGGTTATCAGTCTATAATTACTTGGAACTGTACCTTTTGCTGGGTCTTTCATGATGAGATGGGTTTTCCCAGTTGTTAGCCATTGTTCAATATCACCTCCTTGCAAAATGTGATTGAACTGTTTTGATAGTTGTTTATGAAGGCTTGTTAGGTGTTTAAGCCCAAAGCCATGCAGTTCATCGTCGCCTGGCGCAGTCCAATTTTTAATTGTCTTTGCTCTTTCACTTATTAATTCTGGTGTTATAATTAGATCGTGCATTTGTTGGTTACATTTTTTGACCTCTTTCATCCAGCCTGCTTTTTTATTATAATCTATTGGATTGTCCCATAATTTCCCCCAGAATTGCACTGTTTCTTCTTTATTTGGTGTTTCTAGGTTTCTTGCAGTTTCTCCTTCTATGCTTTGGTAGAAACGTCTCTGATTCGACTGGAATTGGAGATTCTGCCTGTGTTGTGTAATTCTGGCTTCATATCTGCTAATCTTCTTTGACACTGCTGTTATTTGCTGCTTTATTATTTCCAGGACTTCTCTAATTTTCCTTGAATCTAGGTGGTATTTTTGGATCAGATACTGTTTGGTATTTTCATTCTTCAACTTCTTGTCTTTCATATCTTTCAATTTACTAGCATCTGATCTAAGCCTGGAGATTTTATTTTCTAATCTAATCTTCCATTTAGGTGATGTACTGATTTCTTTTTTGACAGGTCCACTGATCTTATATCCGAGCTCTTGTGTTGTTATTGTTGCTGCACTGTACATTAGTTACATCATCATCATCATCATCATTATTATTATTGTTTGTTAGTGGGCCAGCTCATCTTGGGATTAATGGGAATTGGCCAAATAGGCCCCATTTTGTTTGTTGGTTTCATTTGCATAACTACTGATCCAAAAAGGCTCAGGATGGTTCACAATCAAAATTAATGTTTGTTATTCATGTGTTCTGAAACCCAGCGAACACCCCTAGATAAATGACATTTCTGAAGCCAGAAATCCAATCACAGTCCCCCATGCTGCCCCATGATGCTTGAAACTGGAGAGTCATTGGAGGCAGCCTCCTGTGATGCAATATGAGATATTTTGGGAGAAAAAAGGAAAGATTTTGCCAGAATGTCAAGTATATTAAAGAGCAAAGAGGAGGAAGGGAATGAAAAGGAAGCAATCTAACTTTGTGTTTAGACTTTGTGAGTGACCATAAAACATGTCCAAAACTGTGCACCACACCAGTATTAACTACATGTTAAAGTTACAGAAGTTCCTGTATTTAGTAATTAGCAACTGAGTAATGAGGAGGGAATGTAGCCACCTTGTGCTATGTATCATATATAAAGGCATGATATCACCTCATTCTGCTGCTGCAGCATGTGTCTCTAAATCAAAAGCTATAGCCTTACCAATCTCATAAATATTAATTGTCCAGAAATAACTTTTAGGATAGTCCCATGTTAATTGCTATATTATGCAAAAGAACAGCATGCAAGCAATGTCATGCAGGCTTGTGGGAGGCTATTAGAATGTACTAGCAGATCTATCCAGACATCTAAATCACATTTTCTAAATACCATTATTCCATTCAATTTCAGAGCTAGGATTTTTATGAGATTTATTGTAATTTGACTCCCCAGGTGCTGAAGGATTTAGAATAGTTGTCAGAAGCTGCATCATCAGGGAATTACAGTCTCTAAATAACTCTGAAGGGAACCATGTTTCGAAGTAATAGGAATTACATCAAAGATTACTTTGGTCCTTGCACAGTCCAACATTCATTAGCTGAAACAAGTGTATTATTGGGCTGTATTTCCCAAGATGTCACAGGATCCAGAAAGGTTCTAAGATATTCTTTGTCAGAAAATAGTGCTTGGCAGGGTAACTGACCACAGTGTCAGTTTAACCTTACAGAACTCAAATTTGTATTCATGTTTAAAGAGATGTTAACGAGATGTTTAACTATTTAAAGACGGGATTAATGGAGAATGAGAGTGGATTCACGGTTTGTCATTTAAATCTTATATGCTACCAAAGAATCTACACTCAGAACATTTCAGAAACAACAAAACCCAGTACCCCATGGGTTGCTAACCCATGGGTGGTTGGAATCCTCGCTCTGGGCCACCCCAGCACCTCCCAAGTGCAGGTATGGGGCTGCTAAAACCTCCATTCATCCCTATGGAGAAAAACCTTAAAGCCACTTGTGGGGTGCTGGGGTGGCCCAGAGTGAGTGGTGGTGGTATGCACAGAGGGTGCTAACCACCCCCATGGGTTGCTAACCCATGGGGTACTGGGTTTTGTTGTTTCTGAAGTATTCTGAGTGTAGATCCTTTGGTAGCATATAAGATTTTCAATGACAAACCATGAATCCACTCTCATCTGCTAACCTTAAAGACACATAAACTTCAAAAATCACTTAAAAACCAGCGCTTTGCCCAATTCCTTTCAAATAATTCTGATAGCCTCCTTGCCCCCTTGGGCACTACTAATTCAAAAATACTTTAAAAATCCACCAATAATCAGAGGAGTGTCCGATTGCCTTGGGGTTTTGTGGGTGGTGGGCACCCCTGGGTGCCTACCATCCACCCCACTCTTGTTCCCCTAGGTGCTCCACAATAGGGGATATGGGCTGGTTCAGGTCCCATTATACCCTATGAGAAAAATAATTTAAAATATTTCAAATATTCATAAAAAATCATAGCAGTGTCCAAATGCTTCGGGATTTGGGTGGTTGTTGGCACCCATGGGTGCTACACAATAGGGAATAATGGGCTGGTTCAAGTCTCATTATACCCTATGAGAAAAAAAATAAAATTCAAAAATTCATAAAAAATCGTACGAGTGTCCGATTACTTTGGGATTTGGGTGGCAGGTACCCATGGGTGCCAGCTACCACCCCACCCACTTTTTGAGGTTAGAACCAGTTCAAACCGGTTTGAACCAGTTCAAAATGGTTCGAATTCAAACCGAACCAGAGGGGGATTTGAGCAAAACCAAAACTGAACCACCCCCTCCTGGTTCGAACCCGGTTCGAATTCGAACAGAACCGAGCAAACCAATTCTATGCACATCCCTAATTCCCAGTTAAACTCCCGAGTTTAATTTTAAGCATGGTAGTAATCACTCACTCAATCAAGTAATCACTGGCATCCATACAAATGTGTGCTTAATAACTCTTACAGCAATACTTTTCTAGCTGTCCTTCAGATATTTGGAGGTATCCCAATGTTCACAGAAATCCCAAAATATTTAGTTATCAGTAATAGATATTTTGGAATTTCTGTGAAAATGCCTAGCTTCTAAACATCCTTGTAGGCCATTTCAATATGGCCAAGATGGCATTAAGCATGGTTTCTTGATCTACCCTAGCCTGGTGCAGCACTAGTCACATGTGTCCTTCTCCCGGTAAGAGGAAAGGAGAGAGGGAGGGGAAATGGTATCTCCATGGGAACTGGGATTTTACTCGAAAAAACATTCATGAGTGGGGCATAAGGGCCAACAATGTGGGCATAAGGGACAACATAACCCCACAGTGGACCAATTGATGGCTTAAGAGGCAGGATTATGAAAATATAATCAGGGAAATTTATGCTAATAGGATTTCCTGTAATTTCAGGAGGCAAGGGCAGGGGCGGGAGCTCATTCCCAAACGTGGTGGTGATAGTGTCTGACATCCTGAATAAGGCAGTGCCAGTGCAGCGAGAGGATCAGAATATAAGTGCTTGCAGACTAACAGCACTGACACTCAGGGAACCATTTTTGATGACCTCCCTTTCCCCAGGAAGCCCTTTGTGCCACCTGAAAATACATCCCTAAAAGATGTACAGGAATGTTTCATGATGTAGTTTCTATGAATAAACCAATTTCAGGGATGCGAACTCTTACTATGTTCACCGGTAAATATTGTCATGATAATAATTTTCAAATTGGGGGAAACTATTTAAAGTTAGATATATAGCTTCTATTTATAAGTTTGGCTGCCTGTCACCTATCAGTGCTTCTCCCATCCTCAGACAGCTAAAATTGATATAATATCACAGAACTAGCTGACCCCATGCAGAGTATCTGTGCGCTCTTTGGGTCTGGAGGTTCCCCCCTCCACCCAGCTTCTGCCCCAGTGTATCTCCAGCCCTCCCCCACCTTCTGCCCCAGTCTCTCTCTTGCCCTCCCCCCACCGTCTGCCCCAGTGTCTTTGCCCTCCCCCCACCTTCTGCCCCACTCTCACCTGCCCTCCCCCAACCTTCTGCCCCAGTGTCTCTCCTGCCCTCTCCCCCACCTTCTGCCCCAGGCCTCTCCGGCACCTCGGCGCAGCCAGGTTCAGCGGCTCTGCCTTGCCCCGCTCTCCGCTGCCTCAGCTCAGCTGGGTCCAGTGGCTCTGCCTCACCCTGGCCTGGGTCCACTGGCTCTGGCTCACCACGGGCTGGACCTGGCATCTCCTTTTTGCTGCAGCCCGGCCTCTCTGCCGCCTCACCACTGCCGGGTCCAGCAGCTCTGCCTCACTGCAGCTGGGCCTATCATTTGGCGCAGCCTGGCTTCTCCGCCACCTCACTGCTGCCGGGTCCTGAGGCTGTGCTGCCATTTGGCCTGGCCTGGCCTCCAGCCTATCAGGCGCCTCTGCCACCCAGCCAATCAGCTGGGTGCCAGGATGCACTTCTAAAGGCACACCCAGGAGAATTCTATATATAGGTGTTCATGACCAGCCTTGCCAAAATTCTTTAATGATCCTTTAGGAAGTAAAACTTCTGACTATTGAGGAGGAACCATTTCAACAACTGGGGCAATAACTGGAGCACATTCTTTTGTTATGCTGGTAGTGCAGTCACCACTTATTGGGCGACAAGATGCATTCCAGGGCTTTTGTATCTTTAAAGATGGATCGCACAAAACCGGGCATTCAATAGTTCCAGTTTTTCCTCAACTTTGCATGATGCAGCTGCCAATGCATTCTCTGCTACACACATGTTAAAGACAGAGAAGTGCTAGCAGCCATGAATTTGGGCAAGCATGGAGCCATTTGTATTAAGCATCTCCCCGTATGATATGGGTGATGTTAACCATGCCAACACTGTATAACACCATCATGGGCCATAGCAGGTTAGCTGTGATGGGAGCAAGAAATCATGCACGAGGTCTAGGGCACCAAAAGCTTTGTACTTTTCTCAGGAATAGTAAAATAGGTTAGAGGCAGGGATGCTGAGAGTTGGGGAGGCGAGAGGCAGGGAGGATTAAACTGAATTTCATATACTGGTGAAATCTTTGGCTGCTGGTCTCTAATGGATAGCTATTTCTACATGCTTCATTTAAGATGAACATGGCTCTTCAAGTATTGACAAGCCTGTGGCTGCTAGCTAAACATCTTTGGCATGCATGCCTCCCTGCACATGACTCAAGCATTCACTAAGATCTTGTTCTGAATAACATGAAAATCTATATCCTCTGTGAATTACATGGAGCTCTACCTAAAAATATGATTTCATGCTGTGCAGTCACCTAAGTGGAAATGTGTGTGCTTGCAGAGTCACATCATAGATCTCATTAACAAGGGGAAAGGCAGTGCTAAAATGCATAGGCTGCCAGAGTTTATATCACATTTATTGTACAAACAAATATAATATATTATTAAGACTGCAATGCAAGAGAGGTTATAAAAATGGATTAAAGATGGAGACCAACCTCCTAATATCTGGCATAATCAAATATGGTAGAAGGGAGTAAGCAGCAAGTATGGGGTATGTGGAAAAAGATACTTGTAGCAACAAAAATTACCTTGATTATGCTGCCTTAGTTATAGCTAGGACTGGATGGATAGGACTATAGCTATATTTAGCCTAAAGTGCCCCCTGATGGGAGTTGGAGATTTCATAAAGTAACCTGAATATTGCTTAATAATGGGAGATATGGTCTGGAAGCTCAAGCCTTTAGAAAGGGACACCCTCCAGCTAAAGAGAGGGGTAAAGAAACAGCTTGGAGGCAGTTTTGCTGTTTGAACATGGAGACAGGAGCAACCTGGAGAGTTTCTAGCTGAGTTAACTGAAACTGGCGTGCAACTTTGGGAGTCTGTATTTAAAACAATGGCTCTGCCGACATCCCGACTGCATTTCCCAACATTGTTGGTGCCAACGTGCACCACTACAGCTGACTCCTCCCCAGCCTAACAGCCTACCTGGACACAACGCATCATCTGCAACCTTTGCACCAGACAGGCAAGTAATCATGCAGTCTACACACGAGTCACAGACCCATCACTCTATGCCCCTATGATTGAATCACCCACTACTAAGAGGCCCTCACCCCCTGAAGGAGTATCCTCTGTGCAAGAGGATATGGGCGCATCACCCAAGGAAGGGGTCCCTGCTAAGGGAGTGTTTCCCTCTTCCTCAGACCGATGTCGTCCTTCCCTGAGACCCTCATTCTCCATGACAGCAGAAGCACCATCAGCATGGGACCCTCTACTACGTCCCTGAGGGTCTCATCCACACACCTCTCTGCCTCCCTGAGCTTCTCCAGGTCAGCCACCTTGGCTTCAAGGGAACGAACTTGTGTTGCCCTGCCAAGTCTCCTTGCAAGGAGGATGGTCAATTGGGGTGGGAGAGTGCACCTCGGGCCAGCCTCTGTCAGTCCGCTAAGTCTCTTCGCGAGGAGAATGGCTGAGCCACGGCTTACCTTCCAGCCTCAGTGTGCTCTTCTGCCCTGGCTTGGCTGTCGACCTTGTGAGGAGACTCGGTGGGATGACAGATGCCTGCTCAATACATCTTTTTCTTCCTTTGCCATTGTCACTGCTTCCTCCTCCTCAATCCTCCCTCCTCGGCAGCAGCTGCCCCTCTGACCACCGCTCAGCCCTATTCCAGGGCTTCTCTCTCCTCTGGACAACTTCTCTCCCAACTCTTGTGAGATATGCCACATACCACAGGATTTGCTACATATATCCTAAGGCTTTTAAATAAACAAATAGTTCCACTGGATCAAAATTGCTCTTTGATGATTTCCAGATCTCTGCAACATTTCCTAATTAAACATGCATTTTAATAGCAAACGTATTCTCACCGGTATGCACCTCAGCATACTCACCAATCCATCACTCTTATCCTGATGACTGAAGCATTAAGGTCCATATGGAAGCACAACAATCTATATTTAGCCCAATAACAAGTGCTGCTTTTGATTAGATTAATAACCAGGATCTCTCTCTCCCTCTTTCTCTCTCTTCTGAGTCATATCTGTCCTGGATTCAGGCAATTAAATGATAACGGTGGTTTTGCTTTCACAAGCCTGCTGCTGACATAGATCATATCTGTCATATCAAATCTCAAACAATGTAATGGTGTCAGAATAAAAACATTTCTGCTCCATTGACATCTTTGGGGAGAAAACATGACTGCTCAAAGAAGGCAATGTATATGGAAGCAGCCAATTAAGCCACTTCTTAAGCCCTGCTCAGGTGTTGTTAAAACTGTGGATGCAGACTGCCCATGGGAACATGCCAGCAGTCCTTGCTCCAACACACTGTCCCCTGGTCTCCATGCATCTCTGCTGCATCTCTATGACCCAGCATGTGTCTGTATAGACAATCCTGTACTCAAGGAGAGATCTTTAAGGAGAGATAATTAAGACTGCTGGGTGCTCAAAGCTGGGCATTTGTCTTAGATAAGTGCTGTATGCATGGAGATTCTAAGCACATTGCCAGTAGGGATGTGTGAGCTGGCCATGAGACTGGTTTGATTCAAATCCAGACTGGATTCAAACCAACCAGCTAGGTCTGGGCTCAGGCTTGGCTGAACCAGGTAATCTGTTTAGAAAACTGATCATTTTGAAGTAGTTACTTTTGGGCAAAAAAATGTTCTTCAGATATAGCTTACCACTGTCACCTTCTCTGTCAACTTATTATAAATAAGACTGAGTTAAATGGCTTATTTAGCGTCATCATTGCTTTCACAAGTGTAAAAAAAACAACACCTGTTATGGGTGATGTTTGACACTTCTTTCTGTTCAGATCATTTTTCTTGTTCTGCTTTGCTCTCATTGTTCTGTTTGCCCCCACTAATTTGAATGGCTGTGGTAAGATCCATGATTCTGTTTACACAATCATGATTTCAAATGTGTACTATTATATCACAATCAATAAAGTCACACCAGTCACTACAGCCAACCATTAGAGTAAACCAGAGCAAGTGAGGCAGATGACAATGAGGGCAAAGAAGGAGAAAATTATCCTGAGGAGCTGTAGTAGCCAAGGGACAAAAAACCCACTGAAACTATATGAATATTTGTTGAGATAAGGTCTTGGCCTACTTTCCAAAGGGCAGAAAGCTGATAATCTCTCTCTCTCTCTCTCTCTCTCTCTCTCTCTCTCTCTCTCTCTCCATGTCTATGTGCAAATCGATTCAAGTCGATTTGAGCTTGAATCAGGGTGATATGAATGATTCAAACTCAAATCAAATTATCTTTAGAATAAAGGGCCTAATTTGAGTTTAAATTGAATTGACCCTGATTCACCTCTTTGATGTTTTCAGGAAACATTAAGCAACAACAGTTTTACACCAATAATAGAAGACATTACAGTTGTTCTTTTCATCTTTTAAACTGACAACTTCCTAGAAAATTAATATTTTCTAAAAGCTTAGGTAGAGCTAAAGTATTCTACTTTCCACTTATTTTAACATGGTGATTCTTATCTAGGACCCTCTCCCATGTGCAACTGTCATGTGCTCTCTATACTTTGATTGGCTGCCAACCTGAACCATCATGGTGGATCAACGAATATATCTCTCTGTCAAGGTTCC
Organism: Hemicordylus capensis; assembly: GCF_027244095.1. Lineage (NCBI taxonomy): Eukaryota > Metazoa > Chordata > Lepidosauria > Squamata > Cordylidae > Hemicordylus > Hemicordylus capensis. Next base: position 341,718,650 of record NC_069657.1, read on the forward strand.
CTAGAACCTAGAACCTCCTCCAATGTGCTATGTATGAATTTGATTGTATCTGACTATCAGCATATGAGTAACCAAGCTTTAACACAGCTACCCTCTTTTCTAAGGGTACACAGGAACAGAGGAAGCTGCTATATACTGAGTCAGACCATTGGTCTATCTAGCTCAGTATTGTCTTCACAGACTGGCAGCGGCTTCTCCAAGGTTGCAGGCAGAAATCTCTCTCAGCCCTATCTTGGAGAAGCCAGGGAGGGAAGTTGAAACCTTCTGCTCTTCCCAGAGTGGCTCCCTCCCCTGATGGGAATATCTTACAGTGCCCACACTTCTAGTTTTCCTTTCATATACAACCAGGGCGGACCCTGCTTAGCTAAGGGGACAAGTCATGCTTGCTACTACAAGACCAGGTCTCCAAGCTATATAGTATTATAATAGTTTTATAGTATTAGAGTAGTAACTTTGAAGTGTATAGTTTTATGATTCCATAAATTGCTTTTATTATTATGAATCCTGCTTTTCTATTCTGTCTTATAAAACATAATAAAGATGATTGATTGATTGATTGATTGATATGCACATTAGAGATGTTTACAAATTGGATTTTGCTATTCGATTCAAGCTTGAATTGAATTGCAAAATCCTTGAATTGATTTGTTGAATCAACTGTCTTGGCTATGAATTTATTCGCTGATGAATGACTTCAAATCACTCAAAGTGTACAAACTGGATTTTGCTATTCAATTCAAGCTTGAATTGAATCACAAAATCCTTGAATTGACTAGCTGAATTAGCCAGCTTGGCTGTAAATTTATTTGCTGATGAATGACTTCAAATCACTCAAATTGATTTAAGTGATGAGTGCCATTTTTCCAGGGAGAGCTGGTCTACCAATTGGGGTCAGCAGGAAGACCAGCCCCCACCCTTGGACTTAGTGGCCTGCCTCCAAGGACTGGTCTACCAGGTAGACCAGTCCTCCGAGGTGAGTCAATGCACTTAGTCTGGGGTGGAGGCCTGGTTTACCTGCTAACCCCAATTGGTAGATCAGATCTCCCCAGAAAAATGGCACAATATTGAGGCCTGTTGTTCTGGGGAGAGCTGGTCTACCATTTGAGGTCGTCAAGTAGACCAGCCCTCCACCCTGGACTTAGTGTGTCAGCCCTTCTCAAAGGATTGGTCTACCAGGTAGACCAGTCCTCCAAGCTGGGCAAACATGCAAAGTCCGGGTCAAAGGCTGGTCTACCAATGACCGCAAATGGTCATTTTGTCACTAAAATGATGTCACTGCCATGTCCTTATGTTTTGATTGCTGTTTTATTGTTCCCAGTTTGGGGAATATTTGACTGAACAGCCACTTTAAACAAACAAACAAGCACACATGCATATGTGTGTGTACACACACATAAAGCACTTGGGATGTGCACTTTATGTTCCTGAATGCCACAAGCACCACCACCTAACAGAAAATCAGTACACCGCTAATCATATTTTGCAGAGAGAGGCAGGAGGGGGCTGAGTGGATGGAGTCCTCCACCAGCAGAATCCACAGAGCTGGCCCAGACATCAGTGGTGTGGAGATCCTCACACATAGCTTCATGCATGGGGCTCTCTTAAAGGTGACTGATCATTCCTTAATAAAGGCAATTTCAAAAATAACTAAATGAGCAACAATACGGATCACTATGTATGTACTTGACTTGAGCATAAACCTGTTCACTGTCAGACTATGGCTTTATATTTAAAAAAAGAAAAAGAAAGAAAGAAAAACAGAACAGTTCGTACAGCCCTCTATTTTTGTCCCTGAATCCTTCCATTATTATCAGATGCTTTGTGTGCAGACGAAGCTATTTTGGTTTTGCTGTAGATCAGAAAATAACATCAGATCTCCTTAAGGGGCTTTGATTCTACCAAAAATTATTCTGGTGACCTTCAGAAAAGGAAGTTCCATGTATTCAAAGGCAGAAAGAAAAGGATTTCACTTTTAACACCAGTCCATTTTTAGATGCATGTGCAGTGTTAAATCTGTGACTTTGTAATTGCAATTAAATAGATTTAAGGTGATGCCCTGCAACTGTAGGATATAAGTTCAACACATAGGAAGGATGGGATAAAGGCAAGTAGGAGATGGATAAAATCCAATATAGAGGCACCCTGCATTGTTTTTGCATTACACAAAGAGAGGCAATCAGAGCCTCTTGCCCCAAAGAGCAGAGCAGAGCAGAGCAGAGCAAGCTTTTTAATGTATAGTTTGGCCATGGCTTGCTTGGTGTCATGTTGTAAATAGCAGCCACCAGGGTGACAGGGAGTACAATCCTGATCAGAACATAGTGTGGGGTTAGGGTATATAATGCTTTCCCCACCACATTCTTAATCCAGATTGGGCTATTTGCCCTGGGAGGGATGCTGCCAGTGGCAGTCATAGGAGCTTCCTTCCCAGGAGAAACAGCAGCTGCTGCAGGGCAGACAATATCAAATGGGACCATGATGAGAGCAGAAGGTTAACCCCCTCTCCCCCTGTCCATGGTACTGACCTAGACTGAGGTCACAGCTGCTGTTAAAAATTATAAACCCAAACACAACAGAATGAAACTTTGTGTTACATTTAGACACATAGCTGAAATTACAGTTTTGGTGTGCAGCAAAAGTGTAATGATGATGATGATGATGATGATATAACAACAATATTGGTAATAAAATTCAGCTATCTCAGGTCCTTGGGAAGGACTCGATGCCTGGATAAAACAAACTAGTCAATAACACCTGTCTGACTTTTAAACAAGAAATATTTTTTTAAAAAACACAGAGCACTTGATTTGTTAGCTACCCCACAACAAATTGTTCTCTTGGCAGTGCACAACATAGTATTATAACATTGAGTAAAAACACATAAAACTCATGAAATCACAACTACCAACCAACACCCCCCCCATACAAAATATAGCACAAAACAAAATTTAAAACTTTTTAAAAGTCAGTTTTAAAAATCAAATTAAAAAACAAATTTAAAAGGCCTGAGTGAACAGAAAGGTCTTTATCTGGTGTCTAAAAGAACAAAATAAAGATGTGTACAAACTGAGGCTCGTGTTCTGGGTCAAAGCCATACTGGTTTGGCAGCTTGAGTGCAGTACAAGGCAACGAGCGGGACCTTTACAAATGAATACAGTAGGCCTTTACCTGCTCACGCAATGCTCCATGCAGGTTCCTGCTGTTGTTGTTGCAGCGCTCTCCCCAACAGCCCATGTGTGGCACCAGCACACATATGGTCTCTGCTCATGCGCAGATGCCATTTATGTGGCCAGAAAAAACATGCTGACCACACAAATGATGGCTACACATAAGCAGAGGCCAGGTGTGTGCTGGCGCTGCATAATGGCTATTGGAGCAGCAGGAATCTGGATGGAGTGGCAGGCAAGCAGGTAAGGACCTGCTGTACTCACTTTTAAAGGTCCCATTTCCCACACCCCATGCTGCAATCAAACCACTGAATCAGTGGTTCCAACCCGAGCACAAACCTTGGTTCGTGCGCATCTCTAGAACAAAGCGATGATGTCAGGTGAACCTCGTTGGACAGGCTGTTCCATAAACAGGGTACAACCACCAAAAAGGCCCTTGCCCTAGTAGCCATCTGCCTCACCTCATTTGGCAGGGGCACTTGGAGCAGGGCCTCCAAAGAAGACCTCAAGGTCCGTGTCAGGACATATGGGGCAAGGCCCTGTCTTAGGTAGCCAATTAGGGTGTGAAGGTTCAAAGGCATGCCTTTCCGTAAGGCATGCAAGACGGAAATGTTCCGTCGGGTGTTCGGTCGCTGAGATAGCTGGTTGTAGAGTGATCTGGTAATCCATAGTTATTATGTCTTGTAATGAGTACTGTATGGGGTTGTGATTATGATGTTATGTATGTTGTATTTTATAGAACTGTGTTGCTTTGTATGCTATTGATTGTAAGCTGCCCTGAGTCCTATGGGAGTAGGGTGACATATAAATATAAACAAACAAACAAACAAACAAATAAAACCAGCACTTTGAATTGTACCCGGAAATAGACTGGGAGTTAATAATCTTGCAGAGCTGTTTTGTACCAACTACAGTTTCTGGACCATTTTCAAAACCAGCCCCACATAACAACTCATTGCAGTAATCTAAGCAAGAGGTTACCAGAGCAAGAGTAACTGTGGTCAAGCTATTTCTGTCCAGGTAGGGTTGTAATTGACATATTATCCGAAGCTGATAAAAGGTGCTCTGAACCTGCAGTGATAGTGCTGGATTGATAAGCACTCCCAGGCTGTGAACCTAGTTCTTCAGGGGGAATGCAACCCCATCTAGAACAGGCTGAACATCAGGGTGGAAGAACCACTGAACAAGAGTACTTCTGTCTTGTTTGGATTGAGTCTCAACTTGTTCACCCTCATCCAGCCCATTATTGAATCCAGACACTGATTCGGGCAGTCGCCGCCTCACCTGCATCTGATGAAAAACAGAGATGCAACAGAGCGTCGTCCGCATACTGATGACACCTCAGGCCAAATCTCTGGATGGCCTCTCCCAGTGATTTTATGTAGATGTTAAACAGCACAGGGGAGGGGGGAAAATGGAACACCAAAGCATAACTACCAAGGGGTTGAGCAGTAACCCCCCAGCACTAGCTTATGGTAAGAGGCCTTGAGGTAGGAGTGGAACCAAGCAGTGCCTCCCACATCAACACGGCCAGCCTATACAAAAGGGTATATGGACAATGGAACTGAAAACCACTGAGAGGTCCAAGAGAATTAACAGGGTCACACTCCCCCTTTCTCTCTCTCTCTCGCTCTGCACAGGTCATCCCACAGGGCGACCAAAGCAGTTTCTGTTCCAAAGCTAGGCTTGAAGCCTAATTGAAATGGATCTAGATAATGAGGCTATTCCCACGATCAGTAGTAAGTGGGCTAAGGGAGTCTCGTCCGCTTTATACTGATTGTGGGAATGGGTGGGCCCGGTGGTTCCAAGGCGGCGAGCCTGCCTAATTACCCATCCCCTTAAATGAGGTTAACGGAGCAAGTGCTCGTGTTCTCTGTTTTTGCTCATGTGCCACATCGGCACGCACTGACACACGAGTAGACCCCCTGACCGGGAGACTGTAGCCAGCCTCCCTGCCTTGGGGGGTCTCTCCAGAATGCACTTACGTGGGGCATCCTGGAAACTCCAGGGGCTGGGTGGCCCCCGATCCCTACACACCCCACCAACTCTGTGACAGAGCTGGCAGTTGTGTGGGTGGCCGATTCAGCCACCCAGGACTTGGAGGCTGCTTATGTGTGGCGAGAACAAGCTAAGCCCACTCTCCCCACACAAACCATCCTGGTACTTTGCATGTGTCATGTGAAGTGCCTATTAAGAATTGGTGCAAAATCCTTTTGTCGCAGAAAGAATTATTTTAGCACAACATTGGAAATCTGTTTTCCATGCTGTGATAATGGGGTAGCTATTAACAGTTCTCAAAATTAGTGAAATGGACGCACTAAAAAAACCTACAACGTTGTTCGTAAGCTGAGAATACAATGAAAATGACTACTGATTAGTTCATTCTGTGGAATACTAGAGCATCCTCCCTAGATTGCAGCAAGAGGTCATATTTTAATTTTCCCTCGCAGAGTTACTGTGTAGTTGCCTTTTCTCAGTACCATGATATGTAATTTCAACTTCTCTTACAGCTGCCGTGAGAGGCTCTGAATATTGTGTGCAACCTGGAAGAAAACAAACAGCAAGCAATCAAAGTAAATCGCAGTCAGGAGAAAAGGCTGAATAGAGGTTAATTCAATTATTTAATGGATGTCTACTTCTGCGCTTTCCTTCAGGCAGCTGTGCTTTTGCATGTTCTGCTTTCTACTCTAGACATATTGCTTTCGAATTCTTTTCCCTAACAGCTAGAATACTTCAGTTTTTTTCCTTACCTTATTCTTTAGCATTATCACGCTCTACCCATGCAGTTGGAGGCATCATTTTTGCCATGCTCATTGCTAATGTAAGTGACATGCTGCATTTCACTGACTACAGAAAAATATGTATGATTTATTTTTAAATTACCAAGGGGAGCATGTTTTTAAGGTTAGTGGGTAAAGGGCTTACGACAAAGGGTGGATTCACTCTTTGTTTGGTCCTACATTTTCTTACCCAGATGAATTGCTTTAGAAGCCTCATAGTCTAGTATGCATTAGGGCCTAGAAACGTCTACAAAACATGGGCCTTCTTGCTTTTCTCCCCACATCATGCTCTAGAAGCAGACACTAGAGGCTTCACTAGAGTTGCTGGCAAATTCATTTCAGACTGGCTGGATGTGGATTCTGAATGGTTTTGAGGAGTCCCAACCAGTATGAAACATTGACTTGGAATTTTTTTTTCATATATAACAGGGCATCATAGCATCATAGGGCTTAGTTATACCAAACTAGTGGTATAATTTGAAGGGTAAAGGAACCTCCAGTATTGATTTCATCCATGAATTGTGAAAGAATGATATTACAATGTATTTGAATATTATGGCAGTTCAATATTAGTGCTGTTCTGCTGCAAACCTTCTTCTGGAGAGTAGGGGTGTGTGAGCTAGCTTTGTTCAAGCTGGGCTTGATGTTGAGATTGAACCAGAAAGGCCTTGTCCAGTCCGGGTCCAAGCTGAACCAGGCCCAGTTCAAATCAAGCCAGCTCAGAGCTCTACTGGTAAAGGGGAATCTGGTGAGGATTCCTAAGGATAGAGCAGGCGAGAGGTGAATAAATAACTATTTACATGTGTTGGTTGTTAGGGATGTGCACAAAACCACCTGGCCCGGTTCAGCTGAGTTAGAGCCAAACCTGAACCATACCAGGCCAGTTGGGTTTTGGCCCCCTTTGCAAACACGCCCCCCCCCCGCATTTGGTTTGGTTTGATTTGATTTGGGGGGGGGGTGTTGTCAAACATTTTTTGGGGAAAGGTTTCTTTCTTTTTAAAAAACTTATCCCCCCACTTTGGGGGGCTTCTACAAGGTGGCAAGGGTGTCCACGGAGGTTCCCCTCCTCGCCGGCCTTCCTTTTTGTAAAAACTGCCCGGTTCAGGCGTTTCTGTGCCTATTCTCCGATGTGGTGGCCATTTTGGAGGCCACCGCACCTGCACAGTGGGACCCTGAGTGGTCTGGGTCATGACCATAAAAATAAAAAACCCTTGATATTTAAAAATTAACAAATCACCAGGATCAGATGGCATCCTTAAAGAATTCAAATATGAAATTGTCAACCTCCTTGCTAAATATATATAACCTATCCTGACAATCAGGCTCTGTAAAGCCTGGAAAGCAGCCAATGTAACATTGATTTTAATAAAGGGATCCAGGGGTGATCCAGGAAATTACAAGCCGGTTAGCTTAACGACTGTTCTGGGCAAATGGATGGAAAGTATTCTCAAGGATAACATTGTTAAACATATAGAACTGGCCCTGTTGAAGAAGAACCAGCACAGCTTCTGCAAATGTAAATCTCACCAACCTTTTGGAGTTATTTGAGAGTGTCAACAGGTGTGTACATAAAGGTGATTCAGTTTACAAAGTTTACTTGGATTTTCAAAAAGCTTTTGACAAATTTCCCCACCAAAGGCTCTTGAGAAAACTTAGCAGTCATGGGATAAGGGGACAAGTTCATGTGTGGATTGGTAACTAGTTGGAGGACAGGAAACAGAGGATAGGTTTAAATGGCCAGTTCTCTAAATAGAGGAAAGTAAGAAGTGGGGTCCTCCATGGATCTGTACTTGGACCTGTGCTATTTAACTTGTTCATAAATGATCTAGAAGAGGGAGTAAGCAGTGAGGTGGCCAAATTTGCAGATGACACCAAACTATTTAGGGTAGGTATTTAGGGGAGCTCCTCACAGGTTGTGAGGAGCTCCAAAAGGATCTTTCCAAACTGGGGTAGTGGGCAACAAAATGGCAAATGAGGTTCAAGCTTATCAAATGTAAAGTGTAAACTGATGCATACTGGGGCAAAACACTCCAATTTAACATATACACTGATGAGATCTTAGCTGTCAGTCACTGAACAGGAAAGGGAACTTTGGGTCATGGTAGACCGCTCATTGAAAGTGGCAACTTATTGTGCAGCAGCTGTGAAAAAGTCCAATTCCATGCTTGAAATCATTAGGAAGGGGGTTGAAAATAAAACTGCTAGTATGCATTATTTAATGGCATTCCAAATCCTTTGCTTGTGTCCTTGTACCTAATAGCAGGGTTATCACAGTCTTGCCCTATCAGAATGATTTAGATTGCTGTTCGGAATGAAAGCAATCCTGCTTAAGGCTTTTGATTCAGATTGTTTTGGGTTGTTTTTTTTCAGTTTACAAGAGATGTAGCAGTAACATTAATAGCTAGTTAACTCTATGTCTTATCCATTTGCTAGGTTTTCTACTCCAGTTGAGTAAAATGGGGGAAGCCTTTTTTCTAACTCAACTGTCAGGATTATAAGGCTGTTCTCACAAGCAGTCTAACCCAGACTAGGGCAGCCCAGCCTGGATTAGGCTGCTTGTGTTTAGCACCAGGATTGAGGCAGATCCTGGCGTTGCCGCGGTGCCTGACTCACCTTTTTGGACCCAGCCTTTTACCGAGGTAAAAGGTTCTGAGGTCATGTGACCACTCAGGCTGCTTGTAGCCCTAGTGGACACAGAGACAGGCACCTAGGGTGGTATCCCCCAATGCAGTGAGCCCATCATCCTGGCCTCTGGAGATGCTCCACACTGTGTGCAGCAGTGCAGATCATGTGGGAGCACATTCCACACTTCCCACCACCATTTCAGGATCATCTGGGGCAGGGAAGGTCAGTTTAGCACAGCCTTCCCTCCCTCCGAGCTGCCTGCCTGCCATACTTCTGGCCATGTGCATAGCCTCCAGAAAGCAAAGCAGGCGCTATTATCTGAAGTGCAATTCAATGGCCAGTTTTTGCTTAGATTTGTTTTTGCCTGTTAAAGAGATATGTACGGAGGGTCAATCATAATAGGGCCGATCGATCAATCATAATATTTAATCATAATAGATGAAAGTTGCAACATGTCCCTGTGTATCTTTGTTTACACAGGGTAAGTTCCATTGGGAACTTGCTCCCAAGGAACTTGCATAGGATTTCTGGATTGTAGCCCTAATGTTATAGAATGTGTTAGCTTATTTGGTTAGCAACATGTCAAAAAGGAAGTCTGACTGCATTTGGATTTGTATGGATAATATTTACTTTAACCCCAAATCATCATCCTGCTGACAGGAGATACTCCAAAAGTTTACCTGTGCAATTAAAGAGGATCTGTGTGGCTTTATGTGTCCTGTGTGGCTTTATGTGACACCTCTTATGTGTCACAGACCCCACCTTTGACATTCTAAGCAGCAGTCTGGAAGTGGCTTTTATCACGCATAAGACCAATCAGAAGCCTAACCCTGGTAGCTGCTTTTACTTTCCCCTGTCTTTTTACCCAGGCGTACAGAGGTTCCCAGGTATCTAAGCAGACAAGTACCCATGTGGAGTGGTTGTATTTCAAACAGCCACCATGTTACTGTTTGTGGGTTTGATGAACTGGGTGTTTAGTTACGGGAAAGTAAATCTGTAAAGCCGACGGTGAAGCTATTCACATGCACAGGCAAAACTGGGCGAAGGAAGCCCAGCCTGGTTTGGCTTGCCCATGTGCACCACCGGGATCGGGCCTTGGTGACAAATCCGCCTAGGCAACCACCCTCTAAAATGGAGTTAGGAGAGCGAATGCTCTCCTAACCCCGTTTCTGCAATCATATGCCAGCTGTGGCTCCTTGCAGCCATGGGTGGAAGATGACAGGGATCCCGGCCAGCTCCAGGGAGGGGAAGGGGGATCCCCATAATGCACTGCACACTTTTGTGGTGCATTATGGGTGCTCCGGGGTGTGGGCTGGCGCAGGGTGGCACATCCCAGCACCCCGACCCCCCAAGCTACCGGTAGCAACCAGAAATCATCTGGGCAGGCACTCCACCCACCCAAGAGGGAGTCCTGGATCATCTGTGGGGAGATAAGTTTTTAAAGGCTTCCTCCCCACTAACCCTCCTGCCCTTCCTCACTGCTCATCATTGTGGAAGGTTGATGAGACCTCACACTGAACTATCAGTTTAAGCTCTTCTTGTAGCTGTTTCTACTGCTACTGATTACCAATAATAGGTTTCAGAGAGAATAACAGTGTACTACATGAAAGGAAGCATAGATGAACAAATGTATCAAAAGTGTAGTTGATAGTCTCTGGAAAATATAATATATATGCGGTGAGAGCTGCAGCATATACAGCTAGTGATATTGAAAAGATAATGGAATTCAGGGCAATGCTGAAACAAAAACTAGTAACTTAAAAACTTTTTCATTAACCCTCCCCCTTCAAAATTCTTTATATTTCCCCCCTGATTTTACTCTCCAGAGAATATTGCAGGCACTTTTCCTGAAATGTTCACTTTATATAGCATTTGTGGGGTTGTGGTTCCATTTTGTTGAATGGAGGGTTTCTTAGCAGTAGAGACCCTAAAATGGAAAAAGCTCATATTATGTCTTCATCATCAATCATACCAAAACCAGCTATGCTGCCCACTGCAGAAGCAAAAGACTATCACAGTCTGATTGCAGAATGTTGCAATGAGAAAAGTTAGGTTCAAGAAATCAGTAGACTGTGAGGTGAGTCTCACGATCAGTGAGACCCGCCAGAGGGGGTTCTGCCTCTGAAATCAGTAGACTGTGAGGTGAGTCTTATGATCAGTGAGACCCGCCAGAGGGGGTTCTGAGAGGGTCTTAGCCCTCTCTCCCCGCAGACGATCAAGGCAGCAGCCCGGGTGGCTGGATCGGCCGCCCATAGAACTGCCGGCTCCATCACGGAGCCGGCGGGGGCTGCGCGGCCCCTGGAAGTTCCAGGATGCCCCATGTGAGCGCACGGGGCATCCTGGAGAGACCCCTGAGCCCGGGAGGCTGTTTGAAGCCTCCCAGCTGGGGGTCTTCTTGTGTGTTGCCGTGGCATGTAGCTGTGCCGTGGCAATATACAATCAGGAAGCTCGGGTTAGCGGAGCGCCACTCTGCTAACCTGGGCTAAGAGGAGGGCTACTTTGGCGGGCTAGCCATCAGGGAACTACTGGGCTTACCTGCGAGCCTGCTGGTTCTCATGATGACTGGAAAGTGGGCTAAGCTCCATTAGCCCACTTTCCAGTGATTGTGAGAATACCCTCATTGACTAACTATTAAAGCAGTCCTTGCGTGTCTCATGCAAGCACCAATACTGTCTCTTTAGCACTAAAGCCAAATTCTTTGAACACATCAACAAAGCCAAGGGGGAAAAAATTTATGTTGTCTTTCTATGAGGCCATTCACATGATCACATGAGGAGGGCAGCGGGTGGGGAGGCAGGCAGGTGGGGAGGCACCTACCTTCCTCCCAGACAATCCATTGCCGCCATGCACCCAGACGATCCATGCTGCTCTGCGCAGCGCAAATTGTTCAAGGCCGGGACGCATTTCATTGGCCTCTGGATAGTCCTCAATGCAACGCAAAATGAGTGCAGTGCACTAGGGGATACCCCTGTGAGATGAACATGAGACATGTGATATGCAGGTGATATTCCCGTGAGAAGCTCCCTCTCTAGGCCCCCCTCTCTGTGTGCACTAGAGCTGCAAGCAGCCTAAGCACAAACACAATCCTGGTGCCAGGGTTAAGGGCACACTCACACCTCTAACCTTGGCTGAAGGCTGGTCTTTAAAGTGGGGTTAGGTGGGTGGGCAGTGCCAGAATCCGCATGGATCCCAGTGCTGTACACGAGTAGCCTAACTCAAGCTGGTCTGCCCTAGCCTTGGTTAGGCTGTTCATGAAAACAGCCTTAATATACATCAAGGTGTTCAAAAGAGCAAAAGAAGGAAATAGATGAGCAGAGTTTAGAACCAGCGTGGTCCAGTGGATATAAAGTTAGCAAGACCAGACACATTGAATAACAAGGAATAACAGTGCTCTGTCTTTATTACCATACAGGAAATTATTGCCCTTTGCATTTGGTCTCCCTAACTTTACACCCAGTGGACCACACCAGTTCTATAATATCTTCTGATTGGTGTAGTAAACTCTTTCTGAGGTATGTGTGTGTGAGAGTAGGGGAGACAATGTTGGAAAAAAATGCCTTTTGGTAATACAAAACAGTCCTATCAAATTATGACTTTTTGTAGATGATAATGTAACTGGGATTTGTGTTGCACACCATCTGCCTAAGTACTGAAAGGACATTGGCTTTCATCCTGACTAATTAAGCACTGCTGAAACAAGAGAAGCACTATTGTAGCACCAGTGCTTCTGAAGAGTTCCAGACTAACATTGCACTAGTGCTGATATATATGTGGAAAAATTCCAATACTTGCCCCTGAAACCCAGTGAGCTGGGTCTCACGATCAGTGAGACCCGGTTTGGGAAGCTCAGTGGGGAGAGCAGGCTAAGCCCACTCTCCCCACAGATGATCAGAGAGGGAGCCCTGGGAGGCTGGATCAGCTGCCCACATGATTGCTGGCTCCGTGATGTAGCCAGTGGGGGCTGGGGAGTTCAGAGGCTGAGCGGCCCCTGGAAGCTCCAGAATGCCCTGCGTGAGTGCGCAGGGCATACTGGAGAGACCCCCGGAGCCAGGAGGCAGCTTTTTGCCTCTCCTTTTGGGATCTACTCATGAGTAGCTGCGGCGTGGATCCGCACCGCGGCTACTCACGATCGGGAAGCCAGGGTTAGCTGAGCACTCGCTCTGCTAACCTGGGCTTAGAGGAGGACTATAAAAGCGGGTGACCCACTTTGACTGAACCGGGCTCGGCTGCGAGCCCAGTGAGTCTCAAGATGTGCGGAAAGTGGGCTAAGTACCCTTAGCCCGCTTTCCACTGATCGTCAGAATAGCTCCAGTGTGCCATTCAGAAACAAAGGTAGCTCTGGGGAGCAGGGGCGTATCTAGGGTGGGGCAGGCACGGCACATGCCCTGGGCGCCACTTGAAGGGGGGCGCCATTTTTCTAAAATTAATTTTTTTTTAAAAAAAAATGGCTGCTGAAAACAAAATGGCCACTGCGCATGCTCAAATGGCCTCTGTTAGGCCCTAGGCCATGCCAGGCCTCGCAGAGGCCATTTGAGCATGTGTGGCAGCCATTTTGTTTTCAGCGGCCATTTTAAAAAAAAATTAAAAAATGGCCATCACACATGCTCAAATGGTCCCTGTGAGGCCCTAGAGGCCAACAGGGGTAGGGGGAACCTTTGCATCCCCCCCACGGCCTTTAGGAAGCCCCCAGAAGAGGCTACAGGTAATTTTTTTAAAAAAAATTAATATAATATAAGTCATTGTACACATATTCAGTTTGGCACTATGTACAGAGAATCAGGCTTTGTGAATACTGAGCTGAAGCTTATGTGCTAGAATTGTATTCATTTGTTCTTACTTTGCTTCTTGTGATAAGTGAGTTAAATTTGATGTCTTAATAATATGCCTATTAATGGTGAGTTTGTCTTTGAATCGGTGTGAAATCCTTAGTATTAAGGCCCACTGGAAGTTTCTTGCTCTCTTTCTCTCACTTTAACTGACTTTCTGAAATACTAGAATATATTCCAAGCAGAGACACAGTTTACTCTGCATATCCTTTAATTATTTCCAGAGAATCTGGGAAAAGTAAAATTCTCCATTTATTTTTAAAACTTATGTAATAGTGATGCTACAATGCATAGTAGAGAATTAGACAGGCACTTCTGTTTAGCTTTCCAAGTACACCTCCACATAATATTTGGGTATTTCATGAGCTCCAGCATACTGAAATTTGTAGTTTTCCAGCATTTTTTGGTCTGGCTACGTCCACTGCGAAATAGTTTTTGAAATATTAAAAGATTAGCGAGCTTGACTTGTATTTTTCAGCTGATATTATGGTAATGTTATCTGAAAGATGGGTGTCAGATGTTTGGACAGGGGGCTCAATTTCAGTGCTTGCCCTAGGCGCTATTTTCCCTAGATACGCCTCTGCTGGGGAGAGGAGTGGGCAAGCACCCGCCTCTCCATTTCTGTTTCAGAAGACGTTAATGGGATCTGAGCTGTCGGTGACTGATCAAGAGAGGGATCCTGGGGTAGTGGTAGAAAGCTCATTGAAAGTGTCGACTCAATGTGTGGCAGCTGTGAAAAATTCCATGCCAATTCCATGCTAGGGATCATTAGGAAGGAGATTGAAAATAAAACCACTAATATTATAAATGCCCTTATACAAAACTATGGTGTGGCCACACCCGGAGTACTGCATACAATTCTGGTTACCACATCTAAAAAAGGACATTGTAGAACTGGAAAAGGTGCAGAAGAGGGCAACCTAGAGCACCTCTCTTATGAGGCAAAGCAACAACACCTGGGGCTATTTAGTTTAGATAAAAGACAACTGTGGGGAAACATAATAGAAGTCTATAAAATCATGCATGGAGTGGAGAAAGTGGATAGACAGAAATTCTTCTCCCTCTCCCATAACACTAGAACCAGGGGTCATCCCATGAAATTGATTGCTGGGAAAATTAGGACCAGCAAACGGAAGTATTTTTTTCACACAACGCATAATCAACTTGTGGAATTCTCTACCATAAGATGTGGTGACAGCCAACAACCTGGATGGCTTTAAGAGGGGCTTGGATAACTTCATGGAGGAGAGGTCTATCAATGGCTACTAGTCGGAGGGCCACCTCCAGCCTCAAAGGCAGGATGCCTCTGAGTACCAGTTGCAGGGGAGTAACAGCAGGAGAGAGGGCAGCCCTCAACTCCTGCCTGTAGGCTTCCAGTGGCATCTGGTGGGCCACTGTGTGAAACAGGATGCTGGACTAGATGGGCCTTGGGCCTGATCCAACAAGGCTGTTCTTATGAAACAGAAGATGGAGGTACTCATGGTAAGAGGCCATATTTCAGGGACGTGATAGATCTTCCTGTTCTGGACTGGGGCACTCCCCACAAAGGAACAGGTACGTAGCTTGGGAGTTCTTCCAGACCCAAGCCTCACTCTGGTTTCTCCAATTGAGGCTATGACCAGGTGTACTTTCTATCAACATTGATACATCAGCTGCATCAGTTCCTTGAAGAAAATGATCTCAGAAATGCAGTGCACTCTCTGGTAACCTCTAGGCTTGATTTCTGCTATGCGGTTTACATCAGGCTGCCTTTTTATGTGGTTCGGAAACTTCAGTTGGTCCAAAATGTGGCGGCTAGTTTCTCAAAGAGACCATATTATGCCTGTTGATTATTGCATTGGATACCAATAGGTTTCTGGGCAAAATGCAAAGTGCTGGTCAGGTGCAGAGGGAGCCCAGCGGTCACTACCGCGGCCCCCCTAGCCATGCAACATACGCCACGTCAGTGTCTGATGTCAGGCGCAGGGGGCATTGTTTTCTCGCAAATGGGGCCACATCCTCTGTTTGTTAGTAAAATCCGGCCAGTGCCACATTTGTAGTGTGGCTGAAGCAACTCTCTCTGCCTTTTAAAGGCAGGGAAAGCCGCTCCAGCTGCGCTGCAAATGCAGCACTGGCTGGATTTTACTCACAAACGGGGCTGAGACTCCCCATTAGCGAGCAAACCGCACCCGATGTCCGATGTTGGGGGCATGGCTGGGGCACCAGGCGTGGCCCCTGAAGTGTGGTGGCCCATGTTATTCGGATCCATCTGCACTATGGTGGCTCCGCCAGTGGCACCGGTAATTACTTTTAAAGCCCTAAATGTCTTAGGATTGAGTTACCTGGGAGAGCGCCTTCTTCTGCATGATCTCCACCACACATTAAGGTCATGGATGAGGGTTCATCTCCCGATGCCGCCAGCTCATCTGGAGGTGACTCAGGAGTGGGCCTTCTCCGTAGTTGCTCCTGGGCTCTGGAATGCGCTCCTGGATTTTAGCCTGGCTTTTAGTAATCTGTTAATGTTTTCAATTGTTTTAAGTTGTTCTCCCATTGTATCATCACCTTTAGTGGTGCAGCGGGGGCGGGGGGGAATGCTTGACTAACAAGCAGAAGGTTGCTGGATCAAATCCCAGCTGGTATATCGGGCAGCAGCGATATAGGAAGATCCTGAAAGGCATCATCTCATACTGCATGGGAGGAGGCAATGGTAAACCCCTCCTGTATTCTACCAAAGACAAGCATAGGGTTCTGTGGTCACCAGGAGTCAAAATCGACTTGACAGCACACTTTACGTTTACCTATTGTATCAGTCAGGGGCTTAGCTATAATTGAACAAAAGGGTTCAATGAACATGGGCCCCCAGCTCCTGAGGGCTCTCCGGCTTCACTCCTCCCTATTTTCTTCATTATCTCCCTCACTCTGTGGGGCCGCCAGAGAGAAGGATGAACACGGGCCCCCTCTCCACTAGCTACGCCCCTGGTATCAGTGCTGCATTAGTCAGGATGTCAGCCTTTGTTTGCACTTTTGTATCTAGCCAAGTCACAGAAAGTTCAGTTTTAACATTGGGAGCTGCCTAGAAAAGGCTGCTAAATGATTTCTTATTGGCAAAATGAAAGTTTCTAGAATACTGAGCTGCTAGACTGGTGTTGCTTAGAACTAGTAGAGCCTTCTCTGTGTGGTTGAATCCTGTACCTTTGTGGTTGTGAAAAAGGAAAGAGAGAATCTGCAAAAATAACCCTGCAAAACAATCTGCAAAAACAACCCTGTGAAAAGCTATTGCTATCAAAGCTATTACAAAAATTTGCTTTCAGGGACGTGAGGAGAACAGAAAAGAACATGAATTTCCATAAATTCACTTTTTCTTGAAATTTCTCTTGCACCAACTGCATTCTTGACAGTTGGGGCTTTATTTTAAATGGAGCTAGTTTCTAATGAATGAATAGTTTATTTTCAGCTCCTTGTAGCAGGACAAGCATTTGAAGAATACTGTTTTACTACATACAAATCAGCTGCAAGCAATTACTATTTTAATGGTTATGTACTGTAACAGAGATGTTAAGTACATTTTAATGTTTACACATAAATATTGATGTTTCCATTTCCATTAAGAAGTACAACTACATACTAAATATTAATTGGTTCCTTACTAATAACAATAAGCTGGCATCTTCATTCACATAACTACATTCAAATTACTGGTCCTACCACCACTTATTTTTAATTAAGATCTGTGAAGCTATAGGACTTTGCAGGCTGGTAATAGCAGAGTGCATTTCCCTAAGTTATGAATAACTAAGCCAAATGTAGCCAATCCCACACCAAAATATGGAGTAGCATCCCTGTACAGCTGCTCTGAATGAGTACAATAATCCATTCTGTCCTTAATTACATCAACCATAGGTTTAAAAGGGTGGTTACATGGTAAATACCAGTGGCAAACAGAAACATTGAAAATGTAAGCTGTTCAGTAGGCTTAGAGTCCCTGACTGTGATTGATAACTATGACTCAAGGTGGAAAAGACCTTTAAAGCAGAAATAATATTTTTATGGCTTTTTGCAGGAAGAACTTATTAAGATGGGTTCTGATCAAGCAACAAGAACACGTAAACAGTGAATATTCGATGTGGAAGGCCAATTAGAATTAGCTAGCCTTCCAAGAGACATATTTCTGACTAACCAACTTTCCTCCTTAAAACCTGCAAATTATCTAAATAATTTAATGATGGCAAAATTCAGAAGAGCTTTGACTCTTGCATGATGCAGTTGTTTCAATAGCTCTGGTACCACAAGGGCATAACTGAGATATAAGGCATTTCCTTATATTTTCTGTAATACTGCTGTACATCTCAGTTATGCCCTTGTGGTACCAGAGCTATTGAAACAACCGCATGTTTTACTTATTATTCATTTTATTGATTGATTTAATAATAACAATTTTATTTATCCTATTAAAACTATCACAATAGTTTTATTTCTTCACATTTAGTAAAATAACCTGGCCATACTGATACGTTTTATCTTCAACATTTATAAAGATTCAATGAGGCGGGTCTCATGATAAGTGAGACCTGCCTTAAAAGGCTTAAAAGGTGCAGCCCACTCTCCCCGCAGACGATCCTCAGACAGCGCTGGGCAGCTGGATCAGCTGCCCACATGACTGCCAGCTCCGTCCCGAAGCCAGTGGGGGCTGCAGGGATCGGGGGCTGTTCCAGGATGCCCCGCAAGTGCGCGGGACATCCTGGAGAGACCCCAGAGCCAGTGCAGCTGCTTGCAGCCTCCCGACGGGGGGGTCTTGTTGTGTGTTGCCGCAGAGCCACGCCACGGCAATACACAATCAAAACGCCAAGGTTAACAGAGCACTCGCTCAGTTAGCCTTGGCTAAGGGGAGAGGGAAATAGGAGGGTTTGCTGGCGGGTGGTGCACAGCTCCTGTGGCAGCACACGATCCCCCAAAAGCGGGGCTAGGCTCCCTTAGTCCACTTTTGGTGGATCATGAGAATCTCCTCAATATCTTTAAATGTGGCTAAATTTTATTTTGAGGCTCATACACTTTTAAAGAGATACTTACTTGATGCAGGTATCCCCTTTTCCAGTTTATGTATGATGATTACTGTAGGGTGTCATTTGTTGGAAATTCTCTGTGGTGAGAGAATCCCTTTCTCATTATAGCAGAGTGCACAGAGGCACAACACAGCGGATTTAGTTAGGCATGCGTGTATGCTGAGAGTAAAGTAACTTGGAGCCAATTCATAGTTTCAAACCAATATATAGGCATTTATTAAGGAACTCCATTCTAGATAGGAAAGTGAGGAGTTAGGATCTCTAATCTATCTATCTAGCTGGATGCAGATGGATTCTGTATCCTCTCTGCACATATGGTGCAGGAAGAGAGGCTTGCCATGTTGCAAGGTAGAAGGGCAGGTAGGGGAGAGAGAGGAAGGAAGTTAATCCCTTTGATGGGAGTGTGGACTTTCAGCCTCAATTTTAGGAGTTGCCACAGCTAGAGGAAAGCAAAAGCCTTTGGCATGGCCCAAGTCAGTGAGAGAAGAAATTGATATATTTGACCAGGAAACCTGGGCAGAGGTATGGCAAGCAGATTCATTACCAAGAGGGGGAAATTGAAGCTAAACTGTAGCAGATCGTGCTCAACAATCTTTATACAAGCTTTTCTCTGAGCACGTATATATTCTGTTTGTATTTACAGAGGGGCCAAATCTGATTAAGATTGCAGGAGCCAATTAGACACTGAGGCACTTCCCACAACACAGTGTGAAGCACCTGGCGGGGTTCTGCGAGGGGAGCGAGCTTATCCTGCTCTCCCCACAGACAAGCAGCCGCTCATAGCTGAGCAGCTGGATCGGCCGCCCACATGGCTGCTGGCTCCGTCACAGGGCCAGCAGGGGCTGCGGGGGCCACACAGCCCCCAGGAGTTCTAGGATGCCCCGGGTGAGAGAGTGGGGCATCCTGGAGAGACCCCCGAGCCCAGGAGGCTGCTTGCAGTCTTCCGGTGGGGGTCTCCTCATGTGCTGCCGCGACGTGGGGCTGCGCTGCCGCAGCACACAACCAACCAAATGGGGTTTGTGGAGCGTTAGTGGAGCGTGTTTAAGGGGAGGGGTACTTTAGGTGGTTTGCTGCCGGGAGCCGTGTTGCTCCTGTGGCTGCAGACAACCAGGAGAAATCGGGCTAGGCAATTTGAATAGCTTCACTATCTGTTAGCACAGAATAAGTACGGGTCATCTGGACAGGGAGCTGCTGGCCTTGGTCCTCTTCTAGAAGAGGATGGAGAGTCTAGGCCTGGCATTTGGCGTCTGCTACTGTTCTCTTCTAGGAACGCTCTGAGAGAGCTGTCTAGACCTCCTTCTGACTCCTGTGGGGTACTAGAGTTCCCTAATTTCCATATATTTAAATCATTTTAGAGGTTCGGAGAGGGAAAATGCCCCCTTTGTACCTGCTTTGCCCATAGTGTAGCAATATGAAAAGAGCCATTAAATGCAAGCAGGTTGCATTGTGCTTTCCGGGAGGAAACAGAAGCAAGCTAAGGGCAACTCCCACTTCCTCCCTGGCCTGAGAGGAGAGCAGCCAAAGAATGAGAGAGATCTGTAAACATTGTACTTGAAATAAAATATTACATCTCAAAGACACAGAATCTGATGGTTTGATCAAGATGATCCTGAACACCCATGGTACTAGGAAAATGCACTACACAGTGGTAGTAGAGTGAATGGAATTGAACAGGAAAAAGTTCTTAAATCCTATTGCAAAAGGTGAAAGTAACATTAGTGTTTTATAGTTGCTTGTCTTACAAGCACAATTTTATTGTGTTTCTTATATAGATTTAACTAATCATATAAATTGTTATTTAATAATTATATTAATTATTATTATTATTGTAACATTATATAGATTTAACTAAGAGTGTATTCAGAAACCACTCCATTTTCTCCTTCTCCTTTCCCTCCCGTTCCCTTTCTGAGTTGACCCCTCACACTCTCTACAGGTTCCCCAATGGAACAAATGTCTAAACAACAAAAGATAAAAAATACTGGATAGAAGGCAACAATGAGCAGGATGTAGCATGGAAATACAATGCATGCAATGCAGAGTTTAAACCACAGCTTCCAAATAAAAACTTGTGCTGTTTCCCCACTCTCCTAGGAGAATGGTCACTGCTAACATTTCTTTCTCATTCTACCATTCATACCCACTGTTGCTCTTTCTTTTCTGTAAGAAAAGACTATTTGTGTCCATGGACAGCAATAGATTCATCTGGCATTTACTTAAGGGGGGAAAAACACGGAAAGAAGAAGAAACCAAACCCAACTGGCAGCGACAGGCCAATGAAAAATGCAAGCTCTGAACTTTTTGCCAGAGGCCAAAGAGCCCTGCACGTGTCACATCAACACTTGTAGACATGCTTAAGCTGACTTTGTTGACCCACAAATCACAAACACCTCTTCATCACATATATGTTCTAACTGAACCCTTTTCTTATTTGAAGAGTGGATTAAATCATTTTTTCAGTTAACAAACAAACAAAAAAAGAGGAGCTGGTGTTTTTGCAGTTAAACCTGTATCCTAAAAATGACAAGAAGGTGCTGCACAGTCACTTGGGATCAGAGGTGCACCCAGGTAATTTTGGAGAATGGACCTAAAGTCCTTTGGGGCCCCCCTCTCCCCTGCAAATTAAGCATCATCTTGCTCAGCTGGGTGATGACATGACCCGAGACAGACTAAAGAGGATTGGGGGCGCCCAGGGGCTGTGGAGGCCCTGGACTTCGGCCTGAAAGTCCAGGGGTAAGAGCGCCACTTCTTGGAATAGTCAACAAGTAAATTTGTTTACAAGTACCAAACCTTGTAAATTATGACAGACTCCATCCCCTTATTTCCTCATTTTTCAATTCCACTCCTGCTCCCATCTCACCTACTTTCTTAGTCCTCTTGCTTCTTCTGTTCATACCTTCCAATACTTCACTGATGAATACAGAGACATGCCTGTAAAGGGAGGTGTGGCACACAGTTGTGACTACAGGCATGCCGCAAATGGGACGTGCATGCAGAGCACATTATTCCAGATTACCAAAGCAACTGATCCAAGCCTATACCCACGAACATTAACTTGATGAAAATAGCCATGCACTTGTACATGTACATACAATTCTCATACCAAGGAGTCTCCAGTCTCCCACTCACTATTGCACACTGCTGGAGTCCACAGACTATATGCTGTGCACTGCATAGTGCCTTACTAGTGCACACACTAACATGCAAGTGCACTAGTAGAGGGAGGCCAGTGGTGGCCCCCCACGCCCCACCCCTTGCATCTGACATCAGATACGGGCACTTAGCCATGCCCCGCACATCTGACATCAACTCAGAATGCTAATAGAGCTACGTGGCCCCATTCGGGAGTTAG
The DNA here is from genome assembly GCF_027244095.1 of Hemicordylus capensis. Taxonomy (NCBI): domain Eukaryota; kingdom Metazoa; phylum Chordata; class Lepidosauria; order Squamata; family Cordylidae; genus Hemicordylus; species Hemicordylus capensis. The sequence goes on from NC_069657.1 coordinate 341,740,436, forward strand.
ATCAAGGCCAGCGCTGCATTCGTAGCATGGCCAGGAGCAGCTCTCCTTGCCTTAAACGCAGTGTGAGCCACTCCTGGCCGCACTGCAAATGCACTGGCCATTTAACTCCTGGACGGGGATGTGTGGCCCTGTCCAGGAGCTAACCACACACACCTGTGTCTGGTGTCAGACACAGGGTGTGTGTCGGGGCCGTTAGGCATGGCCCCTGAGGAGCGGCGGCCCAATGGTGGCTGTAGGAATATGAATATGAACATGAATGTAGATATATATATATGGCATCCCCCAGAAGTGAACACAGTGACAAAAGCAGGCCAGGCCAGTAATTTACAGGGATGGATTCCAGAAAATAGGGAGTCTCCCTGGTAAACAGGGACTGGTTCCCTTGGCCCTCTTACCTTTTCCTGTCTGCCCACTTGCGTCAGGTTCCTGGCTCTTTTTCTTCTCCACTTAAATCATTTTCAATGTGAGTAGACAGATGAAATTGACATCTACTGGCTGAGGTCACAAGGATAGTCAAGCCTACCAGCCGAGAGACTGTCTGGGTTGTTTCTTATTGTAGTTCTAAGGTAGAAGGACCACCTGGGAGGGAGAGAGCTCACCCTTCATGGTAAAGTTTGTAGTATATGTGTCCTGCCTCTTTAAGATTCGATTGTGTTTGGTTGGGTGTGGCTTTGGTTTCCTTTTCCTAAGTACAACTGCCCAGAGTTGTGGCAGTCTTGTCTGAATAAAGAAGTCTTCTAAGCCTACTTTGTCTCTTGCTCGTTCAGGCCCAAGGTCAGGCCAATAAAGTGACTGGCTGTGAGTATGCCTAACAACCTTAGCTAGGGAAAGATACTACAAAGTTATTCAACCTAAACTGCTATAGATAACAAGAAAAATAGAATAACTGTGATGAGATGTTAAGGTTGTTGGGGAAACCTCAGACCTAGTGGGCACATTGAATGATCAGAATGCAATTGTTTGTGGAGCTGGTGGTGGGGAATCCCTTAACAGGACAATTCAGAGTAACTTTTTCTTTGTACAATCCTAATAAGGTAATATTTTAATTTTAGTCATGTAATGATGTTTTGCTCTATTGCACTGTTTTCAGCTGGTCAAAGGCCACAATAAAGACAACCTACCTACCTACCTACCTACCTACCTTCCTTTACAGGCCATTAAGCAAATCAACATTTTAAAAATCCACAAATTTAATTTAAGACTCTTTGTCCCAGAATGTAACATTATTTAAAATTTAAGACAAGTATACTTATGTCCGTAAAGGCAAAGTATTGATTTCTGTGACTTAAGGACTGTTCCAATGAATGAGTAATTCATTTATGCTGAGTCAAAGAACAGTCAAAGAAACCCAGAGAATGATTAGCACTTGGAAACCTGGGGCATGTTATTTGCTAAGTTCACAGTGGCTGCAATCTGCAATTGATGTGCTCGTTAATTTAATTTTTCTCCTCTGACTGCTTGTGAACATAGCAACTTCCTCTTAGATTTACAAAGATTAAAACTGAAAGAATCTCATTTCCCCCACTACATATTCCGAAACCACTGGAAATGGAAAAGACATGAACATTAGAGTTATACACCAATATGATACTGAATGGTACCACATACATTTACCATGATGTAAAGTCCCATCAAGTTGTGCCCCTGACAATTTTTTCTCCTGCTCCTTGCCTTGAACTCAGAGCAAATTTACCAGTCTGGCTAAGGCAGCTTAGACACTGGCTGGGGACACAGACCCGATTAGAGAGCCCACAACTGAGCACTGAGGCATAACTGGATCATTTGAAAGTCTTTTATACAATCAGCCTGGGGAGGAGGTGCACTTGTTTCTGGTCATGTGGGATTTTTCATTTCTTATTTTCAGCTAATCCTGCTTGCTTTCTGCGTAATTTCAGATAAGGCACATTTATACAGATTTTGCTTATATGGACAGGATGGGGCTGTGCCAAATAATAACTGCTCAGATGCCAACTCTAGAACGAAGCAAAAACCTACACCAAATATTCAGTTGTGACTGTCTAAATTTTAGAACATACCGCAAAGCACGCAGAGGTGGATTCTGAATGTGTTCCAGTAACAGATTAAAACGTGTCTTGCATCACAAAGCAGTTTTAGTTAACTAAAATAAACAAGACATGCTGAGTTGAAATAATTTCCCTTTTATTTAAGAGAGCTGGTAACATTTTCTAAAATATAAAACACAGACAAAATGTACAGCAGTAGGTAGTTTGACATAAACCAACAGTATGTTTATATGTTGCATGTTTCTTTGGAGAATTCCAGCCTCAAAGTTCAATTGAAAGTCCATTGAAATATTTATTTTGCAATTAAATATTTCCATCTCCTAAAAGTTTCACATTAACATACCAATAAATGTAACAAACATGTTTAGATGATGTAATAGGTTCATGACAAAATATCTGCTATATCAAATGTATTTTTAAGAGCAACAATAAAGTAGTATGAGTCCTGTTCAGACATTAGGAGAACAACTATGAGGGGTGTAGCAAGAATGCACCTGTTAAAACGTTGTCCTGACTCTAGTCATGCTTCCCACTCTCTCTGCACTAAACATTTTTCTGCAGAGGCAAGTGCTGAAGGTGAGGAGGGTTTCGCCCCATCACTGAAAACCCTGGAATGTTCAGGATTTTCAGTCATGGGGAATAACCCTCCCCACACTCAGTGCTTGCCTTTCCAGTCAAATTCTGAATTCAGGGACTCCTAAGGGTGTGGTTAGATGGCATGTGGATGGTAGGGACTGTGTGGTTTCCACCCCTCACATGCTTGATTTTCTCGGAGAACATCTGAACAGGGCTATGATCGCTCTTAAAGGGAAACATGTTAGTAGCCATATGCTGAAGTATATACCAAATAAGTATGCATGTGTGTGCATGCGCTCGCTCTCGCTCTCTCTCTCTCACACACACACCCCAAAATGTTCCAGTACTTTGTTTACTTTCAGGTGTTCTTCTATAGAACCTTTGGGATTGCCTCTTCATCACAATAGGTTCAATGTTTTAATGTGTGGTCCTACAGCTATAAAATGTAATTGTGAATTGAATGAAAATTTTAGTGTATTACTTTTCAAATCAAAAGCAACCCCCCCCTCAAAAAACCCACACAACATTAATTAAACTACCAAGTCTAAAGAATAAAAATCTTTGTTTCTCATTAGATTTCCTAGGGAAGGTGTTAAGCAAAATTCCAAGGAAAATTAAATGCCTCTGATAAGCATGATCTCCTGAGATCTGAATCGTTTAATCTTCCATGACATGCAGCATTTTTAGCCACTGTCTATGGGTGTGCAGTGGAGGAACTAACATTCCAAACTACCAACATGGATTCAAAAGGCTTCATGATACCAGAGGAGTGCTCTTGTGTGGTAAAACTTTAAGGATATTTTTGTGCTGCCCAACTTGTTCAGCTTTGGAAACTATTCCCAGGCAAGCCAGCAAAAATTCTTGGTCTACATGTTGCTCTGCCCCTTTCTCCCATTTTAGACTACTGTATGTTTTTAACTTTTGTAAACCGCCTTGGGGTTATCTTTTTAATGAAAGGCGGTATATAAATGCAAAAATAAATAAAAAATAAATAAATACTAGGTTAACAGTATGGGCTCATACTTACAGGGTAGTGAATTTATACAACATTGATTCAGCTGTGTGCTATTAGTATATATTGGACTAAATTGAGTCCTACCTTTGATGTGGCAGCCAGTCACAGGGGGATCACTATAGGACTTAACAGAGTCCTGTTCCCCCATCCGCTGCCTCAGTACATGCATATGGGTGCACATGCAGGCACTCATATTCCCTGATTGAGAGAAGTGGGGAAAGGTTGTACTGGAATGACCAGACACAGGTTTCCCATTCCTTTAATAACTTGGCATGCTGCATCTCTGAGGAAGGTGGGGAAACCAGGCTCTGTTATGTTTTATGGAATTTCTTCCATGTCAGGTACTGCACCCACAAAGGACCTGGATCAAATCCAATGTGTTCCTTACCACTAGTACTACTATTATAACACTATTTAGCACCAGTCCATATACTATGGTCTCTCTGAGTACACACCAGTACAAACTCATTGTAGGAACTGCACATGAGCACGGTCAAAAATTCAGTAAAGTCCCCTTCAATAATTATTTCTTCAGTTCCTAAGAAGCATTTTCTATTAGTTTTGTCTTGTCTCTCAAAACCTAAGGCCAAACATTCTTTCTTTTGGCCCTCCGTTTCTGCATCCCATTTAGCCCTCAAGCCACTCTAACTCATTTTTCATTTCTCATTTCTCTTCAGTATTCCTTTGCAATGCTGGCCTGTCAACATTTTTTACCCTCTTGGGCTCACAATTTCTGCCTTTGTCCTGTGCAACTATGATCTTCCCCCTCTAATTATAAGCCACTGTTTGCTACCTAACAAGTCTCAGTCAGATCATAGCCCATTTCCCTTCTTTCCACTCTGCACTCATTTCTACCCGTATTTCTACTGTCCTTATTTGCATGCAACCAGCACTTGTCACAGTCATCTTTCATTTCCATACTCATCTGTAACCATACTACAGAATTGAAAATATATCTTACCCATTTCACATTTTTTTCTTTCCTAAGCTTCTTGGAATTCCTGTAGTACAGGAATAACAAAGGAATCGGACCTAGAAATTATGGAAGTCAAAAATTCAATCCCTGTATTCAGCCAGGGAAAAAATGACGTTTATTGCAGGTTGAAATTTTGCAATCTTTGTAATGAACAGCAGTGCTTAACTTCTGTGGTTTGGTTTCAGGAGATTGACTTTAGCCATCTGAACTGTTTGCTTTATAATGGATTTTCTTTCGATATCTGACAATGCTTTGTTCTTTCAGTTTCTGCTTGCTGATAAAATTCAATCAGAACAATTGGTTATTAACATACTGGGGCCTATATTTTTGGGCTAAAGACTGTGCACTAACATCTGATCTTTGAGTCCACTGGTGTAATACAATTTCTCTGGTAGTCTTATCTCCTAACACCAACACATTATAGGAGTGAAACATGAACGCATAAATTTGGCTTAGAATGTTGAGAAAGGCTATGACAACTTGCACATCAAGCATAGAGAAAGACATTCATCAGTTATAAATTACTGCTGATAACTAAACTATCAGGATGGACAGGAGATTTGTTTGAAACCATATGTAAACAAAATACCTTTAACTGAAAAAAACTGAACCTTACAACTTTCTCAAACTGAAATATATATATACCAATGCCAACAAGAGACACTTTGCACATTTTAGTTTGCAAAACTAGTAGCAATGAATACATCCTGCTTAAGAGCTAGATTTATCTTTTTATACTGTGGAGTAAACAACTTTTGCACCTGTGCATCGTACACAAGCCAAAGTGGCTATTCTTATGATCACACAAATAGGGCTAGGAAAATCCTAGCCCGATTTTTGTGATCGTCAGAACCACCGGGCTCGCAGCCAAGCCCGGTGGTTCTGGAGCGGCTAACCCACTCCTGTAGCCCGCCCCTTAGCCCGGGTTTGCGGAGCAAGTGCTCCGCAAACCCGGGCTATCTGCTCGTGAGTAGCTGCAGTGCGGATCTGTGCCACAGCTGCTCGTGAGGAGACCCCCAGCTGGGAGGCTTAAAAGCATTGGGGGTCTCCCCAGTATGCCCTGCGCGCTCATGCAGGGCATACTGGGGCTTCCGGGGGCCATGCGGCCCCCGAGATCCCCAGCCCCCAGCGGCTCCGTCTCGGAACTGGCCATCGTGTGGACGGATGATCCGGCCACCCAGGGCTCCCTGCCTGCTCATGAGCGGGGAGAGCGGGCTTAGCCCGCTCTTCCCGCTCACCGCTAGGAACCGGGTCTCACTGATCATGAGACCCAGTCCAATGTGTTACTTTAATCCCAAAGGTTCCGATTTGCTATATGCAAATGTTATATTTCCCACTTATACTCTCAAGATAAGATAAATTTATTCAGTCATTGAGCAGCAAACTTATACTCTCAAGACAAGGGTCTGATTTAGGTACTCCTTTGAGGGTAACATGGCGAGGGAAGTCAAGTGTCTGAGGGCACACGGGCTCCCGAGCTATTGGACAGAATATAGGTATAATCTAGGTTTCCACATAGTAGAAAGAATCCCAGAGGCAAAAAAAGGGGAGAACAGGCTGTCTGGGTTGAGGAACGAGAGGGTGGGAGGGGGGGAGGATGGGAGAGAGTGTGATCTGGACTAGTTAGGTTTTGGGGGCTTTTGATATACTCTGCCTCCTTGGAAACCATTCACCCTATTTTTCCTTTTCAGCATTAGACAAGTAGCAGGCCTTTGGGGATTTCCCATGGTTCCTACTCAAGCTTTTATCTGGTTAGTGAGGGGATGGGGTTTGTTGGGTCCAAAAGAGGACACTTCAGTGTCTGTTCCCTGGCCAAGGTGAATTCCCCCCTCCTGTTGGAGCTCCTTTTGGGAGCTTGGCAGACCATACATACAAGTAGCAAAGGTTTCTCCCACAGAAAGTATATGTGCTACACAAAGGTGGAGCTATTTAAGGCAGTGGAGGCCAGTTCAAGAAAGAAATTGTACTTTAAAGAATATTGGAACTCTTTGAGATTTCCACCCTCAGGATTATTCTCAGTGAGGTTAGTGGCCCTTTCACTAAGATTTGCTTAAGTCTCAGTTATTGACTCAAGTATGGGGGTTTCCTTTACCCTCTTCTTCCTCATTTTTGCCATCACCAGCTTCCCCATCTCTGAGGTAGGGGAGATACAAACATAGGCCTTCAGACTATCCAATTCAACTATGAGTTCTTCCCTTGTACAGACTCCCTGACTAGGGCGGTGGAGGAACCAGACATCCCTTCCAAGTTGGGCTCAAGTAAGGGCACTTTGGACTTTTGGGCACTGGCCTTTACCAATACCCTAGCATGGGGGTCTATCTGGATTTGTCTCCCTCACAAGGAAAGCAAGACCCAACCAGAGGCCCAGAAACCCCATTCTGTTCTTCAAATAGGCATGCAATAGTCCAGTCCTCTGAATCTTCTTGTCTTCTTAACTTGATGGACAGCACAACGGGGCTGTGGTCCACAACGGCAGGTTTCAGGTAAGAGTGATGGATCCATGCAGTCTTCTTTGCTACTTTCATGGCTGTATGGATGACCAGGAGCATCTGGAAGGGTCCCTCTCACTGTGGTTGGAGTGGCGAATCCTTATGAAAATTCCAGATCCACACCCATGAGCCTGATTTGTAGGGATGCAGGTGACAGTCTAAAGGCATTGTTTGCTGCAGTGCTCCAACCTTTTGGAGCTGGTGAACCTGCTTACTGAGAGAAAGAAGATAGGCATGTAAGTAATCATCCCACCCCACACTGTAGGGACAGTGACCTTGGATCAAGTCCCCTGGTAGTACATGGTGGGTGGCCAAACAACATTTCATAAGGAGAAAGGCCATAATCCTTCCTCGATCTAGTTCTCAAAGTGAATAACACAACAGGTAAGACCTGAGGCCACTTCAACTTGGGGTCCTTTTGGAAGGAGGGGGTAGATTGCTGCCAAATTACATGTCACCTGGGGAAAGGGGTGTATGTATGCGCCTCCCATCTGGGCCAGCATTGCCCCTTCGGGCAATCCACTGTGACTGTAACAGCGCCAAGAGGGCCTCTGGGGCTTCCTTGGTGGGCCCTCCAGTCACACCCGATGGGGGACTCACAGTCCCATAGGGCGGTGGCGGTAGGGCAGTCACATTTGACAGACATTCTCCATCAGAAAGTTCCACCCAACAATACCTATCTGTCTGTCTGTCTAGTGATCTATCTGTCTAGGCACTAAAGTCTTGAGCCTCTCTCTTAAAGGTTTTAACTGACAATAATCAAAAGTGCTCCATGCTGGCCAAATTTGCTTTCCCAAGTCATCAAAGAACCACTGTCACGAGCTATTTAAAGTGATGGCCTGACTCTTAGACATACCTGTTGGAACCAGAAGCTTACCTGCCTCCCATGCCTGCAAAAATTTCCATAACGGGGTCCCTGGGGGAATCTTACATTCCCCAGCTCCCATTGTCCTAACCTTATTATCCCATTGTCCTAACCTTGGCTTTCCACTTTCTGTGGAGGATGCCCTAGTGGCATTCCAGGACCCATCTCACCTGCAGTTGTGGTACCACATTCTTATTTTCTCTTTCATCTTTAGTTTTGAATTGGGGCAAAAAAAAATTTTTTTTGAAAATCTGACACTGGTGGGGTACCAAGTCCAACTTCTTTACAGCCCGGATTGCCCACAGACTCACTGATCAAATGCCTGAGGGACCAAAAGTTCCTGTTGCCATCTCTTTGCAGAGTCCTGGGGCAGTCAAGGGCAACCAAGAGGTCCAGGCAAAGGAGTCGCCAAATTGTTAGAGCTTTCACTCACTGCATTTTGCTCATTTCTTGGTTAGGTATTTTCACCAGACACCAGTATCAAGTTTCAAACAAAGCTTTATTTTTAGTGCTAGCAAAGCTTTGGGGTGCAGCCACCTGCCCAGTCTGGCAGGCCATCTGTCTTTTTATACTGTGGAGTAAATACATTTCTCACCTGTGCATCGTATACAAGCCAAAGTGTTACTTTAACCCCCAAGGTTCCGATTTGCTTCCAAATGTTATATTTACCACTTACACTGTCAAGACATCTGGCTTGTGGCCCCCTCCCTTTTGAGACAAACCTTTAAGCAGTGCCATCATAAAATATCCTCAAAGCTTGGGGAGGATCTACCAACAGCTGCAAACGCCATTGATAGGGCGTGTATCATAGTTAGCTAAGTGCTGTTCAAACCAATCGTGCTTTTTGGCTGTTGAAGCAAATTACAAATAATATTCCAACAGGAGGAAACCGTTGGGACTAGGCTTTCAGATATTTTACTGTGCTTGCTCCAATTAAGTAGCTTTGGAAAGGTGAATGCTTCAATAAATTCAAAGTAAACAGCTCAAACACTGAAATAAATAAATCCACTCAATGATTAGCAAGATTTAAATAAAAGTCTAAAGAACTTTTTTTAATTGCTTGACTTAAACAAAGCTGCTATTTAAATTGGCAGGTTATTGGAAATCTGATTTAACTATGTTTATTAAGCACAACATGCAATAGACTATTGGCAAAGTAGCAAAAAAAAAAAAAAGTGACAGAACCATAAAGTTTCTGTCTGTGTCGAGGTCAGAGGTAGATGCCATCCATCCACAATAGTCAGATCCTATGGTTAGGCTACAGGATCCCTTTGTTTATCATAGTTCATTCCTGATCCAGGTGGGCCAGAGGCAATCAATGTGATGCCAACTATGCAATCTCACCACATGATCAGGCACAGTTAAAAGTCATCTTGTTTTTCATGAGGTATCATGTATCAAAAGCCTGAATTATTTAATCAGTATGAGAAGTAGAGGACAATTACTTCTGTATACACACAGCTTTTGTTGAGATACACAAAAATACTTTATGCAAATATATGGAAAAGGCACTGGAGTTAAGTTGCCATTTCAGTACATGGTTAATTGTGTTGCTTATCCATGGCAACATTCATAGCAAAGGAAGCACAGCACTGTAAGTTTGCACTGCCAAATAGCTATTCATATCACCAGGGCAATCTACCACAGTTACGTTTCTATCTGTCATCAAGACTGTCTTTTGTTATGATTTAGGCATCAGTTCAACACATAGTGGACTTTACCCTTTCCACACAAGATGAGCAGTCTTGTGATATTTTATGAAAATCAGAGTAATGAGTTCATCACTTCTAGGCAGATTTAGAAGTGAAAGAAGAGGCCATCCTTTGTGAACTGGTAAATTTGTTTTGGACACATTTACTGAAATATTGTGCCATCTTGTCAACAAAAAATACCAATTCTGTGGTAATGTTCTACTCCTCTGGGGAAAAAAAATCTATATACAATAGAGTTAACAGTAAGCTGATTTTTTTCTTATAGAATTATCCTTTGATAATTCATGAGGTTTGACATTGTACATAATGAATATAAAACATCACATGTGAAATGCATTAATACAATAAGATAACCAACTATACTGCAAGGACATATTATTATTTACAAAGCAAGACTTTCCAATGGACAGCTGGAATACTGATATTCAGACCTCTTCATCTAAACATTGTGTTTCATTTTGACATTGAGAAATCAGTTCTTTCTCTCTCCAGTAATAAATATTATATGGTTTAGGTTTGTTTACTTAAAATACCTAATCTAAGAGTAATTAATAGTAGATTATTTGTGAGATTTGGTGATAAGCCTTTGAAAATAATTCAATTTCATCTAGCAAAATTAATCAAAATTTAATCAAAGTTACGTTGTCTAACTGGACCAGTACTGAATCAAACAGACATTTCAATTTGAATTTGTTTTGGTTTGATTATACAGTTTCACACTGAAGATCTCCAGCAGCAAATGGCTCTGTCCACTTGTACACTACCTGCTAATGCTGAATATGATGGAATCATTTTGAGGAGAGTAGCTTTGGACCTCTCCCCTCTGCCCCAAGAAACCTGAAAAATAAAGATTTTTGTCTTTTGATTACTTACAGGGTTTTGTTTTACAGGATTCCTTGCTTCCAAGTGAACTCCCTCACTATATATACAATGTATTATTTAATGTCAAAAGGTATCTTACTGAAACAGATGTATGAAGAACTTTGGGATCTAAATACCAAAATCATGCAGGGTGACAGGAGTATGTGTAGGGGGGAGACATTTCTTTATCCAATAAATATATAGACATCAGTGAGGAGTCACCTTATTACAAACATACAAGGGTTCATTAAATCAACTCGTATTGTAAGCAATATGTCTAATGATATATTTAAATTTGAACACCGATATCTTTCCATTTATGGAACCGAGTACCAACATGGGTTGCAAATAATGTGACATATGATTCTTAAGTCATTTCAGCTGGGAGCACTTTTCCTTACACTGAATACATGGAAACTGCTTTTTTGTTCCAACAAAACAAACACACCAGAAACAGCATATCAACAGCAGCAGCAGCAGCAACAACAAATTCACACAACTTCTCACAGGCAAACATGCGCACACACACTTTCCTTTCTGGCAAGTACTATTTCAGCACCATGCTTTCCTCCAGGAAAGGGGTACTTGGATACTCTCTCAAACACTACTCCATCTTTTCCTCTTGTTACCATTACTGCTCTGGTAAAGAGCAGAAAACCTCTTTAAGTGCATGTGACCTACTGGATCACATTTTTGTGATCACAGGTGCCGACAGATTTCATAAGGCCCTCTGTAGAAGGCATATAGTGCAAAATTGTCAAAACATCGCAGGTCACTTGGCTCTATTGTTTTGATGTCTTGGTCTTGTGCCTCGAAATCTTTGGCTGGACAGCCTTTCCTTTGTAGTCCTGAGCTGGAGTAACAGGGTGTTGTGATGTATAGCCATTGTATCCATTTACGAAGACACATTGATAGTAGCGAACAGCAGCTGGGAAGGCAAGAAATATAAGGAATGATAAGACTTTTTGCTATAGTCACTGTTGAATTACTGTAAGTTTAGTCTGAGGAAAACAGAAACCTAAAGAGAAACAGAAACAGAAAGAGTAGATTTGGCCTGCTATCTGGACAAAAAGGCAGCTTTCACAGCTTTCTCTGATAATATTTAGCAGGGGAGAGCAACTGGCTCTATAAAAGCCCATAACGGCATCATACCAGTGGCTGTTTGCTGATGTCTCCTTTGTATTTATTTTTATAGATTGTAAATCCCTTTGGGGATAGGGAACCATCTTCTTCTTGCCCACCCCCACTCCCACTATGTAAAAATTTTTTATTTCTATTAAAACATTTTGAAAAATTTTCTTGTTGAAAAGTGGTATAGAAATAATAATAGAAATAGATTATTCTCAATAAAATTTTAATATCTTCAGAATTGTCTTCACCATAATTCCTTCAGTATTTGGCCATGGACTAATATCTATTACATCCTAGAAGACTCTGCACGCCACATATCATTATTAGGCACTAAGATATATGAACAGCAAAATCGAGAGGTGCCTTTAATGCGGTATCCACTACACAGGGGGAATACCACATTTAAAAAATCATTTTAAAAAATGTTTAAGAAGTAAGAAGCAGGGTCTCGCAAGGATCTGCACTGGGACCAGTGCTCTTTAACCTGTTCATAAATGATCTAGAAGTTGGGGTAAGCAGTGAAGTAGCTGAATTTGCAGATGACACTAAACTATTCAGGGTAGTGCAATCCAAAACAAATTGAGAGGAGCTGCAAAAAAAAAGATCTCTCCAAACTGGTGGAGCGGGCAACAAAATGGCAAATGTGGTTCAATGTAAGCAAATGTAAACTGATGCATATTGGGTTTACCAACTTCACATATACACTGATGAGATCTGAGCTGTTGGTGACTGACCAGGAGAGAGATTTTGGGGTCATGGTGGGCAGTTCATTGAAAATGTCAACTCAGTGCTCAGCAGCTGTGAAAAAGGCCAATTCCATGCTAGGGATCATTAGAAAGGGGATTGAAAATAAAAATGCTAAGATTAGAATGTCCTTATGCAAACCTATGCTGCAGCCACATTTGGAATATTGCATGCAGTTCTGGTCACCATATCTTTAAAAGAACATTGTAGAACTGGAAAAGGTGCAGAAGAGGGCAATCAAGATGATCAGGGGCCTGGAGCACCTTCCTTCTGAGGCAAGACTACAGCATCTGGGGATTTTAGTTTGGAAAAGAGGTGACTACTAGGAGACATGATAGAGGTGTTTAAAATTATGCATGGAGAAGAGAGAGTGGACAGAGAGAAATTTTTCTCCCACTCTTACAACACTAGAACCCGGGATCATTCTGTGAAACTGTCAGGAAATTTAGGACCGACAAAAAAAGTACTTTTTCACATAGTGTGTAATTAATCTGTTGGAATTCTCTGCTATGGGATGTGGTGAAGGCCACTAACTTGGATGGATTTAAAGGGGGCTTACACAAATTCATGGAGGACAAGTCTATCAATGGCTGCTAATTTGGTGGCTATAGCCACCTAGAGTTTCAGACAAGATGCCTGTTAATACTACAGGTGAAACTCGGAAAATTAGAATATCGTGCAAAAGTCCATTAATTTCAGTAATGCAAATTAAAAGGTGAAACTGATATATGAGACGGACACATTGCATGCAAAGCAAGATAAGTCAAGCCTTAATTTGTTATAATTGTGATGATCATGGCGTACAGCTCATGAAAACCCCAAATCCACAATCTCAGAAAATTAGAATATTACATGGAACCAAGAAGACAAGGATTGAAGAATAGAACAATATCGGACCTCTGAAAAGTATAAGCATCCATATGTATTGAGTACTTGGTTTGGGCCCCTTTTGCAGCAATTACTGCCTCAATGCGGCGTGGCATGGATGCTATCAGCCTGTGGCACTGATGAGGTATTATGGAAGACCAGGATGCTTCATTAGCGGCCTTCAGCAATTCTGCATTGTTTGGTCTCATGTCTCTCATCCTTCTCTTGGCAATGCCCCATAGATTCTCTATGGGGTCAGGTCAGGCGAGTTTGCTGGCCAATCAAGCACAGTACACTGTATACTTTTCAGAGGTCCGATATTGTTCTATTCTTCAATCCTTGTCTTCTTGGTTCCATGTAATATTCTAATTTTCTGAGATTGTGGATTTGGGGTTTTCATGAGCTGTACGCCATGATTATCACAATTATAACAAATTAAGGCTTGACTTATCTCGCTTTGCATGTAATGCGTCTGTCTCATATATCAGTTTCACCTTTTAATTTGCATTACTGAAATTAATGGACTTTTGCACGATATTCTAATTTTCCGAGTTTCACCTGTAGTTGCAGGGGAGCAACAGCAAGAGAGAGGGCATGCCCTCACCTCTTGCCTGTGGGCTTCTCAGGGGCATATGGTGGGCCACTGTATGAAACAGGATGCTGAACTAGATAGGCCTTGGGCCTGATACAGCAGGGCTGTTCTTATGTTCTTAAGGCAATATAGTTTAGGGATGTGCATGAAAAAATTGTTTTATATCATTATGTCACTTAGTTATCCTTTATGTTTAATGTCATTTTCATTAAAACCAATGGGGTAAGCAATGAGTGTGTTATGCCTACGTTATAGGCAAAAACTCATGGGCAGTAGTTTTTGCTTATAACATGGTGGATCTCTGTCCAGTTTTTTTGTGATCTACATCCATTTAATGCCCTTCTTACAGATCACTATTGGAAGTGAGTGAAGGGTTGAAGAGCAACAGAGGAAGATGAAAGGATGCTGGCAGCAATGCCCGATGGCACTTACTAGGGGGCAGAGCAAACAGGAAAGGCATCAATATGTGAGGAGCTGAGGAAGCAGCAGAGGCTGAGGCATAAATGCCCCAAGACACCAAGAGAGAGGGAGAGAAAACAGGAATACTGCCCAAATCTGAGATATCATCATCATCATCCTTATCCTCATATTGAAAAAGCTTTGGCAATGAATGGCCATATTCAAAGACCAGGGAGCACTGCAAAGACTTTGGCTTGTGCACAGTAAAAGAAACAGTCTGTTTAATGAATGTGAATGTACAAGCATTCACGGTGTTTTGGGCCCGAAAAACACCGCCAAAAAGATCATCAGCACTTAACTAATGAAAAAGAAATGTTTAATATAAAAATAAACAATCCAAGAGGATTAAAAGAAAAAGCTGGATTCTGAAGGCAAAGGGTGTTGGAGCTCAAGTAGTAAATGCCTAAGGACTATTAGGCATGAATAAAAAGAAAAGCTTGAATAAAAAAGATTAATAAAAAGTAAAGCTTGTTTAAAATGCAAAGGTTGGGGGAGTTGACAAAATTAAAGTGTGTATTCAGTAATAAGGGGAAAGTGAGAAAACAAACTGTTCCATGCCTTCTCAATGGCCATCCTCAGAGCACTTGCCCCCCCCATCTCCGTGCCACTCAAGACATTGCCCAGATTGATAAGTGTCACAAGTGGAAACCACAACGTTTAAAATTCTCCGCTATTGTTTCCATTGCAAATTGACAACAAATCCATCACACCTCTGAAAACTGATCTCTCTTGCTCAAATCCCTTTTGGTGGCAATTTACCTTTTCTCCATCACAATATAGCAGCAGCATGATTAGTACATTTTATTAAGGTTTGATATTTAAAATATATAGCATTTTCTCATAAGCCTAAACATTTTTCAAGAGCAAATGACACATTGAGATCATTCACACAATCAAAAACTCTGCTCTACCTGTGTTTGGGAGCTGTGTGTGCTCCCAATTTTCAGTTGTGTGGAAGCCAGGTAAGAGCAAAACCTGAGTAGAAGTGATTGTGTGGAAGCAAGAGGAGGAAAAGCTACCCAGGTTTCCTCTTACTTTGCTTCCACACAATCACTTCTACCCAGATTTTCGGCCTAGCTTCCAAACAACCAAAAATTGGGAGCACACACAGGTCCCAAACCCAGGTAGAACACAATTTTTGATTTTGTTGTATGACTTCATTATTTCTCAGCCAGACCATATTTTTCATAACCAAGTTATGCTTCATGCAATACTGACAAGTACTCTATGTCACCAGGGAATCTAAGAAGTCTTTAACCCTAAAAAGAACTTACATGCTGCTTTTGCTGCCTTTGACATCTTGTCTGGAAGGAAAGAAAGCCACACATCAGAGAGAACTTGAAATGCACCAAAACAATTTAGTAACATCAGCCAGATTATTTCTTTCATAATACAGGTTTTGGTCAAATTAATTCAGCTACTTTTTGTGATGTTGTCAAGCAGTGATGAAGACTGTATGCCCTTGAAGAATTTCTGTGTGAATGTAATCAGAGAATTTCTCTTTATACAGACAAAGATCTAAGAAATCATTGTGCTATCTACCACTGTAAAGGGTAAATGTGTTTGAAAAATGACATGTTTCAACTAGAGGCTTAACCTGCTACTCTTGTGAGAACTACTTCTTTGCTACATAATAA
This sequence comes from Hemicordylus capensis, assembly GCF_027244095.1. Taxonomy (NCBI): domain Eukaryota; kingdom Metazoa; phylum Chordata; class Lepidosauria; order Squamata; family Cordylidae; genus Hemicordylus; species Hemicordylus capensis. The sequence goes on from NC_069657.1 coordinate 341,756,384, forward strand.
TTCAACTTTCCCTGAGGTGTGACGTTCCTTGTTAGAACGAAGAGTGAATTTAAAGCTCTCTAGGCTGGTGTGTGTGTGTATATATATATATTTAATTAAGATTTGGATTCTAAACTGCTGTATCCATTTTTAACAAGCATTTATCGTGTGTGTGTGTGTGTGTGTGTACACACACGTACACATACATTTATGATTATGATTGAATGGAATTTGTGTGTGTGTCTATATGTGTGTGTCTAGGCTTAGACGGTACATGGCAGGCGATACATGGCAAGCCTTGCCTTTGCAGTTTTCAACCTATCAGTGCTGGCTCTGCCACAGCCGTGACCAATGAAAATGTGCCCCACCACAAATACTGGGGCTGGAGGAGAGCAGAGGAGCACAAGAATGTCATCGCATCACACACACACCCCTCTCTCTCTGTGAAGGGAAGAGGTGGCTACCCCACCCCCATGCGGCAACCTCAGACAGATAACGGCCTGTGTGGGATCCCAAGAAATATGCTGGATTGGGGTGTGTGTGTGTGTGTGTGTGCGCGCGCGCGCACGCGTTGGCTATTTCTGTGCTTTGTCAGCTTAAGATTTGGGTGGGTTGCAGGAACAGGTGACAGTGAGGCCAGCTGAAGGGGACACCTGTGTGCTGCACACAGGGGCTTGTGAGGTGACCCCTACAGCCACTTTACTTCTGGTATTGGAGGTGGGAGACATGAATGCCCATGACTGCCAAGTGCAACGGAGACGAGAGCTGTCCCTTTGGAAACATCAAGCCTTCAAGTGAGAGAGAAAGAGGGATGAAAGAGGGGAAAGGAGAGAGAGAGAAAAGGGAGGGGAAGAGAGAGAAAGAGAAAGAAATAGTAAGAAACAAGGGAGGGAAAGACAGAGGGCACAAGAGAGAAAGATAAAGGAGGGGAAGGGGGGAGAGAGTGAGAGAGCAGGGGAAAGGGAGAGAAATGAATAAAGCAAGCCTTCAGACTGCATGAAAGTTTGAGGACAGGGAGTGATGTTGGGTCATGTCAGGTGTCAACTGAAAGGACAGGCTTCATTACCCCACGGATTGTTTGAGGACATCTTCCTCCAGTTTTTAGTCATGGTCAACTTTATTGAGCCCCTGGTGGCGCAGTGGTAAAACTGCCACCCTGTAACCAGAAGGTTACAAGTTCGATCCTGACCAGGGGCTCAAGGTTGACTCAGCCTTCCATCCTTCCGAGGTCGGTAAAATGAGTACCCAGAATGTTGGGGGCAATATGCTAAAATCATTGTAAACCGCTTAGAGAGCTCCGGCTATAGAATGGTATATAAATGTAAGTGCTATTGCTATTGCTATTATGTAGATCTCTCATGAGTAAGATCATTTGACTCACTAACTATTGTATCAGCAAATCAAGAGATCAAAAACTGTGTGTATAAAGAAATGTAAGACACTGAGCAATAAAGCTCCTGCACCTGGAACAGACTGCTAGACTGGGCCAAATAGCTGCTCACTCAAAGTGTACATTCACAACCACCAAGTACTTAATTAGGGTTTGGCAAGACCATTTACAGGAAGGAAAAGATTTTTCTTGCTCCAGTTGTATCTGATAAGCTAGTGGGTACAGCTCTTTAAAACCAATCATGTTGAAATCTATACACATTTCCCCCCCCATAAAAAAGCTATGAAACAGTCCTGAATGTGCATATGAATTGCACCAAAGAATTTCTCCATATTTTGTAAAAGAAATGTGCAATTACATGTACTTGCAGTGTAAATAGTATCAACAATCACATTCTTGTTTGCATGCTTTCTTAGGATGGATATATGAGAAAACAGGATACACTTTCATATTTCCATTTGTTTTGGTGACTAAAATCCAAGAGGATATAAAGATCAGCTTGTCTCCAGGACATTGACAAATAACTTCATATGACATACCGTCAATAACACTGCCTGAATAAAGATAACCATTCCTTACTGTGCAGATAGTTCCCTGGTAAGCTGGTCATCTATATTTTCCAGCCAAGCAGTGATTATTATCCTGTCAGAGTATTTCTCTAATAAAGTATGAGAAAAACCCCACCATATATCTTTGGCCAGGCACAGCCAGGCTAGTTACATGCACACCATGGAAAGTTACATGTTTGTATATGCCCAAGAGGAAATTACATGTGCTTAAGTCCTACTGAAATCAATGGGGAAATTTAGTCATGTCCAACATAAATCCCATCAACTGGATTTCATAAAGACTAATTTTATCTGGACTCCTAATAATAAAGACATCGTTTCAAAATTTCCAGGTCCATGTAAACAATATTGGTGAGGGTAGGGCTTAGGTTTACGTCCTCATCTCTAAATAACCCCTAGAGCCAAAGCACATGTTGCATTAAGGCCATAATTGGGGCTCATATACTTGACTTTTACAACTAAAGAAAAAGTTGTGAATTTGGAAACAGCTAGGGAGTAAAGTGAGTATTTAACCCCTGATCCACAATCCCAATCCAGATACCCCTTCCCCGACTACCTAAGCTGTTTTTCCTGAGAAATATGTTCTCACTGGTACTAATGGTAGCATCACTTCTGGGGGAAATAGCAACTGCATGGGGGACCAATCCTGGATTGAGACCATGGTGGGGGGCAAAAGGTTGAAGCTGCTCCTCTCCCTAGTACATGTGCATATGTACACACTCTACAGCCATATAAGTTGTGCACATCAATCACATCATCCACAGTCACAGGCGTAATGTAACATGTAGTTGAAAAGAATGATTAGAATAATAGAGTTGGGATGGGTCCTGCAGGCCATCTGGTCTAATCTTC